>NC_056743.1:1494589520-1494874520 GCF_019279795.1 Protopterus annectens | reverse complement strand
CATGCCTCACAGATTCAGCTGGGTCTTATTCATACCACTTCTCAAGAAACAATCTGTGGTCTCTACAAAGTTGAAGTAAGTTATCAAATTCTTTTCCAGAATTGAAAACTAACAGTTTCAACTAGAATGCAATACATACAGGGAATAAAAACATCAATAGCACCCACCCGACATTGTAATTTGAAGCTCACTTGTCAGATTAGGTCAAATCACATTCAGGAAATAATATTATTAACATCTGTAGCAGATTGAATGCATATCCCACAGGGGTGTCTGTGTGCCTGTTTCTGCATCTTTGTAGACTTAAGATGTCCTGGACAACTAGGTACTAGTCTCTCAATCTGCAACTTCATATTGTGTGACACAATCTCCAATTGAGACCTACAACCTTTATTTTACTAAACCCTGAAAAGAAAGCACTTGAATCTAATTAGTCTTAACAGTTAAAGTAAAATACTTTATCCACATATGCATACACAGTGTATACTGCAGTAATTAGTTTTACATTCTACAGAAGTAAAAGGTAGCACCTTGTAAGTATCCATCCATTCATATGCACAGTAACTGCTTTGATACCAGGGAAGGAAGGAAAGCATCATAAATTAAATTATTCTATCTTCACAAAAACATTTTTCCCCACATTTTACCTGGCATGCATATACAGGTGAACTCCCCAATGCGATCTAGGCAGGTGGCATCATTCTGGCATGGCATTGATAAACATTCATTGATGTCAGTCTCGCATCGAGGTCCCGTGTAACCTTTACCACACTGGCATTGGAATGATCCCATAGTGTTCAAGCACTTCCCAAAGTGCTCACAAGGGTTTGCACCTGCAAACAGAAATACTTAATTAAAACCGGTGCAAAATAAACAGGTAGAACTGCTAACACTATAACAGATTAAAATACATAGCCAGCATATACCATTAGTATCAGATGCTTACTGAATATGTGTAATTTGGCTTTGAGTACTCACATAGTACATCACACATTGGATAAAATGAATCAGCACTGATGACCTGAGAAGTCTTAAACTGCCTTACATATTACAGCAGCAAGGCTGCATCTTTTTGTGATGTCACAGCTCACATTAAAGTCAGTTTGTGATGTCACATCTAGGGAAGGTGCATGTTACAGATTATAAATAAACAGCACAGACAATGAAAGGTCATTTAACCTTCTACATAACCAATTAGTTAAGATAATATACTTTTAACAATGGGAGATGACAGAACATTTTTTTTTCTTATTAGCACACTGAGCTGTTCCAGTCTGTATCTATATCATCTATAAATACAAACAAGCCTATATAACTTTAACACACATTCGAAAGTTATGACTACAATCTTCTCAAAGCAGACATAAGCAGCTTCACAGCCACCGTTCCTTCAGCTGGAACTAGCACTAATGTCCAAACCTACATAATAAAACTATATGAGCACCTACATAGCTGTATGGACTCAGTAATACCTGACAGGACCAAATTATCTTCCTCAAGGAAGAGTAAACCTGTCTGGTGGACAGCAGCAATAAACAAACTCTATAATAAAAGGAAAAAATTGCTGTCCAGGATCAAGAAGGAGCAGGCGCTAAGCTGGAAGCAATCTCTCCTTTGTCTGAACAAGCAAATAAGGTCACTGATGAAATCCTCTAAGGCTAACCTCGAGTCCAAATTGGCCACATCCACTAAGGACAATCATAAGGCCTTCTTCACATATGTCCACAATCTCAAAGGTAACACCCAAATCTGCTCTGAACTGGTGGTCAATAACACCAAATACACAAATGCTATAGATACAGCCAACCTGCTGGCAGACAGGTTCAGTGAAAACTCACCCCCCCCCCGTCCCCCCATCAGTAAACCAGGATATCCCCAGCACCTGACCCCCCCTTCCTTCATCAAAAACACACACCAACTTCGAGAAAAATCTTTATGAAAAACATACATAAAACATTCTTAAAGAAACAATTAAAACCATTAAAAGCAATACTCAAATATGTATATATATATATATATATATATATATATATATATATATATGTATAGATATATATATATATATATATATATATATATATATTTCTTCTTCTTTTGGCTTTTCCCAGTTAGATGTCGCCACAGCGGATCATCTGTCCACTCATGATTGGCAGTGGAGTTTTACAGAGTCGAGTTGCCAGCCCGGCACCCAACCTTCCACAGAAGGCACACACATGCACACACTCACACCTAGGGCCAATTTGGAGTGTCCAGTCCATCTACTGCATGTCTTTGGGATATGGGAGGAAACCGGAGCACCCGGAGGAAACCCACGCGACCACAGGGAGGACATGCAGACTCCGCACAGAAGGCACCCCAGCCGAGAATTGAACCAGAGAACCTCTTGCTGTGAGGCGGCAACGCTAACTGCTGCACCACTGTGGTTTTTATATATATATATATATATATATATATATATATATATATATATATATATATATATATATATATATATATATATATATATACACATACCACAGTAAGCATATATACACATGCGTATGCATACATGTAAGAGAATTAAATACTATTTAATTCTCTTACATGTATGCATATGTATTTGAGTATTGCTTTTAATGATTTTGATTGTTTCTTTAAGAAATTTTTATGTATGTCTGTCACATGATTGACTGGCTGCAATCATGTGATATGTTTGACTCCTATTTAAAGCTGATTGTTTTGTCTAATTCTTTGTATTAGTATTGAAGAAGGGTATCAACCCGAAAACTTTGCTATTTTCATAAAGTTTTTTCTCGACGTTGGTGTGTGTTTTTGATCGAACCTTTATCAGTTTACAGCGGGTCTTCTGTTCTTTGCCCCTTCCTTCATCACCAGGAAGCAGGTCTTTAATGCCTTCTCAAAGGCAAAAAATACAGTCTCCATGGGACCCAATAACATCCCTGGCTGTATCCTACATGAACTCAGACATGAGTTCTCAGCTCCATTAGGCACCCTATTCAACCAATGCCTGAGCACTGGCTTTGTCCCAGCTGAATGGAGGACAGCCACTGTCATCCCTCTACACAAAGGTGGAGCATCCACTAACCCAGGCAATTATAGGCCCATCAGCCTAACTAGCCTGATCTGCAAGGCCATGGAACACATTATCATGGACATTATAAACTTGAACATTGGCAAACTCCAAATGCTTGACCCCACACAGTTTGGTTTTGTTAAAGGGAGATCATGCCTGTTAAACTTGGTTGACTTCTTCGAAACAGTTACCAAAGCCACGGATGAGGGGAAGAGGGTGCACACCACCTACCTTGACCTAGCCAAAGCCTTTGACATTATTTCCCACTCGGGCATAACAGATAAACTCTCCTAGCTAGGCATCAACTTGTATGTTACCAGACGGGTAGCTAATTGGCTCACTAACATAACACACTTAGTCAAAATAGGGGAAGCCACCTCTAGTAGTAGACCCATAATGAGCAGTGTACCCCAAGGATCAGTCTTGGGGCCTCTACTGTTTTGGATATGCTTTTTTGAGGTGCAAGCAAAACCCAGTGGTCTCTGGCTGACCAAGTCTGCAGATGACTGCAAGCTGGGCACTGTCTTAAATTCCCATAGTGATGTGAACATCCTCCAAGAGGGCCTTACCCAAACTAAAGACTGGTGCCAAAAGCATGGCCTCAAACTGAATGCCAAGAAATGCATCATTATCCCCTCTGGGAAAAGAGCATCCCCACTAATTATCACATTAATAACAATGTACTAAGCACACAATCAGTTGTGGGGGACTTGGGCACCCAGGTTGACAGCAACCTGACTTTTGACCACCACGTTGCCTCCGTTGTATGGAAGGCTTTCTACATGGCTTACCTCATAAATAAGGGTATTTGATCCAGGAACAAGGAGGTCATAACATCCCTGTACTTCTCCCTTATAATACCCATTATCGAGTGCAATGCCCCCTTAGGCATGTACCTTGCCAAGCACATGCAGCAGCTGGAGAGACCACAGAGGTTCCTTACCAGGAAAATCCAGGGTCGCAAACACCTATCTTAGACAGCTAGGCTAAAAGCCCTGTCCCTCTACTCAGTCTTGTACAGACTGCTCAGAGGTGACCTGTCTCTGGCATACAAGGCCATCTCAGACCCAGCATTGATGGAGTTCCTGCATATCCGTAAGTCAAACTCCACTCGCGCAACCCACATGCAAGGTCTTAACCTGGTTTGTGACATTAGCAGAATTTGTTGGTGGGACAGATTTGTGTCCAAAAGACATCCTCATCTGTGGAATAGGCTCCCTCTCCATGTCAAGCAGAGTAGCCCTCTAGCCCTCTTTAAGATGAACCTGGACGACTGAATGGGAAACAGAAAATACACCCCTGGGATCCCATCTGTGTCCCTGCTGGAAAGGTGAAACAGGTGCTGACTTTGAGGGAACATGGGCAAAATTCTTGGCTAGACTTATAAGGACCTCCAGGCATCCTTTCCATAATGCTAGAGCTGTACTATCTTCTTTTCGATGGTTCAAACTTTGGGTTATCAGATCCAGCCTCGGCACGTTTTAGAAGCTGTCAGTCCAGGGCTCTGACTCCTTCCCTACCCATAATTCCCTCTGCTTCACTTACAGTACCTGAGCTCATGGTTACACAGTATATACAATAACCAACATAACAGACTAGCACATAAAGAAATAAGAAATTATCATTAAAAAAGGAAACAACAATCAAAAGCTGTTCAAGTACAAGGTCCCAGGTGAGGCCTATGCATTCATCAGGAGCAGGATATGACAATATTAGGAGAGGGAAAGAGGGATGGATGTTGAACTGGAAGAAAAGAAGACAACATGGATCTAGCGTTACATTAAGTACATAACGTTTGTAACCAATGTTGTCTATTTTCATCCAACTCAACCTTTGGGACAGATTCCCAAGCTACCAATAATAACTGGGTGGCATCATGGAAGAATATTTCTTAGAATGGTGGAACCAAAGGATGTGCATGATCTGGACAGTGTATCTAGCTTGTAGTGAGATATAAACACGTACACGATTGACCAAGTTGCTGCAGCGTAAATGTCATCAATAGGAGCTCTACTCATACAGGCAGAAGATGTAGCTATAGCCCTTGCAGAATGTGCTTTTGGTTTCTTATGTAAAGATAGACCTAACTTCTAGTAAAATTGAAAGTTATGTACTCACCATAATGATAGATCCAGGTTGTCTGACTTTTGTCCTGTCCAACCTTTTCGAAGCTGTCAGTCCAGGGCTCTGACTCCTCCCTTACTAATAATTCCCTGCACTCCATTCCCTTCCCTCATATTGAGTTTACCCCTATAAGTACACAACTTTATTTAATACAGAAAATATTCTATATCTCATACTACCAGGAACCAATACAGAAGGTAAATGACAACAGCCAACAGGGATGTATACAGACAGGGTGTAAATCATATGCCATTCAGTCATCTCGAAAAGTACAATTGTGTACACTTACCATAAATGTAAATGTTCAAAGTGTATTTACTGTTGCAGTCATAACTGATGGGATTTTCTGCTGCTGAAGCCCTTGGCTGGCCTGATTACCACATAATTTTCTCCTCCTGAAGATAGTGGGACACCCTGACTGACGTCAAGATGTCTGGATATAAAGAAAGTTAGCCAGCATCATAACCTCAGTACTTTTTTGTCCCCAACAGATAAAAGCCCCCTAGTAGGTCCCAAAGATTAAAGGCCTAAGCTCAAAAACTCCAAGGTATGTACAGAGGAGAAACTGAACTGGAGAAGAGAATAACCACTTCAATCCTATGCAACAATAGGGAGGAGGGAGGGAAAGAATACTGCAACAATCGATACACTCAAACATCTACATTTACAGTAAGTGTATGCAATTGTACTAGGTTCTTCATGTTTCACTGTTAGAGTTATAACTGATGGGAAGACTCCCAAAGCTAAAAGGAGAGTGTATGGAAAGATTAAGGTGAGGAAAGGATGCCCTGCAAGATGACAATGGTAAACCCCACTCTGGACTTGGAAAAGGTTAAAAGATGATATTGTTTGGTGAAGGTATACACAAGAGGACCAAGTAGCAGCTTCCAAAATGTCCTTAGTGGCCACCCCTTTTAGAAAAGCAGTAGATACAGCAGTAGCCATAGTGATTTATGACCTCACAGGGTCTTTAAGCTTCTTTCCATTATGGCAGTAGCAAAACAGGATACAGTGGGAGATCCATTTGGAATTTTTTGTTTAGAAACACCTTCCCTTAGAGCGACAGACAAAGGACACAAAAGGCTGGTCAGACTTCCTGACATTCTTTGTTCTGTCCAAGCAGTAATGCAGTTGTCTAAGCACAAAGTATTGAGAATTCTTTCCCTCTTGTTTTGAGGGTTAGGATTCAAGGTAGGCAAGTGGATGGTTTGGTTTAAGAGATCTCTGTAACCAATTTAGGCATAATGGAATGGATGGTCCTAAGAGAGATTCTGTCTGGGTGGAAAGTGATGAAGGATTCCACACACATAAGGGTCTGAAGCTCTGAAACCCTTTTAGCTGAAGAATGGCTAGAAAGAAGGCTGTCTTCCAGGTGAGGAATTTAATATCTGTGGAGGCCACTGGCTCAAAAAGTGGGAGAGTGAGCTTCGTCAGAATGAAACTGGAGATCCCAAGGGGGAACAGGAGGTTTCCTTGGGAGTCTAATGTAGATAATGCCTCTCAGGAATAGTTTTATGAGAGGGCGGGAGAAGAAAGAGGCAGATTAGGGAGATAACTTGAAATTGCTGAAGCGTGGATTTTAACAGAGGAATAAGAAAGCCCTTTGACAAAGTCCAGATAAGTATGAAAGGATCAAAGATATCTGAGCTTGCAGAGGGCTCTGCCTCTTTTGTTGGCACCATAAAGTGAATCTCTTCCACTTAACAGAGTAAGGTTTTCTTGTGCTACGGCTTCTGGCTTCTTTTAGAATGTTGAGAACCAGTTTGTAAAGGAATGCCCCCCTCCAGGGAGTCAAGGTATCATCCAAGCTGTTGATTTAAGAGTGTTCAGGTTGGGGTGTATGATAGTGCCCTTTTTCTGTGTTAATAGGTTCACTCACTGGGGCAGCAATCATCTTAATTAGACTGAGCAATACAGGGTACCAATGCTCCCTTGTCCAATTTGGGGCTATCAGAATGAGCATTGGCCCTTCTTCCCTTATCTTCAACAGTGCCCTGGGGAGTAAAGGTACTGTGGGAAGGCATAGAGGAACAGGCCTGTCCAAGGGAAGGAGAATGCATCTATCTTATAGGCTGATCTTGTTTTGGTCCTTGAGCAAAACATTTTCAAGTGAGTGTTTTCTTTGGTGGCAAAAAGGTCTGTCTGTGGCACCCCTCATTCCTTGGTTATGTTGAGAAAAACTTCCTGATGCAGATGTCACTCATGAGGGTCTGATAAGCTCCTGCTCAGAAGATCTGCCAAATGACTGGTTTCTCCTGGTAGGTTCTGTGCCATGTGCTGTAGTCCTAGAGAGTTATCAGACTTCAAACGGGTCTGGAGAGAGGCCTGTGATACAAGTGCCAGCCACTGGAGGGGCTGCAAGAACATCTCACCTTCTCTGATAATAGATAGCCTAGGTGGACTGGTGGATAGTGAATGGCCATCGCCTGGTACCCTAAGTTTTGAACGCTATTCTGTTTTATGCCTAGAGAGGTCATCCTCAGCTCGACCGGTAGACAATATAGTACGTGAAGCCCCTAGTGATTCACTGAAGTGGTTAACTAAAATCTCAGCCCTATGCTTGATTGTTCTACTGTTAAAGTGAGCACAGAATCAACAGAATGTCATGTTCTGGGCCCAAACAAGTTACACAAAAGGAGTGAAAGTCCCAGTGTTGTATCTGCATGCCACACCGGTGACAGTTATTAACTTTCTGATGGCAAGAAAGAACTGAGGTTATGGCTCCCAATACCTTGGACCATCCTCCCTTTGAAATGCCCCCCCCCAACACACACACACACACACACACACACACACACACACACACACACACACACACACACACACACACACACACACACACACACACCCTAGACGCGAGGAATCCGTGGTTACTACTGCTGCTGGTGTTTCTGGATGAAAGAGATGTTATCCACCATACGACATGTTGTTTTTGCAGGTTTGTGTGATCTTTACCTTGGTATGTATAGGATGAACATTTTGGGAGCATTAAACTGCTAGGGTACACTGAAGTGCTCTCATGTGGTATCAAGCCATATGAACTATCAAGATCAAAGAAGCCATAAGTCTCAGAAGAGGGAGTATAAGCCTTGCTGTGGGAGATGGGTGATGAAAAAATTGTGTTGCCACTAGACAGAGTGAATAGATTCTGTGTTGTGTGAGCCAGACTATCTTCAAAGATGTGTTGGAAGTGGCATCTGATAAATTTTGCTTGTTGTGTACATTGTAGCTGGTACTTTTTGGGAGGTTTACTGTAATCCCTAAATTCAGTGACAGCTGGAGCACCAGATCCATATGGAGCTTGAGAACATTCTCTGAGACAGTAGTTAGGAGCCAATCTTCAAAATAAGGGAAAACTTGGATCCCAAGTAGTCACAGATGCGAGGCTACAACTGCCATTATCTTGGTGAACACCCTGGAGGTTGCGGTAAGACCAAATGTCAGGGCTCTGAATTGGTAATGAATGGCTCCCAGCCAGAAGCAAAGAAATCTCCTGGAGAACTTCTCTATTTTCACATGAAAGTAAGCATCCATGAGATCTAATGAGCACATCCATCCCTTAAAATGGACTGAACCTAAAATTTCGTCTGATTTACATATTGTTTGAGATGGCTTAGATCCAAAATTGGTTTAAGTTCCCAGTCTTTTTTGGCACTAAAAAGAAAGTACAGTTGTGTACACTTGCCATAATGTAGATGTTCAAGTGTATTCACTGTTGCAGTCATTACATTTGGGTAATCTGCTGGCAGGTTGCCCTCAGTCAGCCTGATTAACAAAGTCTTGGGTCCTGTGTCGGTTGCTGTCCCTTCTTCCATGATGTCAGGTCATCAGAGGTATAAAACATGCAGCTGACACCATTTTCATCAGTATTTCTTGCCCCAGATGTCAGGTGCCCCCCAAATGGGGAGTAATATATATAAATATATATATATATATATATATATATATATATATATATATATATATATATATATATATATATATAGCTACATGGAATTTAGAATACAAAAAATATACAGCCAAATAAAAGAAATACACCAAAAAGGCTTTTGAGCATAGTAAAAGAAAGAAGAGGTATAGTAAGTGAAAAATAGGGGGCTGGCAGATGGGTAACCAGGACTGCAACAGTGAATACACTCAAACATCTACATTGATGGTAACTGTACACAACTGTACTATGTTCTTCATGTTTCACTGCTGCAGTCATTACATTTGGGTAGAATCCCAAAGCTATGGTTGGGAGGATGGAATTATTCGGCATTAGGAGCAGCTATAAGGCCCTGCAGGACAGCAGTGACAAAGCCTGCTCTGGATTTAGAGAAGAGACGTAAATAGTAATGTTTGGTGAACGTATGAACTGAGCTCCAGGTAGCAGCTTCTAGAATGTCTCTGGTAGGAACCCCTCTGAGAAAAGCTACAGAAGTAGATGCAGTGCTGGTGGAATGGAATATGATCCCCTTGGGGAAAGGTTTACCATGGTGCATGTAGCAGAAACGAATACAATGGCTTATCCATTTTGAAATAGTTTGCTTTGAAATAGCCCTTCCATCTGCCCCTGCAGCAAAAGCCACCAGTAATTGTTCAGATTTTCTTAAAGATTTAGTCCTGTTTAAGTAGAATCTTAGTTGTCTGTGCACATTCAATGAATGCAGAATCCACTCGCCCTTGTTCTGTGGATTTGGGAAAAAGGTTGGCAGATGAATGGTCTGATTAAGAGTCACACTAGATACCACTTGAGGCATAAAGGATGGATTGGTCCTGAGAGCCACCATGTCCGGGTAAAAGATAATAAAAGGCTCCACTGCCATGAGAGCCTGTAGTTCTGAAATCCTTCTAGCTGAAGTGACTGCTAAAAGAAAAGATGTCTTCCAAGAGAGAAATTTTATGTCTGCACTAGCAGCTGGTTCAAAAGGAGGTAGGGTGAGTTTTTCCAACACAAAACTGAGGTCCCATGCAGGAGTTGGTGCTCTCCTGGCAGGTCTCAAATTCTTGGCCCCTCTGAGGTACTGCTTTAGCAGGGGATGAGAAAAGTGGGGAGGCTCTGTGTTGTAATGAGCTGAAATGACAGAGGCATGAATTTTTATGGAAGAAAGGATAGGTCCTTGTGAAGCATCTCAGTTAAATATTGCAGAATCTGAGGAATATTGGGCATTGCTGTGTTTATTCCTTGTGCCTGGTTCCAGGCACAGAATCTTTTCCATTTATCTGCATAAGATTTTCTAGTACTAGGCCTTCTAGCCTCCAAAATGACATCCATCACAGGTTTGCTGAGAGATGTAACTGGTGAAATTACCATGCTGCAACATTCAGAGTTTGGAGCTGAGTGTGCAGAATTTGATAGTTCTTCTGAGCAGTAGATAAGGTGTCTGAGGCAGTCTGAGGAAGGTGTGACATACTGCATAGGAGTGGGTACCAGTGTTGGCGAGGCCAGTCTGGAGCAATCAGAATCATTTTTGTTTTTTTTCCTGTCTGACGTTTAGTAAGATCTTGGAGAGCAGAGGCAGAGGGGGAAAGGCATAGACTGATAGGTTTTCCCAGCTGAAGGATAGAGCATCCACTTTCCAAGCTTTTTTGTGATGAATTCTTGTGCAGAATTTGTCCAACTGATAGTTTTGGGGTGAGGCAAAAAGATCTATCTCTGGGCTCCCTCATTTGCATGTCAACATGCTGAAGATTTGTGGATCCAGTTTCCATTTGTGTGGGTCCATAAGATTTCTGCTTAGTTCATCTGCCAGAGTATTTTGCTTTCCTGGCAGGAATTGAGCTTGTAGATGTATTTGGTAAGCCAAGGCCATGTTCCACAAAGCCATGGCGAGTCTTCAAACGGGGTAGGAGTGGGTACCCCCCTGCTTGTTTATGTACCACATGACTATGGTGTTGTCCGTCTTTGTCAGTAGTTGCCCTGGATGAAGATAGTCCTTGAAGGCTGTCAGAGCATTCTGTACAGCTAGCATCTCTTTCTGGTTGATATGTAGGTGCATTTGATTTGGGCTCCATTTGCCCTGAATGCATCTCCCTGCCAGATGCGCCCCCCAAGCATAATCTGATGCATCTGTAGTCAGGGCTTGAGTGGCAGGGGGTGGAATGAATGACAGTCCCTTGTTTTGGTGACAGACCTCTGCCCACCATAGGAACTCTTGCTGCAGGCAAGGAATGATAGGAATCATTGTTTCCAGGCTGTGACAATGTTGACTCCATAAGCTTTTTAGGTACCATTGAAGTTTCCTCATATGCAGTCTGGCATATGGAATTAGTAGAATGCAGGAAGCCATGAACCCCAAGGCCTGCATAATTTGGCTTGCAGATAGCTGGGTTTTTGTGGCCACTTGTTTGAAGTAAGTCATCAATTGAATTTGTTTTTATGGCATGAGGTAAGTCATCTGGGCAGTTGTATTCAAGCTTGCACCCAGGAAAGTAATTATTTGAGAGGGTACCAGTTGTGATTTATTTTCGTTTATGGTGTACCCTAGGCAAGTTAGACACCTTTTTACAAACGCCAGATGCTGTAGAAGCGTGTCCTTGTTTTCTGCCTGAATTAGGCAATCGTCCAGGTAAGGATAAATTTGAATGTTTCTTTGTCTGCAAAATGCAATTACTGGTGCCAGACACTTTGTGAAGACCCTGGGTGCAGTAGATAAGCCAAAGGGCAGTGCAGAGAACTGGTAGTGCAAATAGCCTGCTTTGAAGTGGAGGTATCTTCTGCAAGAATCCCTGATTGGGATATGCAGGTAAGCCTCTTTTAAGTCTAGAGTTACCAACCAGGCATCCTTACCTAGCATAGGCAGTAACTGTTGTAGAGTCAGCATCTTGAATTCTGGAATGTCCAGAAATGTATTTAGAATGGATAAATCCAGAATTGGACACCATGATTTGTCTTTTCTGGGTACCAGGAAAAGTCTTGAATAAAAACCTTGTCCCTTTTCTGGTACTGGTTGAATAGCCCCCATATTCATGAGGGACATAACTTGTTTTTGGGCCTCTGCCCACTGATTTGGAGGCAAATCTGGCCATCCGTTTGGGATTGGCAACGTGTGGAAATGAAATCTGTATTCCTGGGATACTATATTTAAAACCCACTTGTCCTGGTTAATTAGATGCCAATTTCGTGCATGAAGTGACAGTTTTCCCCCCAAAGGGGCTGCCAAAAGATAAGTGCTTGGAGATGGCAGGGGAAAGTCATTGAGACTGTTTACTGTAGGGAGGTGCCTTGTTACTTCCAGATTTGGAGGTGGAGGCACCCCATTGTTTTGTTCTGTAAGTTCCTTGTGACTGAAACCTGGAGCCTTTGGAGTGTCTGGGTTTGATCTGAGCGGCTCTGTTGGGTACTGGAAAGGACCAATTATTAGTAGGCCAGTACCTACTGAACCTGGGTGGCTGCACTTGTAGGAAATCTTTTACAGTTTGCATAGATTTAGCTTTATCTTCCATCTCTTTCAAAACGTCTTCTGCCTTATTACCAAACAGACTGTCCTGTTGTAAAAGAGCATCCAACAATTTTGCTTTAACATGATCAAGCATATTTTGCTCCTTGAGCCAAGCATGCCTTCTTATCTCAGATCCAGTTACAGCGGCCCTGCAAGGGGCCTCCAAGGAATCAAAACCACATTGCAAAGTATGCTTTCCAACTTGTTAAGCTGAATGCAATAAATCCTGTAACTCTTTATTTTCCACACAGTCAGAAATCAACATCATTTTCTGTTTAAGTAGGCCCATGACATGCTGCTGATATTTAAGCATATGACATTGACAGTTTAAAGCCCTAATTGACAAGGTTGCAGACATGTAAACCTTCTTACACCATCTATCCAGCGCCCTGGAGTCTCTATCAGAATGGGTAGGATTTTTAGCAGTAGAGGCCTTAACGCCCTTGGGACCCTGAGAAATGGTTTCAGGATCAGCAGTAGGGTTTTTAAAAAAGAATTTGTGGTAGTCAGGAACCCTGTAATATCTGTCTGGCTTACTAGGAGCAGAGAATCAGGAGCCATGATGGATTCTGAGAAAACATCATCAACAATGTCTAGAACAGGAGGTATAGCCAAAGGTCTATGCTGAGGAAGAAGAAGGAAATCCCTAAGCCTCTTTTTAGATTCTGAAAAATCCTGACTCTCCCAGTGAAAATGTTCCCTTAAGGTATGCAAAGTTTCTCCAAAAGAAAAATCCTCAGGAGGAGAAGCAGAAGGGATGGATTCTTCTGCATCAGTGTCCTCATAAGGTGGAATAGATAATTCCTGATCAGAAGAGGAATCAGAAGAAATAGAAACCTGATCTGATGATTCATAATCAGTGCCTTGCCTAGGCCTCTTAGCAGGAGGGGGATGGAAACCCCTGATCAAGGTAATTAAATCCTCAGCCATTTTGATCATTTGTTTTTTAGGCATAGGGGCCTGTGCACGTGGCCCAAGCATTGGGTTTTTTAGACACAGAAGTTGATTTTGGCCTAGGTTTTGAAGATGGCGTCGGTTTAATATACAAATCTTTAGGCCTGAAAACACCCTCAGAAGCCAGTGCCTGCTCAGCGGCTCTGGACCCATCTAAGGTAGAGACATCCGCAGGTTCAATACTTAAAGTGTCTCGCAGCATACCAGACTCCGAATGGGTCTCAGTAGGGGCCTGCGAATCAAAAGTAGCGGACATCAGAGGCTGCAAAAGCACCTCACTGAGTACCGGCGACTGGCTTAGGAGAAGCTTCGTCGTCAGTTTTGGACCTCGACGGTCTGTCTCTTTTTCTTTGTGTTTTTTGTGTATTCCAGTAGTCAGATTGCTAACCAATGACATTTCTGGATAGTTAAATCTTGAGTCAAAATATTTAGATGCAAAAATATACCGATGCTTAATAGTGCGTTGATTAAATTTAGCACAAAACCGACAGCAAGGCATGTTGTGGTCAGGGCCTAGGCAAGGAATACAGTACAAATGAAAATCCATATGAGGTATTTGCTTCCCACAAGTAATACAATTATTAACTTTTACTGACATCGGTAAGGAGCAAGAAAAGGTTTCCCCAACGGGGTACTTAGCTTTAGGTTGAAAACTTCGGTTTTGAAACTCGAAAACGAAAATTTCAAGAGTCGGCCGACCGGCACTTGCGAACTGCTTCTGCTTCGGGCACCGCGCGGCAAGAAAGACCGATGAAAATGGCATCAGCTGTATGTTTTATACCCCTGATGACCTGAAGTCATGGAAGAAGGGACAGCAACCGACGCAGGACCCAAGACTTTGTTAATCAGGCCGAGTGAGGGCATCCTGCCAGCAGATTAGCCAAATGTAATGACTACAACAGTGAAACACGAAGAACATCCTTGAATAGACGCCAGACTCTAACTGGTCTGAAGGGACCAGCTGGATGACACTTTTTCTAGCAATCTGGATATCAATAGTGCTGCTGTTTCCCACTGACTGGGTGCACCATCAGGGATCTTCCTCTTGTTCTGAGGTGGAAAGAAAAAAGGAATACAATAGCTGTTATCTTTAACACCCAAGAATCCATTACTATGTTTTGCCAAGCTTGCAGATGTAGAGATAAGTATCCCCCGACTACCTCCAGAGCTTATCAGTCGGGCAACCCTTCAGGGATGCTGAAAGGACTTATCGGAAAAGGTACCTCATTATGAGGTACACCTCTGCCCCTAAGGCGACATCCATTAGAGTTACCTGCTCCTTTGCCATAAGAAGGCCTAACCCCAGGAGAATCATGGTAAGATCTCTGTGACTTTCTAAACCACATCGTTTTCCTCAACTTCCAATTTCTGGAAATGGATCACTGAGGTGCAGAAAAGTGGATGCTGACTGCAGAGAGAGTCTTACTAACCTGAGGCTCCTGGTTAACGTGTCCTTGACTTTGGGTCCACAAAGTGTTAAACTACCATAGGGAGCATTAACACAAGGCACCTTGAAACTTTCCACAAAGTCACAAAGACACATTCAAGCATGGCAGTGTACAGCAATACTGGTACCTACTGCCCTGGCAGTGCCTTTGGCTGTATTAGATAACAAGCACATGGCAATATTAGAAATCGACTGAATGGTAGTCAGCTGGGAGTCCACAGTATTTTGGATATCCACAGGCAAATTACCCAAAACTGACTTAAAGGGCTCCTTAATTAGATCTGTCTGAAACCTCACTGCATGGGCCAAGTTGTTCAGCGACCTAATGGCAAAGATTGCTGAGAAACATGTCCATCGTCCCTGATTCCTATTAGGGGATGAACAGAGGTTCTGAAGAAATCTTCTGTATACACACACACACACACACACACACACACACACACACACACACACACACACACACACACACACACACACACACACACACACACACACACACACACACACACACACACACACACACACACACACTCTCACAGACTTTCCCCTGAGATTAGAACCCCTACCTATCTAGTAGTATATACTGTAGCACTGAGTACTTACCACCTTATTTTATTTTATATAGACAAAGCACTTAACCAAGTTTTTTATTAAGCTTTATATATTTTTCACATTTGCTATGTTTCCTCACTGTGATTACATTAATAGCTCCTCAATACAGTTATTGGATGAACAGGGGAGCTTTCTAATGAAAGTTCTTTCTTTATGGCTGTTGCTACCACCACTGCATCTACTAGAGGTCCTTTGCTCCAATGTTTCCTGTGTTTAGTGGCTTGTAAAAGTCTGTCTGTTTTTTGGGATAGGTTCCACTATGTCAGGATCCTTCCATGCCTCTTTCATGAGATCGATGAGAGGGCCAATGGGTTGTACCACACAGAACCCAACAACACAGACTCAGAAGGATCTTAGGTGGACCATCCCCTCCTTTGCTTCATCAATTCCAGGATTTCATCAAAGGTGACATCTTCAGAGGAGGATCTGGGGGAGCCTTCACCTTCATCCAAATCCGTGTCTTCTATGACAGACTCTGGAGTTGAATCTATGTGCTTCCGTTTGCAACTCTGTTTCCAATGAATCAGCTCTGGTGGGGAATCACAGGGTCTGGAGTTACAATGGGAGCTGATGAGGCAGCGGTCTTGGTCAGCATGTGGTTCCAACTGAACCTGTCTGATGGAATGATGTGAAGCAGCAGCAGCAGAATCTTGCTAGGGTTTTGGGTGGTACTGATCTAGCTGAAGGGGTCTTCTCTTATGAAAAGCCTCAAAGGCCAAAGCTGCAGTTGGCTCCAAGAACCTGCTCCCACCCAAGTAAGAAACAGATTTTTCAGCTCCAATGTGCCTTGACCCTGAAGCTCACCTCAAATCCGAACTATTAAGTGCTGACGGTCTGAGAGGGAAGAAAAGTTTCAAAACCATCTGTGTCGACCAGTCCCCTTTGCTTCTCAGTGCCAACACATCAGCACAGAGTCATTTCTCAAGTCAATGACCTCAGAGTTAAAAGAGATGTAGTCAGGGTCAAAGTGATCAAGACTATCCACGCCGATGGAGATGCCTCTGTAAAAGCCAGAACCAAGGGAACTAGTGTCAAGATGGGGCGAACTGGTGTATTCATGGGGGTGGCACCCATAGAATCCCTAGCTGCATCATCCTATCAACGTCTTTTTCTACAAAGCTCCTACATGACTGAGTGGATGATGCCCCCAAAGGTGGGTGCTAATAGCTGTTTTCCTACAGGATCGAGGAGGACAGTCTTGGGCTGATTGGCTCCACTGAGAACCAGGCCTAGGAGAGACTGATCAGTCCCGAGAGACTCCTGGATCCGATGACTGTGCTGCTTTAGGCTCAGGATTAACTAAAACTGTCAGATCTGGTGACCTTTTTCAGGTTAACATCTATTTTTTCCACAGACTTCCTTTTTCCTTTGTCAGATTTAAAGGGAATCTTTCTCCTTGCCCTTATCCTTTGATTTAACGTTGTCAGTTTTCTTTTCAAGAGATACAGACAAAGATCCAGCTGATGAAGGTGCCCCTGTCTGAACAGGGAGTAATCTCTTACCTATTAGCTTTTCTCTTCCTGCTTGCAAAGCCCTTGAACTAAAGACTTTACAAGACTGTTAATCTTCATCTAAATAGGCTGCACCCAAATAATAAATAGAATTAAGGTGTGCATCTTGCAGGGGAAACTTGTGCCCACACTGCATTTTCTGAAGCTTTGAGGTTCTGCCATTGCCCTACAGACAACTACAATTCCCAAAAAAGAAGTTACATCTTACCATAATGTTCCATCTGTGTTGTTGATCTTCACTAATTCTCAGAACTGACTCAGCTGTTTATTCCAGCTTGCACCTTCCAAACTCTCGAGCTAGGCTTTTACTGATAATGCTCCTCTCAAAATTACCTCAGATCGAGTTTGCCTAAATCAGTGGCAGACAAATAACAATTAGGAAGAAAAGGCCAGATATGCATCAACAATATGAAGCCAGTCCTGAGAAAGTTCGATCCACTAAGAGTCTTAGGCTGGGGGACGGAGGGAGGGGATGTCAAAGATTAGTGAAGATCGATAACACTGATGGAACATTATGGTAAGACATAACTTCTTTATCTGATGCCATCAATCTTTATGTAATCCTTGACTGTGGGACAGAATCCCCAGCTACCTAAATCTTGGGAGGTCTCATGGAATAATATTCCTGAACATCATCTAACCGAATGATGCCTGTCCCCTAGAGACCTGGCCTAACTTGTAATGAGTGATAAAAGTAAGAGGAGAAGCCCAAGTGGCTGCTGCACAAATGCCATCTAAAGAGGCTCTGACATAAAAAACTGCAGAAGTCGTCACAGCTCTAGTTAAATTGGCCTTAACTGGGCATGAAGGATAGAGCAGTTTCGATTGACATGTAAATGTAATACCGTTTCTAAGCCATTTCACCAAGGTAACCTTTGAAACGGGATTACCTAAAGAAAGAGAGGAAAATGAAACAAATAATTGATCAGATTTTCTGAAGTGTTTTGTTCTGTGAAGATAAAAACGTAACTGTCTATGGACATCTAATAAGTGAAGGGAATACTCCCCTTTGTTGGAAAAATTGGGGAAAAAGACCAGTAGCTGAAATGTCTGATTGATATTAGATTCTGAGACTACTTTCGGTAAAAAGGATGGATCAGTCCTTAGGGAGATCCTGTCTTTGTGAAATATTATGTAGGGTGGTTTACAGAACAAAGCCTGGAGTTTAGATATTCTTCTGGCGGATGTGATAGCCACTAAAAATAGAGTTTTCCAAGTCAGAAACTTTAAGTCACAAGTAGCTGATGGTTCAAAGGGAGTCAAAGTAAGGGACTGAAGAACTGGTGTTAGATCCCACAGAGGAATGGGTTCTTTAAAAGGAGGTCTTAATATTAGGGCTCCCTTTAAAAAGGCTTTACAAAGTTTGTTCGACATAAGGGATGACCCATTAAAACCCATATGGAAGTTAGACATTGCTGCTAGATGGACCTTATTTGTTAAGGAAGAGGAATTAGACTGATAGAGGTTAGCTAAAAATTGAAAACCTTATGAAACGGTGTCATATAAGGGTCAAGTTTGTTCATAAGGGCCCAACTTGCAAACTTTTCCCATTTACTTTGATAACATAACAGTTTCCTAGTTGAAGGCTTGTGATTGGCCACTATGACTTGATGGGCAGGACAGGAAAGGGAAGGATGCTTGGCAATCATGGGAATTGGAGAAGCCATGCTGTGAGCTTGAAATGATAGAGGCTCAGATGAACCATGCCCCCCCAGATGGGGTAGCAGGTTTGGAGCTGGGTCTAGTATCCATGGTTTCTGAAGAAGATGAGGCTAAAGGAAAAGGAAACCAAACTTGTCACGGCCAAAGGGGGCAATGAGGATTATTGAGTTCTACAACCCCTGGGCTTTCTTTAGAAACTGTGAAATCAAGGGAGTCAGGGGAAAGTCATAGAGAAGACCGGGGGGCTAATT
Organism: Protopterus annectens; assembly: GCF_019279795.1. Lineage (NCBI taxonomy): Eukaryota > Metazoa > Chordata > Ceratodontiformes > Protopteridae > Protopterus > Protopterus annectens. The sequence goes on along the minus strand of NC_056743.1, from coordinate 1,494,855,462 downwards.
GTGGAGAAAAGTGTCTCTGGGTGACTCCTCTGAGAGGGGGGATTATGGAGAAGTAACTGCTGCATTTGTTGTTCAGAGGGGACGAAAAAGATGACAGCACGTTTGGCCCCAGTGACAAAATATCTGTTTTGCCACCACAGGATTGAGTGACCACTTGTGAGGCATGAGAATGGTTCTGTTCAGCTTGTCTGCTATCATGATGGTGCTCCCCAGAATGTGCATTGCTGTGAGAAAGCGGTTGGAAGGAATTGCCCACTGCCAAACTCTGAGGGCTTCTTGACACAATGGGTAAGATTTGGTTCTCCCTTGCTTGTGAATATACCAAACTAGTGACATATTTTCAGTTTGAATTGCTACTGTTCCTACAGGAAGGGCATTGCTGAATGCTTGCAACGTTAATAGCACTGCCCTCATTTCCAGAACACAGATATGCAACTTGGCCTCCAGTTGGGACCACGTGCCTTGGACTGTCTTTCCCAGATAATGCCCCCCCCCCCCCCCCCAATCTGGGAAGCATCCGTGATTACTATGGCTTGGGGTTGCGGAAGAATGAACGGTCGACCCAAGAGAATCTAGCTGGAATGGAGCCACCATGAAAGATCCTGTTTGTAGTGACTGGTAATTGTGATTAGGTATTATACTGGTTGATGTATCACAGACTACTGGGAGGCCAGTAACCACTGTAAGACTCGCATGTGAAATCTTGCTAAGAGAACAAGAGTGATTGAAGCTGCCATCAAGCCCAGTGCTTGCAGGACTAATCTGGCTGGAACCTTTTCGCTTTGGATAATCTGTCTGACCTGAGATCTGATCCTTTGTAACCTTTTTAGTGGAAGCGAAGAAATTCCTGTAACAGTGTCCAACTGAGCCCCAATGAATTCTAATTGTTGAGAAGGCTGTAAATTTGACTTTTCGTAACTTATTGTGATGCCTAGAGATGTCCAGAGATACAGAGTGTAAGCTCTTGCGTGTTCTAACTGACACTTGGTGGTAGTGGTGAGAAGCCAGTCATCAAGATATGGAAAAAACTCAAAATCCTTGCAGACTGAGATGAACTGGAGCCACTGACATGCATTTGGTGAACACCCTGGGGCTGAGATGAGTCCAAAGGGCAGTATTCTGAATTGTTAATGACTGGCTCCCAGCTGGAAGTGCAGGAATCTCCTGGAGTGTTTGTCCGTTTTTATGAGGTAATACACGTCGTGGAGGTCTACAGAGCACATCTAATTGTCTTTTTCCAAGAATGAAAGTATCAACTGTACCAAGACCATTTGGAACTCGGTTTGCTGAACGCCCTTGTTGAACTGGCTGAGATCCAAAATGGTTCGGTCTCCAGTCAGCTGTTTAATGGGGCACTAAAAAGAATCTGGAGTAAAACTCAAATCCTATTTGGTCTGGTGGGACTTTCTGGATGACTCTTTTATCGAGCAGTTTTTGAATTTCTTTGACTGCTGCTTCCCTGTGACTGGGTGGAACATCCGGGAGTCTTTTTTGGGTTTCTGGATGTACGAATAGTGGGATTTTGTAACCACTGGATATTACTCCCTGCACTCATTTGTCTGAAGTTATTTGTTGACAGGCAGGCTGGTGCAAGGATAGTCATCCCCCGACTGCCTTCTGAGGAGGGCAATCAGGCCTCCCTTCAAGGATGCTGGAAGGAAACACCAGAGAAAGAATCTCTGGAACACTGGTTCTGCGGGCCACTTTTGCCTCTGGGGCAGCGTCTTCCATTACTTCCCCCCTCTGCCCAGGGAAAGTCTTTGCCACGTGAATCCTGGAAAGGCCCTTGGGATTTTTTAAACCATAATCTCCCACTTCTCTGGTTCCTACAGTTAGGCCTCTGAGGAGTGGAGAAACATACGTCTATGGCAGAAAGAGTCTTCCCATCTTTTTCACATCTGGCAAGAGCATCTTTAACTTTAGGGCCAAAAAGGGATGATCCGTCAAACGGAGCATTGACGAATGACCCTTTAAATGACTACGCAACATCACACAAGCGCATCCAGGAATGCCTTCTAATGGCTATACCTGAACCCACTGCTACTGTCGTCCCTTCAGCTGCATGGGCAATCAGCCTCATGGATTAGTTAGAAACCACTTCAAGGGTTGGTAGCTGCGAGGCAAATTTGTCCCATACTGCTTCTGAGTGGGTATCCGAGAGCTCTTTGGTCAGATCCCTCTGCAATGTCGTGAAATGTGCCATGTAATTCAGGGACCTGACAGCAAAGGTCAATGAAGCATAAATCTGCTTCCCAAACCTATCCATAGTCCTAGACTCCTTGTTAGGAGGATGGATAGTCGGACTTTCCTCAGCAAGTTCTTTCTTTGTGGCTGCCACTACCACCATAGCGTCAACGGGTATGCCTTTTGACCAGTGTTGTTTGTCTTTACAGGCTGAAAGGATCTGATCAGGTCTCTTGGAGATTGGTTCAATGGAGTCAGGCATCTTTCATGCCCACTGAGCGATCAGTTTGATGAGATCATTAGCGGGTGGAGCGATCCAAGAAGCCGAGGGTTGGGCACGAAAAGCCTCCAGGTATACCGACTCCTCGGAAGAAGGCTGGAGGGAAGACCAGACACCTCTTTGTTCTAGGATTTCCAGGATGTCCCTGAAGGAAACATCATTGGGGGGGTAACCTGGGGGAACCTTCCACTTCATCAAAGTCGGTTATCTTCTCCTCCGGGGAGTCTAATTGCTTCCTCTTGCACTTTCTCTTTGCAGGTACTTGTTCTGTGTTCCGGGGAAGTATCTGAAGAGGAAAACACCAAGGTGGATCTTTCCTGGGGCTTTTCTGCCCTCTGTCCAGGGGATGAGACCGATGGGAGCTCTGGATGAGGGGAAGTTGAGATCTGTCCCAAAAGGAATGGCAGAGACTGTGAGTCCCCAATGGACAAGGCCTTCTCCATGATTCGGAAGGCTGGCCCACCTGCAGAGGAATGGGAGCCCGGAACCAAAATAGACTCCTTAAGCACCAAGGGTTATGGAAGGCTCTGAAGTTAAAGAAGTTGACTCATGCACCTCAGAGCTGACCATGGAGTCTCAATCCCTGAAGGCCTTTGGTGCTAAAGGGCCGGGGGAACTCAAGGCAGCAATCGGTACCAGAGAAGAAGCTGCTACCAGAACCGAGACAGTCGACGCCAGGAGTGTCAGAACCGAGGGCTCCAATGTCTCAATAAGAGTTGGAGGATGAACAGTTAGAGTTGTAGTAGGGCTGGTTCCAGTGCCAGCTTGGTTAGGAACTGAAGACAACCCCTTCACCGTGAGGGGCTGATCCATCATTCTCACGATGTTGGCCTCGGAGAGACTCTTAGTGGACCAAACTGATGCAGTTGATAGAGACCTAGGGGGTCTGACATCAATGAAGGGAGCTCTATCCTCAAAAGGATAAATAGACAGAGAGTACCTAGATCTCGGTACTGAGATTAATTGCAGTTGTTCTGGTACTGGATTGTCTGTCGGTGCTGAGGAAACCAATGTCAGCTCCAGAGTTTTTATTGGTGTCGAGTCATGTACTATTTTTGATGCTGTTGAGCTTATCGACATCGAAGAGTGCTTTGATGCCTTCTTAGAAGGTTCCAAAATGCTAGAAACTGAAGAAGGACATTTCCTAGAGGAAGGAGAAGATGATGATGATGAACTGGCTTCTGTTTCTGACCCAGAAATGGCATCTTCAAAGTCGCTCTTCAAAAGGTCTTTTAGAATGAGCTTGTTCTTACTCTCTGCAATAGTCCTAGTACAGAAACCATGCCAAATGGAGCAACTCTCTTGCAAATGAACATTGCCTAGACAGTAAACACACAAAGTATGTCCATCCAAATTGGGCATTTTGCCCTGACATTTAAGACATGTCTTAAAACCTGAGGTACCTTTAGAAGATTCAGCTGGAGACTCAGCCTTTTCCACCATAATGAGCAGAAGTTCTAAATAGTCACTCACACATACACACAGAGATAACAGGAAATAAAGCTATACGTATGTATATATATATATATATATATATATATATATATATATATATACACACAGAGAAAAAAATTGAGAAAATACCAACTATGGTAAAGTAGGATACGTTAAAAGGTAAAAAGGAAGTATCAACAATGGTACTTTGAAAAGACTACCAACAATAGAGAGGAAAGCGAAAAGAGAGGCACTCACAGGTAGAAATCAACTAACGAGAGAATATGGTAAAAAAGAGATTAACTAGAAGAGAGAAAGATGTTATCAAGAGAAAAATTAAGGAAAAAACTTACTTAAATCTTAAGCCAAGGCTCGAGACTGATTGAACGCGTCTGACTCATGAAGTGGCAAACAAGATCTGAGGTAATTTTGAGAGAAGCATTATGGGTAAAAGCTTAGCTCAATAGTTTGGAAGGCGCAAGCTGAAATAAACAGCCAAGTTTGTTTCAAGGCTCAGAATCTAGCCCACAGTTAAGGATTACGTGAAGACTGACAACATCAGATCACTGGTTATAACTTGATAAGCACAGCAAAAAACACACAGAAACTCTTTTTGCTACATATATAGGAACCACAACATTACTATTAGCACACCAAAAACTACTAATTCTATAAGACTAGCAATATCTATTTATTTATTTATTTAAACATTTGTTGACCAGGAAAATCCGACAAGGACAGAGTCTGTTTTCAGTGGAGGCCCATGGAGAAGTGCTCCAGATGCAATGCTACTAATAATTTACTATAACACCTGTAAAAAACATGTGACCTATGTCTAATGCTAACTTACTAAGCTATTAAAAGGGTTCCTATCTCATAGTCGAACCTTTACAAGTTCGAACCACATATGATCGAGACCATATGTTCGAATTTGTAAAAGTTTGAGTATTTGAATGGAAATCTCCATAAGCAATGTGGTGCGATCTCAAAGTTGGTATATTTAAGTAGTGTGGGGTGTAGGGGTGCAGGGGGGCTTGTCTGTTGTATTTTTTTTTTTTTACGTAGTCGAAGTTCTGTAACTTCGAACATAATGGTTTGACCATTAGATGTTCGGATTTACGGAACTTTGACTATGTGATATAGACCCTATTAATAATCCTATTAGAAAAAAATAAGCCTGTAAACTATACAGGGCACAATCTACAAAGCTCTACATTAGAGAACAATGCTCTCAGATGTGGGGAGGAAAGAAGAATTGCAATACAGAAGAAAAGGATATTGAAATCCAATGAAGAGCCCTTGCACATGTCTATTAACTTCAGGTGGCCTATAAGATCTGAGGGAAGGGAGTAGATTGCAAGGAAATATGGGTAGGAGAGGAGTCAGAGCCCTGGATCCATAAAAGCTTCCAAGTTGGTGCTGAGGTTGGATTCCATCTGATCCAACAACCTATATGTTGAATCGGACAAAAAATAGACAACTATGTGGAAAGCAATCTACATAGAGTAACCTTTAATACACTTCTGCCCCATTTGACTTTTGAGAAAGCAATGAACAACCAACCAGATTTCTTCATCTTCTTAGTCATGGGTAGATAAAAATCTGAGCTGTCTATGAACATCTAGTAAATGCAACATATATTCTCCTTTATTAGAAAATGTTTGGGAAAAAATGATACATTAATTGTCTGACTAAGGTTTACTGTGAATGCCACCTTTGAAGAAAAGTGAAGCTTGTCCTCAAGGATACTCTGTCTTTATGGAAAATCAGATACAGAGGTTTACAAGACAATGCTTGCCATTCAGAAATCCTCCTTGCAGAAATAACAGCCACCACAAAAATAGTTTTCCAAGAGAGAAGTTTTAAGTCCACTGTGGCTGCTGGTTCAAAGGGGGGTTTTTAGGTAAGGGCCATAGCATGATGGTAATGTCTCACGGCGGGAATGGGTCCCTAACAGGGGTCTCAATAAGAATGTCCCCTTGAAAAAGGCTTTAGAAGTCTTAAGTGAAGCTATGGGCATTTGTGTTCAATGTGAAAGTTGAAAACAGCTGCCATTTGCACCTTAACTGTTGAAAAAATGGAACCCTTGTGAAAAAGTTTCATTAAGAAGTCCAAGATGGAAGGTAGTGGTGCTGAGAAAGGATCTACTGCCTTGGAAGAAGCCCAGAGAAACAACCTTTTCAATTTTCTATGATATACTTTTCTAGTACTCTGGCTTTGAGAAGCTGATTGAATGTGAATCACTGAATCAGATAGCCAAAGGTCATTGGCCACCATTAGAACTGGAAAAAAACATGCAGTTAATTTTAAGGTCTTTAAGGAGAAGTTGCCTGGATGCATGACTCAGAAGGTCTGGATGGTGATCCAGCATCCAGGATGGATGTATTCAATGAGACCAAAGGAAAGAGAACCAAACCTGCTAGGGCAAAAACAGAGCAATGAGGATCACTTGGGTCTTGCATTTTCTGAATGAATTTCATTATTAAAGGCACAGAGGGAAAAGCAAACAGGAGACCCAGGGCCAACTCAGGACTACAGCATCCCTTGATGACTGATCCTGTGGAGGGATCAGGTCAAAATAGCTGCTGCACTTGTTCACATAAGAAGTAAAAATATCACAGCAAAGTTGGCCCCAGTTGCTAAAAATTTGAGCTGCCATTGTTTGACTCGGGGATCACTCATGTGGCAAAAGAATGGACCTGCTCAGCTTGTCCGCTAGAACACTGGAAGTCCCTAAGATAAGCACTGTTATAAGAAAGCAATAGGCAGACATCTACTATTGCCATACTATCATGGTTTCTCAGCAAAGTAGATACAAGCAGGTCCCCCCTTGCTTATTTATATGCCAGGCTACTGTCATGTTGTCCATCTATAAGGAAATCTCACCCTCAAGAAGGGAGTCTTGAAAAGCCTGCAATGCCAGGAGGACTGCCCTCATCGCCAAGATATTGATGTGAAGACTGACCACTAGGGGTGACCAAGAATCTTCAACTGTCTTCCATTCAAAATGCCACACTACCACCCCAGTAAGGAAGCATCCATGGTTATTGTAGTCATTGGGGGTTAAAGGAGAGAATGGTCGACCTTCGACTACTACCTGGGAGATCAACCACTACCTGATAAGAGTCCTGCCAATGGCTGTCAGGCGAATTCAGGCATTTAGAGGAAGAGATCTCTGTGATCATTGAACCAATAGGGTTCACTGAAGAACTTTCATGTAATGTCTTGACTAGGGGAACTAATGTGATGCTGATGTCATCAACCTAAGCATTCAAAAGATAAGCCTTACTGAAGGAGAGGGATACTGAAAAACCTGAAGAGCTATCTGATATAGAGATAACATTATGTACTCTGGAAGTTTGGCAGTTTGATGGACTGTATCGAGGTCACATCTGACAAACTACTTTTTGTGTGGGAGTCAAGTGGCTCTTTGCTTGACTGACAGCAATCCTCAATCTCTGGACAAGTTGGAGTAAAGCCCTGATATTGGACCAGAAGATTCCTGGTTGGAGCGGTGAGAAGTTAATCATCTAGATATGGGAATACATGGAATCCTAGCAGTGTGAGATGCACTGCTACTACTGCCATGTTTTTCGTGAGCACCTGGGGAGTTGTGAAAAGACCAAAGGGCAGTGCTCTGAAATGAAAGCGACTGGCTCATATTTGGAAATGGAGAAACCTCCCAGACTGCGTCTTTATTTTGATATGACAGTAGGCATCCTGCAGAACTACACAGCACATCCAGTAATTCTTCCTCAGTACAGGAAAAATGGACAGATCCATGACCATCTCCAATTTAGTCTGTTTTACAAACTGACTGAGATGCCTTGGGTCCAAAATTGGTCTGAGGTCCCCTGTTTTCATCGGGAACAGGGTCTAAAAAGAGTCTGGAATAAACTCCAGATCCTAACTGGTCTGGTGGCCCTACGGGATGACTCTTTTCCTACCAATTTTTTTTTTACATCTGTTGCTGCAGATTCCATCTGACTGGGTGGGACATCAGGAAACTTTCTCTTATAAAGAAAGGGAAGAACATAACCTCTGGAGATTATTCTGAGACAGCAAAGCATCTTCTGTGATGGCCTGCCAGGCTCGAGGGTCCAGGAACAAGTAGCCCATGACGGCCTCCAGAGTGCATAAGTCAGGCAATTCTAGAGGAGTGCTGATAGGATTTCTCAGTGAAAGGACCTTGAAATCCATGAGGGCCGAGGACCCAGCGGTCTCGGGTACAGAAGACACCGCCAAAGGAGTGTCGTTGGTAGTCAGGGACTGCAAAGGTGTCTCGCTGAGAACCGGACCACGTGTAGCCTGTTTTGGCGTGGTGTCAGCGGGGACCGCGGGCCTCGCGTGTCGGTCCTTTTCCTTGCGTTTTTTGGACAAAATGGTAGTCGGAGTGTCCGACGACATTTTATAATCAAAAGCTTTACCAAAGTAGTGTTGGGCGAACTCCGCCTGATGCTTAATAGTGCGTTTATTGAAGGTAGCACAAAAGCGACAGCCCGAGACGTCGTGGTCTGGGCCCAAACAAGGTATGCAAAGGGAATGGAAATCCTTATGTGGTATTTGCTTCCCACAAGAAATACAATTATTAACTTTTTCTGACATCGGTCTGAGGCAAGAAAAGTTTCCCCAACGGGGTCCTTAGCTTTAATGAAGACTTCGGTTTCCAATTTTTTCGTAATTCAGGAGCTGGCCGACCGGCACTTGCGAACTGCTTCTGCTTCGGGCACCACGCGGCAAAAAAGACTGAAGAACATGGCGTCGGCTGTGTCTTATATACTCTGGTCTCACTGACGTCAGAAGAGTAAGCGACGACAACCGACGCCGGACCAAGACTTTGGAATTCGGCCGACCGAGGGACCGCCTGACGGCTGAAAACCCATCTGTGATTACTGCAGCTGTATGCACGATGAACATCTGTCTCTTCCTCTGTCTTGGGGGGGCTGCTCTCTGGAGTGTTCTGGCGAAGATCCTGTGATTTTCTTAATACCCCCCATCTGATTCTTGGAGAAAATCTTCTGAGGGGTCAAAAAATGGATTCCAATCTCAGACACGGTGTTGTTCTCCCCTGGCAAGTATTTTTTTGACCTTAGGTTGAAAAAGAGTTGAACCACCAAACTGGGTGATAATGAAGGATGTATTAAAGCCTTCCACAAAGTCACAATCACATCAAGGTGTGCCAGCAGATGCCTATGCTGGTGCGTGCTGCTCTAGTTCTACCATCAGCAGCAATGGAAAGCAGACACATGGACACACTGGGCAAACTGCAGGGTAGACAGTTGGGAGTCCACTGTTTTTTGAATATCTGCCATCAAGATACGCACAAATGAGCTCTTTGGTCTGGTCAAGTCCCTCTGAAAACATATCATAAGGGCTAGATAATTCTGCACCCTAAGTGCAAAGGTCAGTGACCCTTAAGTCCATTTCCCAAACCTGTCCAAACCCAATTCCCTGTTAGGAGGATGGGCAGGTGTTCTCCCAGAGAGTCAGTACAGAACCTGAGGAATTTCCTGCAGGAGGGGCTAATGGGAATGTGTAGATAGGCATCCTGTAGATCTAGAGAGACTAGTCCTGCCTGAGAAAGACTAATTTCAAGAAAAGTACAGTTGTGTACACTTACCATAAATGTAGATGTTCGAGTGTATTCACTGTTGCAGTCATCACATTTGGGTTATCTGCTTGCAGTAGCCCTCAGTCGGCCAGATTAACAAAGTCTTGGGTCCTGCATCAGTTGCTGTCTCTTCTATCATGACATCAGGTCATCAGGGGTATAAAACATGCAGCTGATGCCATTACATCAGTTTTTCTTGCCCCAGATGTCAGGTGCCCCCTTAATGGGAAGCAATAAAACATATATATATATATATAGATATATATATATATATATATATATATATATATATATATATATATAAACAGGGGGCTGGAGGGAGGGTAGCCAGGACTGCAACAGTGAATACACTCGAACATCTACATTTATGGTAAGTGTACACAACTGTACTATGTTCTTCATGTTTCACTATTGCAGTCATCACATTTGGGTAGATTCCCAAAGCTAAGGATGGGAGGAGGAATTTAGATAGCATTAGGACCAGTTAAAAGACCCTGCAAGACTGCAGTGGCAAAGCCAACTCTGAATTTAGAGAAAATAGGCAAATGGTAATGCTTGGTGAAAGTATGTAGAGAACTCCAGGTAGCAGCTTCTAGGATGTCCTTGGTAGGGACACCTCGGAGAAAGGCTGTAGAGTCAGATGCAGCCCTGGTTGAATGGGGTCTGATCCCCTGTGGGATAGGTTTTCCATAGTGCTTATAGCAGAAATGAATGTAATGGCCTATCCATTTGGAAATGGTTTGCTTTGAAATAGCCTTCCCCTCCGCCCCTGCAGCAAATGTCACCAGCAGTTGTTCAGATTTCCTTTGTGGTTTAGTCCTGTCCAAGTAAAATCTAAGTTGTCTGTGCACATCTAAGGAGTGCAGTATCCATTCTCCTTTGTCCTGTGGATTAGGAAAGAAGGTTGGTAAATTAATGGACTGATTAAGAGCGTAACTGGATACCACCTTGGTCATGAAGGAGGGATTGGTTCTGAGGGACACCCTGTCCACATGAAAGCTGATGAAAGGCACCACTGCCATAAGAGCCTGTAATTCAGATACCCTTCTTGCTGAAGTGATTAATGTGAAGTAATCCAAGCAAGGCAGGCAGTCTGTTTCCAGTCGAAAATCCTTTATTAAGATTTTCAACTGGAAACAGACTGCCTGCCTTGCTTGGATTACTTTTGAATACTTAGTAATGCTGTACAATTATATTATATATTTTCTGTTATTATTTTTTGTTTTGTTTTGACTTAAAACAAGTTTAAGTTCGTTACTTCTACTACTATTGTCTGATCTGATTAATATACAGTGATTAACTAGAAATATATGGACTGAAAATCTTCCACACAGAGAAGTTTCTTACACTGTTTTGTTTTTGGACCCACTACACTTTAGTGGGTTGTTTTGAGACTTCGGGGATACCACAGATATTACTTGTTTGAAGTTTTAAAATGAAGTCATTGAGACAGTTTACCATAGGGGGAGTTTTACTACGCTCAGATTTGGAAGAGGGGGCCCCCCACTGCTTAGTCCTGTGCGTACCCTGGGACTGAAGCCTAGGTGTTCTGCTGGATCTGGGTTTGGGCTGAGAATGCCTGGAAGAGGCAGGGCAGGACCAATTTTTGGAAGGCCAATACCTACTAAATCTTGGAGGTTGAACTTGTAAGAAATCTTTAACAGTTTGCATAGATTTAGCTTTTTCCTCCATCTTTTTAAGAACTTCTTCTGCCTTATTGCCAAACAGGCGGTCCTGATTTAAAGGAGCATCCAGTAATTTAGCTTTAACATGATCTGGCAAGGATTGCTCCTTAAGCCAAGCATGCCTTCTAAGTACAGACACAGTGACAGCAGCCCTGCAAGATGCCTCTAATGAATCAAAACCACATTGCAAAGTACATTTTCCAACTTGTTCAGCAGAATGCATTAAATCCTGTAAATCCTTATTTTCAGCACAATCAGGAATCAACATAATTTTCTGTTTAAGCAATCCAATAATATGCTGCTGATACTTTAACATATGAAACTGGACGTTTAAGGCCCTAATGGCCAAAGTTGCAGAAGAATATACCATCTTACACCATCTATCTAGCGCCCTGGAGTCTCTATCAGAGGGGGTAGGATTTTTAGCAGTAGTAGCTTTAATGCCCTTGGGACCCTGTGAACTGGTCTCAGGATCCGCAGTAGGATTTTTGAAAAGGAACTTGTGAGAATCAGGAACCCTGTAATATCCATGAGGTTTTCTGGGAGCAGGATGTGAAGAGTCAGGGGCCAAGCTAGATTCCAAAAAGGCATAATCAACAATGTCTAGTACAGGAGGGATAGCTAAAGGCCTGTGCTGGGGCAGGAGTAAGAAATCCCCAAGCCTCATTTTAGAATCAGAGAAATCCTGACTTTCCCAACAAAAATGCTCCCTATGAGTATGCAAGGTTTCACCAAAAGAGAGATCCTTCGGGAGGGAAGCAGAGGGAATAGAGTCCTCAGCATCAGAATCCTCATAGGTAGATAACTGTAAATCCTGGTCATCAGAGGAAACAGAAATTTCAGAATCCTGGTCAGAAGTATCATAAGCAAATTCAGTCCTAGGTCTCTTAGAGGGGGAAGGTTGGCTTCCCCTGATTAAAGTAATAAGGTCTTCAGCCATTCATATCAGTTTTCTAGGAATGGTTTGAGTTTTAGGCCTTGAAGAAGAAGATGGCATCAGTTTAATACGCAAGTCAGTAGGCCTGAATACACCCTCACAAGCTGGTGCCTGCACAGCGGCTCCGGACCCATCCAAGGTAGAGACATCCGCAGGTTCCCCGATTGAAGCATCTCATGGCATACCGGACTCAGATTGGGTCTCTGTAGAGGCCTGCGAATCTGAAGTAGCTGGTATCAGGGGCTGCGAAAGCACCTCACGGAGTACCGGCGAACTGGCGACTGGCTTAGGAGAAGTGTCGTCGGCAGCTTTGGACCAAGGCGGCCTGTCTCGGTCTTTATCTTTGCGTTTTTTCAGAATGTCGGTAGTCGGATGGCTTACTGAAGACATATCTGGGTAACTGAACCAAGCACCAAAATATTTAGAAGCGAAAATATACAGACGACGGATAGTTCGTGGTTTGAATAAGGCACAAAACCGACAGCGAGGTATGTCATTGTCAGGGCCTAAGGGCCTAAGCAAGGAATACAATACAAATGAAAATCTTTATGAGGTATTTGCTTTCCACAAGAAATGCAATTATTTACTTTTACTGACATCGGTTTAGAACAAGAAAAAGTTTCCTCAACGGGGTACTTAGCTTATAGTTGAAGACTTCGGTTCTGAAACTCGAAAACGAAAATTTCAGGCACTTGCAAACTGCTTCTGCTTCGGCACTGCACGGCAAGAAAGACTGATGTAATGGCGACGGCTGCATGTTTTATACCCCTGACAAAGTACAGTTTTGTACCTACCATAAATGTAGATGTTCGAAGATCCACATTGCTGCAGTCCTAACACTTGGGTAGTCCGCTGTCCCAGTCGGCCCGAATACCAAAGTATAAGGCTGACGTCGGTCAGGGCGCATTAGTCTGACGTCAGGACGTCAGGGTACAAATGCGCATGACCGACGTCATATCCTCAGTCTTTTCTTGCCCCAGATGTCAGAAGACCCTAAAAAGTTAAGGCCAAAACCAAAAAACACCAAACACTCCCGTACCAAATATATATATACAATATATACAATTTACAAAAGTACAACCCCACCCACACAACCACCCCTAAACACAGAGGGGAAGGAGGGAGGGTAAATTGGACTGCAGCAATGTGGATCTTCGAACATCTACATTTATGGTAGGTACAAAACTGTACTATGTTCTTCATCCCACATTGCTGCAGTCCTAACACTTGGGTAGAATCCCAAAGCAGAGGTAAGGGAGGCTGGCAAATCATAAAGAAGCTGGAGCTGTCAACATGCCCTGCAAAATAGCCGTGGCAAAACCAGCCCTAGATTTAGAGTAGAGAGGAAGGTGGTAATGCTTAGAGAAAGTATGCACTGAACTCCAAGTAGCTGCCTCCAAAATATCCTTAGTTGCCACCCCTTAGAAATGCTGTTGAAGTGGCAGTAGCCCTAGTGGAATGAGGCCTGATCCCAGCTGGAATCTCCTTGCCATGATGGGAATAACAAAATGCAATGCAAAACCCAATCCACTTAGAAATAGTTTGTTTTGACACAGGCTTGCCCTGAGAACTCAAAGCAAAAGAAACAAACAACTGCTGAGACTGCCTAAAATCCTTAGTCCTGCTTAAATAATAACGCAACTGCCTGTGTACATCTAAAGTGTGCAAAATCTTTTCCCCCTTATTTTGGGGATCTGCATAAAAAGTGGGCAAATGAATAGTTTGGTTTAAAGCCACACTAGAGACCACCTTAGGCATAAAGGAAGGATTAGTACGTAATGATACCCTATCCATATGGAAAATCAAAAAAGGCTCAACCGCCATAAGGGCCTGCAATTCAGAAACCCTTCTTGCAGAAGTAATGGCCAACAAAAAAGCAGTCTTCCATGACAAGTATTTCAATTCAGCAGTAGCCGCAGGCTCAAAAGGTTGTAGAGTAAGTTTCTCCAACACAAAATTGAGGTCCCAAGCAGGAGTAGGAGCTCTACGTGGGGGTCTTATATTCTTTGCCCCTCTAAGAAATTGCTTAAACAAAGGATGAGAAAACAATGGTGGGTCACAATCATAGTGAGCTGAAATTGCTGCAGCATGAATCTTAATGGAAGAGAAAGACAAACCTTTGTCCAATAACTCAGTAAGACATTGAAGAGCCACACTCAAATTTGGCTCAGAAACATCCAAATCCTTTGCTGCACACCAAAATAAAAATCTCTTCCATTTTTCTGCGTACACTTTCCTTGTGCTAGGTCTTCTGGCTTCCATAATCACATTCAAAACTTGTTGAGGAAGCTGAGACCTGCTATGGTTCAAAACAGAATATGCCAGGCTGTTAGATGAAGAGAGTGAAGCTTGACATTGAGTAGATGCCCGTCCTTTTGAGACAATAGGTGTGGAATCAAAGGTAAGGGCCATGGAGGCTTCCTTACCAGACTCCTCAGCAATGGGTACCAGTGCTGCCGAGGCCAATCTGGAGCTATTAAAATCATCCTTGGCTTGTCCTGTCTGACCTTTAGGAGTACCTTTGGGAGGAGAGGCAGAGGTGGAAAGGCATACACATGAAGATTTTCCCAACTGAAAGAAAGAGCATCCACTTTCCAGGCTGTGTGATGAAACCTTTTCGTGCAAAACTTTGGCAGCTGGTGGTTTAGTGGAGAAGCGAACAGATCTATGTCTGGAGTTCCCCAGGACACTGTCAATGTCTGAAATACATGAAGATCCAGTTTCCACTCGTGGGGATCCATGATTTGCCTGCTTAACACATCTGCTAAGGAGTTCTGTGCTCCTGGTAGAAACCTTGCTTGAAGATTCAGTTGCAAGCTTAACGCAGTCTCCCACAAAATCATTGCTTGCCTGCATAGAGGATAAGAATGTGTTCCCCCTTGTTTGTTGATGTACCACATGACAGTTGTGTTGTCTGTTAGAATCAACACCTGCCCTGGAAGAAGTAAATCCTTGAAAGCCAGTAATGCAAACTGGACTGCTAACATCTCCTTCATGTTGATATGTAGATGCTGCAGTCTGGCAGGCCACTTGTCTTGTATCCACTTTCCATTCAGATGAGCTCCCCAAGCTGTGTCTGAGGCATCTGTCGTTAGAATCTGACTCGCCTCTGGCCGGGTCACAGAGAGTCCCTTGTTTAGGTGACATTCCTGAGCCCACCACAAAAATTCCTTTTGAATGCAAGGTATTATTTGAATGACAGTGTCCAAATCCTGGCAGTGCTGTGTCCATACATTTTGAGATACCATTGTAGCTTCCTCATATGCAGTTTGGCATTGGGAAGTACCAGAATACAAGATGCCATGAACCCTAAGGCTTGAAGGACTGTCCTTGCAGTCAGCCCGGACTGATGAGACAGTTGATGGAAGTAAAGAGAAAGATTCTTTTGTTTGTCCGGGGTTAAAAAGGCCATCTAGGATGCTGTATTCAGTCTCACGCCCAGAAAGCACATGTCTTGAGAGGGTACTAGACTGGACGTTATTTCGTTCACAGAATACCCTAGGCATCTTAGCACTGCTATCACATATTCCAAATGCTGAAGAAGCACGTCCTTTCCTTGAGCCAGAAGCAGGCAGTCGTCCAAATAAGGATAGATTTGTATTCCTTTTAGCCTGAAGAAAGCTATCACTGGAGCCAGAACCTTTGTGAATACTCTGGGCAGTAGATAAGCCAAAGGGCAATGCAGAGAACTGATAATGAGAATTCCCAGCTCGAAAACGCAGATACTTCCTGCAAATTAGTCTGATAGGAACATGAAAGTAAGCTTCCTTGAGATCCAAAGTTACCATCCAGTGATCTTTGCCCAGCATAGGTAAAAGCTGTTGTAACGTCAACATTTTGAACTTGGGAATGTCCAGATAAGTGTTGAGGATAGACAGATCCAAAATTGGTCTCCACGTGTTCCCCTTTTTTGGTACTAGGAACAGGCGAGAATAAAATCCTAGGCCCCTTTCTGGCACAGGAACCGCTGAATGGCCCCTATTTGGAGCAACAGAGAAATTTGCCTGTGAGCCTCTTTCCTTTGTTGAGGAGGAATGTCTGGCATGCCTTTGAAAGGAGGCAAGGTATGGAAATAAAACCTGTAACCGTGGTGAATGATATCCAATACCCATCTGTCTTGGGTAATTAAACTCCAGTTTTCTTTGAAGAGTGCCAACCTTCCTCCCAAAGGTGCTGCCAGACGAGAAGATTCTGGCAGCTGAAAAGGCAGGTCATTGGGTCTGTTTACGAAAGGACTGACCCCTGCCCTCACCAGAAGACTGAGCAGGTGAACTCCCTGTTCTAGGCCTAAAAGAACCTTGAGCTCTGCCCCTACCACGTCTAGACCTACCCCTAGACTGGGAATCATAAGCAGGATATGTCCACCCCTTGGTAGGCCAATTTCTACTAAACTTCAGAGGCTGAACCTGCAAAAAATCTTTAACAGTCTGCATAGACTTAGCCTTGTCTTCCATTTTCTTTAGAACTGCTTCCACAGGTGAACCAAACAACACATCAGATTGTAAAGGAGCATCTAAAATCCTTGTCTTCACATGCTCAGCTAAATTCTGATCCCTCAGCCAGGCGTGCCTGCGAAGAACCGAACCAGTGGCAGCCACCCTCGAAGAGGCCTGCACAGCATCAAAACCACATTGCAAAGAATGCTTACCCACCTGTTCAGAAACATGAACTAAATCCTGCAACTCTTTACACTCAATACCTTCCGCCAAAGCATCTACCTTGGACTTTAATTGTGAAAGGAGATAATTTTGATATTTCAACATGTGAAACTGGCAATTCAAAGCTCTCATGGCCAAAGTGGAAGAAGTATACACTTTCTTTCCCCATCTATCCAAAGCCCTTGCCTCTTTATCCGGAGGAACAGGATTTTTAACAACAGAAGCCTTAACACCTTTAGGCCCCTGTGAAACAGTTTCTGGGTCTGCCCTAGGACTCTTAAAAGATACTTATGAGCTTCAGGCACCCTATAATATCTATCCGGTTTAACTGGAGCAGGAGGCAAAGAATCAGGGTTCAGAGAAGCCTCTGCAAAACATCCTCCACCACATCTAGAACAGGAGGTATAGCTAAAGGCCTATGCTGGGGTAGAAACAAAAATTCCCTAAGCCTTTTCCTGGAATCAGAGAAATCCTGACCTTCCCATTTAAAATGCTCCCTCATGGAATGAAGAGTCTCTGAAAATGAAAAATCCTCAGGAGGAGAAGCAGAAGGAGTAGAATCATCCACATCAGAATCAGAGTAAGGGGAATACTCCTGCAAGTCTTCAGCCGAAGACTCAGAAGCATCCGAACACTGCTCAAAACTCCCAAGCTCAGGTTCCACCCTAGGCCTCTTATCAGGAGGGGGCATAGAACCTCTAATCATTGTAATCAAATCTTCTGCCATCTTAAGCATATGCTTCTTAGGTACAGACCCTGAAGAACTAGGGGTAACACCTGAAACAAAACTTGGCCTGGCCCTGGGAGAAGCCTTGGAAACAGCAGGGGAGGGCCTAACCACCTTAGGAAGGGAGGGAAGAACAGCTACCTGAGAAGCCCCTTCCGCCTGGCCTACCTCCTGAGAGGTCACATCTTGTAGTAATAAAGTCTCTCCCTGGGATTCCAAAGAAATTTCTGGCTGAACCTCTGGCTCCACCGAGCCCTCTAAAGAACCGGCGTCCGCACGGACGGTTCCTCCAGCCTAGGCTTTGCTGTTTTGTCCTTGCGCTTTTTGACGAAGCGGCGCCGGAGCATCCGACGGCATTTTATAATTACACCGCTTCCCAAAACTAACCTGGCACAATCTAATCTTCTCTTTATCGTGCGTTTGTTAAATCTAGCACAAGAGCGACAGCCAACAACGTCGTGCTCAGGCCCTAAGCAAGGTATACACAAGGTATGGTAATCCCTATGAGGTATCTGTTTCCCACAAGAAATACAGTTATTCACTTTTTCTGACATCCGGTAAAATACTGAGGCAACAAAAAAACAAAATATTCCCCAACCGGGTACTTAGCCAACTTGGATTCGGTCTGAAACTCCGACTTCGGAAAATCTCAGAACGCCAACCTGCACTTGCAAAACTGCTTCTGCATCGGACCATGCGGCAAAAAAGACTGAGGATATGACGTCGGTCATGCGCATTTGTACCCTGACGTCCTGACGTCAGACTAATGCGCCCTGACCGACGTCAGCCTTATACTTTGGTATTCGGGCCGACTGGGACAGCGGACTACCCAAGTGTTAGGACTGCAGCAATGTGGGATGAAGAACATCCTGAAGTCATGGAAGAAGAGACAGCAACCGATGCAGGACCCAAGACTTTGTTAATCAGGCTAACTGAGGGCTACCAGAAGCAGATAACCCAAATGTGATGACTGCAACAGTGAAACACGAAGAACATCAGGGCATAGCAGCTGCCTATGAGTTCTCACAGTGCAGACGATTATGAAGGACATACAGAAGGTACTTGCATTTCTAACATAAACCGAATAAAAAGCAACAGAGTTTACAGTGAGAGCATTTTGAAAGTTGGAACTTTTAGAAAAGTGTTTAACAAGGAGAGATCCAGTATGGATCACCACTGTCCTTCTTTTCCTGGAACTAGGAATAGTCTGCAGTAAAAACTCTTCCAGCAAATCTGGTAGGCAGTAGTTATATTGTACCTTGTGCCTGTAGTTCCTGGTGGACAGGCAGAAGAAGTTGCAGTTGGTTGTGGGTATCCGTCTCCTCCAGGTTAAGGGAGGGAGTTCCTTCCAAGATGTGGCATAACCCTTTTTTAGGATAGCAAGCACCCACTGGTCCATGGTAATCTTTTCCCAGTTTAAAATGGACTGAGTTAGTCTTTTGGAGGGGGGCAAGGTAGGACCAATGGGGAGGGGGTGGTCTTGGGAGACTTTCACAGTGATTTTTCTGAGAAGAGAGGCCTCCCAGACCTACGGCCCCTCTAAGGCTTCTGTGGAAATCTCTTCCTGGGCACCTTCCTATGTTTCTGGAGTGGTGTGGATTTCCTTCTAACAAAAGAAGTGGGTAGTTTCCCTGGTATCTAGGTACAGAGGTAAGCAGAATCTGCCAGCTGTCTTTCATACGTTTGCTTTGTTCCTGTAGGGCATTAAATAAGTTGCCTGCCTGTGGGCCAAACAAAGGATTTTTGTCTAAGGGTGAATTGATGAGCTTGGCCTTGAAATATTCTGGTACAGGTTGACTATGCACCCATACATACCTGTGAAAGACAGTACCAGTAGCAGCTGTTCTGGAGCAGATCTTTACAGCAACATAATTACCTTTTCAACTGTGTTTGAATGGCCTGATTAATCAGACAAAATTTGTTTGGGCTCTGAGCCCTGCAAATCTACTACTACCTTGTTCAATCTATTGAGGATGGCCAACAAATATTTTGTCATATGGGTCTGGTAATTAGTAGCCCTGAAGGCCAGAGTAGAGGAAGTATAGACCTTCTTTCCCCATCTACCAACTGCCCTACTGTCCTTTTTTGAAGGACGGGCATAGGTGTTAGGGAGCAATTTAGAAGGTATTTCTGAGGAGTGAAACACTGTATATTGGTCTGCAACAGGGTTCTTCTGCAGGCATTTAATTCCATCTGGAACTTTGTAGAACCTGTCTGGTCTTTTGCAGCAGGGGCTGCAAATCAGGAGCTGTGGAGGTAGATGGGAAAGCATCCAAAAAGGCCTCCAGACTGGAGGGACAGGTGAAGGATTGATAGGAGTGTTAACTTCCAAGAGGTTGTGGTGCCTTTCCTGGACCTCTGAAATTTGTCTAGACTTCCACTCAAAATGTTTCATCATATGTAATTCATTCCCTCCAATAGAACTCTAGATGTCTGCACTTAGCTTACAATGGGTGGAGCCTAAGCTTTCTAATACAATCAAATTATGACCTTACATTTCAATCAAATGTTCATATCTCTGGAACCGTAGGGGTTACTAAAGAAGAGTAAATGGCAAATTCCTCAACACAAACTATTTTTATAGTAATACTTTTTTTAAATTCTAGGTCTTAAACTGGATTTTAAAAACCACAACACAGTAACTATTAAGTTTGTAATATTTTCTAAACAGTTTACAATATCTCTGAAACCACTTACATATACATATTGTCAGCAGCATTTTGCTCATCCTGGTGAGTACTTTTCTATGTGACTAAACTGTTCTGCCTGTGATAATTGGTTGTCAAAATATTTAGAAGAAAAGGATATTTATGACAGTATAAATAAATACTGCATGTTCAACAATTATCTCTTTACCTGCACTAGACAGAGGTCAAATATGAACAGTTTTGTTTGCCATTTTCTAAACTTTTAAGATGAAATCTTCTAATGCCTTGTATGTAGCATGGTTTTGTAATTATTAATGCAAATATGAGCAAGCAACATCTGACACCTATAAGCATCGGTAGGATGTAACTGCAAAAACACCTGGAAGTGTCACTCAATTATAATGAGTTAAAACACCTCCCCAAAAGAAGCCTCTTCTACAAGAGTCAGAAAAGATGGGAGTCTTCATCACCTGAAGAGACTTGATCAGAGGACTGAATATGAAAGGAGTAAGCAACAGAATGGTCAGAGCCACAGGCATCTTCCTCTTCAGAGGAAGACAAATCAGCAGTATTCTTCTGAGGGATAGGAGGGGGCTGGGGAACAGACAAAAAGGTGGTTTCAGTGGCATAATAGCCTTGAGCAGGCCTTGTGAGAAGTGTATCCACTCCTTGTCTCTAAATGGAAGAGGTGAAGGGACATGTTTAAGTCTTTTGTTGCTTTTTCTTTGGTGTGACATCCACATGAACCAAGCAGGGAGGTACAGACCATGGACATAGCTCATTTAACTCTCCAGGAATCTCTTCCCTAGCTAAGATCTGCATGATGTCTTCTGGTCCCTCTGAAATGATAAGTCTCTGCTCCCCCTTCTCAGTAGAAGTGGTTTCTTCAGTTGTATGACACTCTGATATCATATCAACTTACAGCAGGGTCATGGTAGAGAGCATAAGAGGTAGAGTTGGATGTACTATGGGTTCTGTAACCTCAGTGGATGTGTCATATCAGTCTGACGGTGTGGGACCCGCATTCAGACTGGTGGCAAAATAGCCTGAGGATTTATGGTTATACATCTGTCTTTACACCTCTATGCTTGTAAGCTGAAGTCATACGTCACATGTGCAATCCAGGTAAGGTTAA
This sequence comes from Protopterus annectens, assembly GCF_019279795.1. NCBI lineage: Eukaryota > Metazoa > Chordata > Ceratodontiformes > Protopteridae > Protopterus > Protopterus annectens. The sequence continues at coordinate 1,494,834,163 of NC_056743.1, read as the reverse complement.
GCACTAGTACCCTGGTTGGACTTCACTAGTAAAAACCCATCTGTTTGACATATTGCAACAGTGAACTTAGTCAGGACATTATCACAGACTGCTCTGAAAATGCAGTCAGAAAGAAAATATCCAAACAGAAAGCCAGAAAATATTTCAAATAAGAGCTGTTGTACACATAAAACAAGTTTTGAATGCATTTTGTCTAACGTGTTTTGCTAGATCAATTCACAAGGAAAGTAGACAGCAATGTAGTCAACACACTTACCAATTGAACACTCATCAATGTCTTTATTACAAGCACCACCAGTGAATCCTGCTGGGCATGTGCAAATGGCTCGCCCATTGACTGGGTTGGTATCACAAATAGCATCTTCATGACAGGGATTGCTGACACAGGCATCATCAAGGTGGCATAAGAGACCTGTAGCCAAAGCATTGGACATTGGTGTTAGTAGGCAGTCCAGTTAAGCAGGTCAAAAGTAACTGTGGTTCTGTCTTACTTAATTACTATACATTAGTTAGTTGGAATTACCTGCAAATAATATCTAACAAATATGACAAGATTCCCAGTAAGGAGTAAAACAATACTGTTATAATTTGATCACTGACCACACAATTAAGTAGACACCAAAGTGATATTCATAAGTGAAAAGACTAGACATATAAGACAATACACGACAATCCAAACACAACATGGTTTATATAGTTACCTAACAACAGCTGTTAGTAGAGAAAATGTATTCACAGAAAGCATTACTAGGAAAAGAATTAGCATTATCATATGGCCGATCGTTCTTTCACCAAAGTTAAAGAATTAGCATCATCATATGGCCAGTCGTTCTCTCAACAAAGTCAAATCTACAGCATTTCGATCTGACCAAGTCCATTATTCAGATCTCACACTCTTCTATGAAGCCAGACTCCTCCTTGTCCTTTGTTTACAGACATCCCCCACAAACACACTAGTTAAAACTTTAATGCAAAAAACCCCCCAAATAACACAAGGCACGAAAATGGGCAGACTATTCGGGCAAAAAATCCATACGAGTGGATTACTTTTATGTTTCCAACTGCCATATTTCTCAAGCTTCCTCATTACACATATTTACAAGTGGTGAGATCCTGTTAGCATCTCTTCACAGTCCTGCATCTTCATGAGTAATATACAAAGGTAAAGCTTCCTTCACCATTAAGACTGATTCACTTCTCACTTCTCCCCTCTTTCCTTCAGTTCTTCTGAAGATCTCTACAAGTGTTTAATAAAAGCATATAATCAGGCCATAACATGATCAAAACTCATCTCAGGGCTATTATTACAAGTAATGCAATTTTGATTTGGCAGCTAGCATGCTTCTGTGGTTTGCATTTATTTGCTGCTCTATGTAAAAAGATACCCAAATGAAAGATGTCAAACAGTACAAGTAGAGACGTCTATTAGAGCAAGATCTAATGCAGAGTCTCACTTGTGCATACCTGTATCATAACACCTAGAGCTTAAACTGAAGGTAAACAACAGTTATTACATGCTAGTGATAAGTTACAAACATGTACCCTAGTTAATAGTCCACATCAGGTAAGCAAGTGTCAAAGGAAGAGGGACACTTACTGCTGCAACAGTGTTCCTAGTGTGAAATAAGTATTTACACAAAAAAGGTAGCTTGAAATTGTTCAGATAATATAGATTTTCTTCCAATTTCAAGGTTAAGCATTTTAGATTCCTGTTACCTGTCTTTCCAAATGGACATTCACAGAAGAAAGAAGCAACACGGTCATGGCAGGTAGCTCCATTAAAACACACAGCTGTGGCACAGTCATCGATATTCTCACTGCAGTCATCCCCAGTCCAGCCATTGACACATACACATGTGTGACCACCCATTGTGTTGAAGCAGGTTCCCCCATTATGGCAAGCATTAGGCTGCAGGTGACATTCATCTACATCTTCTGTGCAGAACTGACCTACAAGAGGAAGAAAACAAAACATATACATATCACATAACCAAAAACAATATCAACACACTTGTATGTACATTAAACCATTGTCAGTCTATTAGCAACCAGTCAAAGCACAAAACTGGGTACTGATTTGATTTATGGATGTTTATCTGTTAACGTCACTGGTGACAATGTACAAATGACATAACGCTCTTCCAAAATGATATGAACCACTACATGTTTCTTGGGAAGCCCACTCTTGACTGTATAATCCTAGCAATGCATAGCTCATTACATGGAATTCCTCCTGAAGTTTTAATAAATAATGTTTGATAAGTCTTCCTGCCCACAGTAAGGCACTTACTTCATAGTATTACCCTTGAGAAAGCTTGAAGATTACTTATCTTCAGAGCACATTTACCAAATAATGGTTCGGTTACAGATAGTGCATGCCCAGGAGAACCTTATGTAACTATTTATGAGTCATAAGATGCAGAGGGGGAACCCATACCTCAAGTGTGACATGGTAGCAGTACCTTGGTATGGTCATGTAAGTTTCAATATAACAGAGTATGATGTAATGCAATATGAACTTTCTCCCCACACCACTAACAGAAAAGCAAACTTTGTATATTAAAAGGATCACAACTGCTTCAAATATGAATTCACAAATTGACATTATCAGTCCTTATGCACATATATTTTATAACTAATTTTATGAGTGTATCCAGATGAGGAAGCAACTTGCCTACTCAGACGACAAACATCAACTCTAGACAAAAACATAGGAGTAGTACCTCCCTGTCTAAACTGTCCAAGGTATCAAGATTTATGAGGTAATGACAAGTAACCATGCAACTAGCAAATTCTGAAAATAATATACGTTAGGAGAGAAACAAGTGTAATCCTCTTGCCTGTGCAAATCCTTACCTGTCCACTCTGGTGGGCACTGGCAATTGTAGGTGTTAACTCCATCGACACATGTGCCACCATTCATGCATTTGTGACCTGGGCAATCATCTACATTAATTTCACAGTTTTGCCCTTCAAACCCTGTAGGAAAAAAAGGATTTAATTCATTGACTTAAATTACCTTTGCACCTCTCCATTCATTCCATTAGGCATTCCCTCCACAATATGAAGGTAAAAATGGACTTCACTCTTACAAAAATATTAAAAAATTAAAAACATTTATACAGTACTATAATCAAAATCTATCAATATTACCTTACCTGTACTCCACATCTTCTGAAATTCTTCTAGATGGCCCATTTCAACAAACTTCACCAACCTGTTCTAGATAGTTTTATTATCTCATATGAATTGCAGTTTGTCAACAAACAGTGTGAATGCCTGTTATGTCACTGAATTCATTACCTGGATTCCTAGCATTCCTGGTGTCTTCACAAATGCAACTAAGCAACAGCTAAAGGTGAAACACAGACCTCAAAAGAAAGACTGAAAACTAGGGTACACACACAAAAACACACTAAATACAAAGAATGCGATCTAAACTGTCTGCCCATGAAAGCCTAACATACTACATGTCTACTTTCCAAAGACAGCTACAACCTACACTCTGCAACTAACACATTGCAGAGTAATGTTTTCAATAACCTATTGATGCTATCACTACAACCCCTTACCACCATCACTGCAGTGCTGGAATAGTTATGAAGACTTGATAAAGAATGGCTGTGTGAAGGCATTCTCCATAAAGACAGAAATTCAAACATAATGACTGTTAATTGTATTAACAAAACGGCTTTAGTTTGTAGGTGGAAATCAGTCTTCTGGACAGATCTAGAAAGTAGTCAGATATCTCTAGCATCAGGTTGTCCCCTGCATCATGGGCAAGGTGTAAACCTGACAGTCTATTTTTTTGTGAGTTGACACTTGGATAGAGATGTATGCTGCCAATAAAAGTTTTTGCAATGCCTGTGATCGAAGTATTTCACCACCAACAAACTCAATAACAAATAAAAGTGTATGCGTGTAATCACTGTGTAAGGTCACTACACAGGTAAAAACTCACATAAAGTTAATCACACCTCTGTCACAACACATAAAGAGGCCTAAACTTAACTATAAACAGCAAAAAAGACACAAAAGCCAGTACAAGGAATGGAGAATGGGAAACCCTTCTGCAGCACAGACACATTACTTTGATGCAAATATCCAATGTTTAATCACATCCTAACATAGTTGTACTATGTTCATTGTTAAGAATTACTGCTGCAAGATATTCATAAACTGAATTTAAAGATATTGAGCAATATTAAAACCAGACCCTGGACATGGCTGAATGGTAACAATATGCCTTCTACCACTGTAGTGCAAACCTGCTCTGATTCTAAAATGGATGTATCTTGCTTTCAGTGTTTACAAAATGCAAAGCCATGGAACTCATCATAGCAGCACTCTTTTATGCAAACACTGACAACTTAACTAATATAAACCCAACTCAGTTAGGTTTTGTGAAAGGTAGCTCCTACCTCCTGAACCCAGACAATTTCTTCATGCATTTGTGACCTGGGCAGTCATGATCTGCTGAAGGATTCGAATGGAAGCACTTATCTACGATAAATAAAGCCAGATTATTTGAGAAAAATGGGAAGCCTCGGACTTGTATTTTTTTTTTTCTATAGTACTAAGTAATCGTAGATTATTTGTTTAGCTCTTCTATATTTACTTGGTTTTGTCTGCTGAGATCCACATTAACAAACAGTGCACCTAAGTACTGCAAAAAGGATTATTTCCCAACATTAAGGTCTTAATGAGAATGACATACAAGTTATCACCACCCTTTAGTTGACACTTTATGGTTACTCCTGATTAACAGCAACACTGTATGTGGTAAGCAGGTAGGAGTATAGAGAGGTTCCCTGTCATGGACCCTGTAGTGTATGCCACCCCTGATGCTATCTGGAAGGACCCCCTGCTATAATATGTGGCAAGGATAAAATTAGGTAGACTAGAGGGATGGGCTGGACATGACAAAGAGGCATTTGAGATCGTGGACAACAAAGCCCACAGAGGTCTCTTCAGTGCCATACTGATGGAGTCTGTTGCATCTGAAGTAGGAGATCAAGGTTATATGCTGAGCACACAGTAACAAAACTCAGCAATTCGTGCCCACAAACATTACCCCAAATACAGAAACTTACCATCAAGGTGACTCAGAATGAATCATTTGTTTTTTCCTACTGGGCTGCTCATTAGCAGAACTCATTTTTAGCTGAGTTACACCTGACAGTGAAGGAATGATCTCCATAGAGACTTCTGGATGTGTGCCTGGATAAAGCTGGAAATTTAAGATTTCTGTGCCAGATTCCCATGTTGTCTGTTGTTCCCTTCCAAGACATTGGTTCATAGGTTCATAGGTAGGTACTAGGCTATCGGCCCAAGGGCCTATGCAAGCCTAGCCAACAAGGTTCCCTGGCTTACGCCACCCAAGAAAGTTATTTTCCTGTGCCACTGACGAGCAGAGACACAGAAGTGATCCCCGGGGTGTATTTCCTATTTCTCATCCACTCATCAAGATTTTTCTTGAAGAGTGCTAATGAAGAACTTTGCTTGACATAGATGGGTAGCCTGTTCCAGAGTATGGGAAGTCTCTGGGATAGGAATCTACCCCCCAGCATGTCCTGTTTATTGTGGTTACAAGGTTTAGGTCCCTAGAGCGTGTAGCTCGGAGAGATTGGGATTTCTTTAGGTGTAGCATGTCCAACAGTTCTGGGTTTGACATAGCTTTATATGTTAAGCAGAGATCACCTCTGAGTAGGCGATATGCTACGAAGTAAAGCTGGAGTTTTTTGAGGCGGTCAGTGTAGGGCATTTGTTTGAGTCCAGTAATCCTCTTTGTGAGGTACTTCTGTGGCCTTTCCAGCTGCTGCAGATGTCTTGTGAGATACATTCCAAAAGGGGCGTTGTACTCTATAATGGGTCTAATGAGTGATGAGTAGAGGGTAACAATGACCTCTTTTTCCCTGGATGAGAACCCTTTTATGATGAGGTGTGCCATGTAGAAGGACTTCCTGACTACTGTGGCGATGTGACTATCAAAGGAGAGACTACTGTCCACCTGGGTCCCAAGGTCTCTTATCACACATTCAGTGTTAAGTAGATTGCTGCCTATGTGGTAGTTCATGGGTACAGAGTTTTTACCAAAGGGGATGACACTGCACTTTTTGGCATTGAGCTTGAGGCCATGGCTCTGACACCAGGCATCTGTCTCAGAGAGGCCCTTCTGTAGGATGTTCACATCATTTGGGGACTTGACTATGACTCCTAGTTTGCAGTCATCTGCGAACTTCATTAGCCAGAGGCTTTCTGTGTTAGCCTGTACTTCAGAGAAGTAGATACCAAACAGGAGCGGTCCCAGGACGGAACCCTGTGGTACTCCACTTGTCACTGGTTTAAGGTCAGATTTGGAGACTGCAACTTTTACAGTGTGGGTTCTGTCACTGAGCCAGTTGGCACCCCATCTTGTGACATGGGGATTTATGCCTAGTTTACTGAGTTTAGCTATAATTCCAGAATGGGGGATGGTGTCGAAAGCCTTGGCAAGGTCAAGATAGGCTGTGTGAACCACTTTACCCTCATCTACGGCTTTGGTGACTGCCTCAAAGAAGTCGATCAGGTTCAGGAGGCATGATCTGCCTTTCACAAACCCGAACTGGGTGGGATCCAGAGTTTGGAGGTTACCAATGTTTTTGTTTATGAGTTCCATGATGATACGTTCCATGGCTTTGCAGACCAGGCTCGTCAGGCTAATAGGTCTATAGTTCCCGGGATCAATTCCTCTTTGTTCTATGATACCTACCCAAAATATACAGATAAAAATGCAACATATTTCCAAATAACCTTTAACCTAGAAAGTTTTACATGGGGCAAAAATTACAGTTGTGTACCTACCATAAATGTAGATGCTTGAGTGTATTCACTGTTGCAGTCATTACAATTGGGTTATCCTGCTGGCAGGCTACCCGCAGTCGGCCTGAATTCCAAAGTCTAGTTCCGGCATCAGTTTCTGTCACCTCCTCCCTGACGTCAGTGCTCCAGGGGTATAAAAGATGCAGCCGACGCCATTTTCTTCAGTTCTTTTTGCCCCAGATGTCAGGTGACCCTAAAATGGTAGGCTAAATTATGCCAATAAGCATGCATGCACAAAAAACAACTTTTCCTTCATCTACAAGCAAATACACCACATAGGTTGCATAGAATAGAGAAGTACAGATAAGTCCCAGCAAAGGAAAAGGGGGATGGTGGGAGGGTAACCTGGACTGCAACAGTGAATACACTCGAACATCTACATTTATGGTAGGTACACAACTGTACTATGTTTATTGTGTTTCACTGTTGCAGTCATTACAATTGAGTTGAATCCCAAAGCTAAGGTTGGGAGGCTGGTGCTAAATAGGATTAGGAGAGGCTATCAGGCCCTGCACACCTGCAGTGGCAAATCCTGATCTGGATTTAGAGTAGAGAGGTAGGTGATAGTGCTTTTTGCAGCCTCTAAGATGTCTTTGGTTGGTACTCCTCTGAGGAAGGCTGCTGAAGTGGCTGCTGCTCTGGTTGAATGTGGCCTAATGCCTTTAGGCACTGATTTGCCAATGCTGTGAATAGCAGAAACGTATGCAGTGGCCTATCCACTTTGAAATAATCTGCTTTGAGATAGGCTTTCCTTGTGATCCTGCAGCATATACCACTAGAAGTTGTTCAGTCTTTCTGAAAGCTTTAGTTCTGTCCAAGTAGAAGCATAGCTGCCTGTGAATGTCCAAAGAATGCAGAATTCTCTCACCCTTATTCTGTGGGTTTGGATAAAAGGTAGGCAAATGAATTGTTTGGTTAAGGGCCACACTGGACACTACCTTAGGCATAAAGGTAGGGTTTGTCCGCAGGGAAACCCTGTCAGGATGGAAAATGATAAAAGGGTCCACAGCCATGAGTGCCTGTAACTCTGAGACTCGTCTAGCAGAGGTTATTGCTAGGAGCAGAGCTGTTTTCCAGGATAAGAATTTTATATCAGCTGCAGAGGCTGGTTCAAATGGAGACAATGTGAGTTTTTCCAAGACATAGTTGAGGTCCCATGCAGGTATTGGTGCTCTCCTTGGAGGTCTTATGTTTTTGGCCGCTCTGAGGTACTGCCTTAGTAATGGATGAGAAAAAATAGGTGGTTCTGTATTGTAATGAGCTGAAATGGCAGGGGCATGAATTTTAATTGATGAAAAGGAAAGGCCTTTATCAAGCATCTCAGTTAAGTATTGCAAAATCTGAGGAATATTAGGAACAGTCATGTAAAAACCTTGTGCCTGGTTCCAAGTACAGAATCTCTTCCATTTTTCTGCATAAGATTTTCTGGTGCTAGGCCTCCTGCCTCCAAAATAACATCCATCACTGCTTTAGAGAGAGGTGTGCCTTGACTAGCTATGTTATCCGCCATGCTGCCAGGTTTAAGGTCCTGAGTTGGCTGTGCAGTATCTGACTGTCTTGTTGGGTCAATAAGTGAGGAATTTGAGGTAATGTCCAAGCTGGGCATTGAGACAAGCTCTTTAGGATTGGGTGCCAGTGCTGGCAGGGCCAGTCTGGGGCAATCAGTATCATTTTTGGTTTCTCTTGTCTGACCTTGAGGAGTACCTTGGGGAGGAGAGGCAGAGGAGGGAAGGCATATACTGTTAGGTCTTTCCAGCTGAAAGACAGAGCATCCAATTTCCATGCTTGCTTGTGATAAGTCCTTGTACAGAATTTCTGTAGTTGGTAGTTGTGAGGGGAGGCAAATAGGTCTATGTTCGGGCATCCCCAGTTCCTTGTTATCATGCTGAAGACTTGTGGATCCAATTTCCACTTGTGGGGATCCATTAGGTTTCTGCTTAGTTCGTCTGCCAGAGTATTTGTCCTTCCTGGCAGGAATTTTGCTTGTAGATGTACTTGGTAAGTCAATGCTGTGTCCCACAAGTTCATGGCTAGCCTGCAGAGGGGGTAGGAATGTTTGCCTCCCTGATTGTTTATGTACCACATGACTGTAGTATTGTCCGTCCTTATCAGTAGTTGTCCTGGATGAAGTAGATCCTTGAAGGCTGTCAGGGTTTTCTGAACTGCTAGCATCTCTTTTTGATTGATATGTAGATGCATTTGACTTACGGACCATGTGCCCTGAATACATCTTCCTGCCATATGGGCCCCCCCAGGCATAATCTGATGCATCTGTTGTCAATGTCTGCCTGGCTGTGGGTAAGGTGAATGGCTGTCCCATGTTGTGGTGACAGGCTTTTGCCCACCATCGAAACTCCTGTTGCAGGCAGGGAATGAGGGTAATTATTGTTTCCAGGCTGCGGCAATGTTGAGTCCAAACACTTTTTAGACACTATTGAAGTTTCCTCATATGCAGTCTTGCATATGGAATTAGCAGAATGCAGGATGCCATGAAGCCCAAATCCTGCAGAATTGTTCTTGCAGTTAACTGAGTATTTGTTGCCAACATTTTGAAATAAGTAGTCAGTTGTCTGTGTTTGTCTGGCGTGAGATAAGCCATCTGGGCAGTTGTATTTAAGCTTGCACCCAGGAATATTATCTCTTAAGCGGGTACATGTTTTGATTTCTTTTCGTTTACTGTGTACCCTAGACCTGTTAGTAATCTTTTTACAAACGCCAGATGCTGTAGTAGAATGTCCTTGTTCTCTGCTTGAATAAGGCAGTCGTCCAAGTAAGGATATATTTGTATTCCTCTTTGTCTGCAAAAGGCAATCACTGGTGCCAGGCATTTTGTGAAGACCCTGGACGTAGTAGATAAGCCAAAGGGCAGTGCAGAGAATTGGTAGTGCATTGAGCCAGCTATAAATCTGAGATATCTTCTGCATGCTTGTCTCATTGGGACATGCAGGTATGCCTCTTTTAGGTCTAAAGTCACAAGCCAAGCCCTCTTGCCCAGCATGGGCAGAAGCTGCTGCAGAGTTAACATTTTGAATTTTGGAATATCCAGAAATGTGTTTAGGATAGACAGGTCCACTACTGGCCTCCAGGCTTTGTCCTTTCTGGGCACCAAGAATAGCCTTGAGTAGAATCCTAGTCCCTGCTCTTGCCATGGTACTAGCTGAATGGCTCTCATGTCCACGAGGGAAGAAACTTGTTTTTGTGCCTCTGCCCATTGATTGCGTGGCAGGTCCGGCATACCATTTGGCCTTGGCAGGGTGTAAAAGTGGAACCTGTAGCCTTGTGATACGATATTTAAGACCCATTTGTCCTGAGTGATCATGTGCCAATTTTGTGAAAAAAGAGCTAGTTTTTCCCCCAAAGGGGCTGCCAGAAGATAAGTGCTTGGTGCTGGCAGGGGAAAGTCATTGAGACTGTTTTCTGTATGGCTGTGATTTTTCCTCTCTGCTTTTGGAGGTAGAAGCACCCCATTGTTTAGGCCTGTATGAGCCTTGGGGCTGTGATCTGCCTCTGGGGTGTCTGTATCTGCCTCTTTGTGACCTGTCTGACACTGGATAGGACCAATTCTCTGTAGGCCAGTTCCTGCTAAATCTGGGAGGCTGTACCTGCAAGAAATCCTTGACTGTTTGCATAGATTTAGCTTTGTCCTCCATTTTCTTCAACACCTCTTCTGCTTTAACACCAAACAAAGTACCATGCTGTAATGGAGCATCTAATAGTTTTGCTTTAACATGATCAGGCAGATTATGTTCTTTTAACCGAGCATGCCTCCTAATGACAGAACCTGTAACAGCGGCCCTGGAGGAGGCCTCTAGAGAATCAAAACCACATTGCAAAGTATGCTTTCCCACTTGTTCAGCTGCATGCAATAAATCCTGCATTTCTTTATTTTCTGCACATTCTGAATTTAACATTTTCTGTTTAAGCAGTGACATAAGATATTGCTGATATTTAAGCATATGAAATTGGCAATTTAAAGCTCTTACAGCCAAGGTAGCAGAAGTATAAATCTTTTTCCCCATCTGTCCAGGGCCCTAGAATCCCTATCAGAGGGGATAGTGTTTTTTGCAGTGGAAGCTTTTACCCCTTTGGGACCCTGAGAGATAGTCTCTAGGTCAGCAGCAGGGTTTTTATAAAGAAATTTATGTGAATCTGGAACCCTGTAGTATCTGTCTGGCTTAACAGGAGCTGGTGGTAAAGAGTCTGGAGATAGACCGGACTCTGAAAATACATCATCTACAATGTCTAAAACAGGTGGGATAGCAAGGGGCCTGTGCTGAGGTAATAAAAGGAAGTCTCTGAGCCTTTTCTTGAATTCTGAGTAATCTTGGCTCTCCCAGTGGAAATGCTCCCTCATAGTATGCAGTGTCTCCCCAAAAGAGTAATCCTCAGGAGGAGAGGCTGAAGGGATAGATTCTTCAGCATCAGAATCCTCATAGGGAGGAAGAGAATATTCCTGCTCAGAAGAGGAATCACAGGAAATGGAAATCTGGTCTGAAGATTCATATTCTATCTCTTGCCTAGACCTCTTATCAGGAGGGGGATGGGAACCCCTGATCAAAGTAATTAGGTCTTCGGCCATTTTAAGCATCTGTTTTTAGGCATGGTGGCCTGTCCAGGAGAATGCTGTACTTGTTTCTTTGTCTTTAGAGCTGCTTTAGTCTTTGCCTTTGAAGCTGAAGTAGGTTTCACATATAGCTGTGTAGGCCTGAAAACACCCTCAGAAGCCGATGCCTGCTCAGCGGCTCCGGACCCACCTGAGGGAATAGTTTCCGAGTGTCCAATACCCTGAGTTTCCAGCGGCCTAGTCAGCTCCACGTGGGAGTCGGAAGCAGCCTGTGGCTCTGAGGTAGCAGGTGTCAGGGACTGCAAAAGCGCCAAACTGAGAACCGGCGGCAGGCCTAGCGGAAGCCTCGTCATCGGTTTTGGACCTCGGAAGCCTGTCCTTTTCTTTTTCTTTGCGCTTTTTAAAAACTCCGGTAGTCGGCTGTTCCGACTGCATTATATAATTGAATCTTCTGCCAAAGTAATGAAATGCAAAATCGTACCGATGCTGAATAGTGCGTTGGTTAAATCTAGCACAAAACCAACAACTAGCAACGTTGTGGTCAGGGCCTAGGCAAGGAATACAGTAAGAATGAAAATCCTTATGAGGTATTCGCTTCCCACAAGAAATACAATTATTAACTTTTTCTGACATCGGTCTGGAGCAAGAAAAAAGTTTCCCCAACGGGGTACTTAGCTTTAATGAAGACTTCAGATCTGAAATTCGATTTTGAAAATCTCAGGAGTCGGCTGACCGGCACTTGCGAACTGCTTTTGCTTCGGGCACTATGCGGCAAGAAAGACTGAAGAAAATGGCGTTGGCTGCATCTTTTATACCCCTGGCGCACTGACGTCAGGGAGGAGGCAACAGCAACCGACGCCGGACCTAGACTTTGGAATTCAGGCTGACTGCGGGTAGCCTGCCAGCAGGATAACCCAATTGTAATGACTGCAACAGTGAAACACGATGAACATCAGGCATGCATCACTATGAGCATATTAACCTTCTATACTTGCATCCTCAGTTTAATTTATGTGTCTGAAGACACCATATACCAAAATCAGTCAAAACGTGCTCCCCTCACAGAAAGAACTTGTACATTATAGCTTATAAACATATCTGGCTATATCCCTGGATGTATGAACTGCATTCTTCAACATGCAAAATCAGAGAAGACTAAGTAATGCTCATGTTGCAACTCTTCCACATAGTTCTGATTATCTATATGAGCATCTTTGGTTTTCCCTTCTGTACTGCCAAAAGAACTATATTTCAAGCACTACTATACTGTGAAACTACTATTGTGAATTTAGTATGTTGTTTTCTTTTTTCTACTCTTCCCAGGCCCATCTGAAAATGGGCCTTGTTCAGTAGGGTAACCTGGTCAACAACTTATGAAGAAAAAGATAGATGGTAGACGACTAGACAAATAGTTTCATAGACATACACATAAAAACACTATACCAGCAACAATGGAAGAACAGGAAAGTACAGTTGTGTACACTTACCATAACGTTGCAGTCATCACACTTGAGTTCCCCCCTGCTTGTTGATGTAGCCCTCAGTCAGCCTGAATACCAGAAACTTAGTATTTCTGCATCGGATGCCGTCACTCTAGGACTGACATCAGGTCATCAGGGGTATAAAAACAAGCAGCACACGCCAAGTTTTTCTTGCCCCATATGTCAGGAGCCCCCCAAATAGGGAGCTAAGTTATGGTGGAGAAAACACCACCAGTAAAAAGTAAATACCAATACCAATACCCCTGAAAGGGGTGAGGAATAGCCATAGAGAGAGAGAGAGAGAGAGAGAGAGACAGACTGGGGGCTGGAGGAAAGGAAACCAGGACTGCAACAGTGAATACACTCGGACATCTACATTTATGGTAAGTGTACACAACTGTACTATGTTCTTCGTGTTTCACTGTTGCAGTCATCACACTTGGTTGGATTCCCAAAGCTGAAGAAGGGTGGAGGCAGTCAACAAGAGTTAGGGCTGGCTAGTGTGCCTTGCAGTACTGCTGTTGTAAAACCTGCCCTAGATTTGGAAAAGATAGGCAGGTGGTAATGCTTGGTGATGGTGTGTACAGAACTCCAGGTAGCAGCTTCAGGATGTCTCTGGTAGGAACTTCCCTGAGAAATGCTGTAGAGGTAGATGTTGCCCTAGTGGAATATGTTCTGACCCCCTGAGGGGTTGGTTTCCCATCATGCTTGTAGCAGAAATGGATGCAGTGTGCTATTCATTTGGAAATTGTTTGTTTGAAATTGCCTTGCCCTCTGCCCCTGTTGCAAAGCTGACTAGTAACTGGTCAGATTTTCTGAAGGGCTTAGTCCTATCAACGTAGAATCTGAGCTGCCTGTGCACATCCAAGGAGTGCAGGATCCTTTCCCCTTTATTCTGAGGATTAGGGAAGAAAGTTGGCAAATGGATGGATTGGTTGAGAGCCACAATGGACACCACTTTAGCCATAAAGGAAGAGTTAGTCCTGAGGGAAACCCTGTCAGCATGAAAAATAATGAAGGGTTCCACAGCCATAAGTGCTTGTAGCTCAGACTCTCTTCTAGCTGAAGTGATGGCCAGAAGCAAAGCTGTTTTCCAGCAGAGGAATTTTAACTCTGCTGATGCTGCAGGTTCAAAGGGGGAGATTTTCCAGTACAAAGTTAAGGCCCCAAGCAGGGGTGGGTGCTCTCCTTGGCAGTCTTAAGTTGTTTGCCCCTCTCAGGAACTGTTTGCTAAGAGGGTGTGAGAAGAGAGGTGGCTCAGTGTTGTAATGAGCCGAAATGGCTGAGGCATGTACCTTAATGGAGGAGAAGAACAGGCCTTTGTGGAGTAGATCTGCTAAGTAATCCAGGATTAGAGGCAGGGAGGGCAGAGCTGTGTCCTCTCCTTTAGATTGAATCCAGGAGCAGTACCTTTTCCACTTATCAGCATAGGAGTTTCTTGTACTGGATCTTCTGGCTTTAAGAATGACGTCCAGCACCTGTTTACTTAGTGTTGCTGAGGAAGAATTCAAGGAATAAGCCAGGCTGCAAGATTTAGGGCTTGCAATTGCAGATGCAAAATCTGTCCCTCCTGCTGACAGAACAGGGTTGGGTTCTGGTGTAGGTGCCAGGGTGGTACCAGTGACAGGCTGCGCAGGAGTGGGTACCATTGCTGGCATGGCCAGTTCAGAGCAATCAAAATTGTCCTTGGTCTGTCCTGTCTTATCTTGAGTAATACTCTTGAGAGAAGGGACAGAGGGGAAAAGGCATAAATTAAGAGATTTACCCACTGAAAAGATAGGGCATCCACTTTCCAGGCCCTGCTGTAAGGGTTCCTGGTGCAGAATTTGCTGAGCTGGTGGTTGTAGGGGGAGGCAAAGAGATCCACCTCTGGGGTCCCCAATTTCTGAACCAGAAGGTTGAAGGTGCTGGGCTCCAATTGCCACTCGTGTGGGTCTAGGAGATTTCTGCTTAAGTCGTCTGTCAGTGAGTTTTGTTTGCCTGGCAGGAATTGAGCTTGCAGATAGACTTGCATGTCCAAGACCGTGTTCCACAGAGCCATGGCTAACCTGCAGAGTAGGTAAGAGTGGGTTTCCCCCTGCTTGTTGATGTACCACATAACTGTCGTGTTGTCTGTTTTTATTAGAAGTTGTCCTGGGAAGAGTAGGGATCTGAAAGCTGTCAGGGCATTCTGCACAGCTAGCATCTCTTTTTTGTTGATGTGCAGATGAATTTGACTTGGGCTCCAGTGGCCTGAATGCATTTGCCTCCCATGTGTGCTCCCCAGGCATAGTCTGATGCATCTGTGGTTAGGGTCTGGGAGGTATGGAGTTGAGTAAAGGGCAGTCCCTTGTTGTGGTTGCATGCTTCTGCCCACCAAAGGAACTCTGTCCTTAGACAGGGTAAGACAGGAATGACTGTTTCCAGGTCCTGAGAGTGTAGGCACCAAAGGCTTTTTTAAGTACCATTGAAGTTTCTTCATATGCAGTCTTTCATATGGAATTAGCAGTACACATGAGGCCATGAACCCTAGGGTCTGCAGTATTTTTCTTGCGGACAGCTGGGTTCTGGTGGCCATGTGTTTGAAGTAGGCTGTCAGATAGACTTGTTTTTCTGAAGTGAGGAATGCCATCTGGGATGTTGTGTCCAAGTTTGCTCCCAGGAATACAATCTTTTGACTGGGTACCAGTTTTGATTTCTTTTTGTTGATGGTGTACCCCAAGGAAGTGAGAAGGTTTTTCACAAATGTCAGGTGCTGAAACAGCAAATCCTGACTGTCTGCCTGAATCAGGCAGTCGTCCAAGGACGGGTAATTTGGATATTTCTCTGCCTGCAGTATGCAATGGCTGGAGCCAGGCATTTTGTGAATACTCTGGGCGCAGTGGATAAGCCAAAGGGAAGTGCAGAGAACTGATAATGCATAAATCCGGCCCTGAAACCTAGATACTTCCTGCATGACTCCCTTATAGGGATGTGCAGATAGACTTCTTTTAAGTCTAGGGTGACTAACCAGGCATTCTTAGCTAGCATAGGTAGAAGCTGTTGCAGGGTTAGCATTTTGAATTTTGGTACCACCAGGAAGGTGTTGAGAATTGAAAGATCCAGGATTGGGCGCCAACAGCCCTTTTTTCTCGGTACCAGGAAGAGTCTGGAATAGAATCCTTGACCTATCTGTTCAACTGGAACTGGCTGAATAGCTCTGATGGAGAGCAGGGAAAGAACTTGGCTTTGAGCCTCTGCCCACTGGTTTAGAGGAAGGTCTGGGAACCCTCTTGGGGTATGCAGTGAGTGGAAGTAGAATTTGTACCCCTGGGATACAATGTTGAGGACCCATTGGTCTTGTGTGATGGACATCCAGTTTTCTGCATAAAGGGCATGTTTTCCTCCTAGAGGCACAAGCAACTGGGCAGGGGTGGGGAGTGGAGTAGAGAAGTCATTGTGAGTTTTTTCCATAAGGAGGTGGCTTACCACTCCCTGCTTTGGGGGTGAGGGTACTCCATTGCTTAGATCTCTGCATACCCTAAGGCTGTAGCCTGGGTGGTCTGTTTCCCCTGGGTCTGCCTTGAGATGGCCTGGAGGGGGCTGGAAAGGACCAGTGTTTGGAAGGGCAATGCCTACTGAATCTAGGGGGTTGTTTGGAGATGGCTTTGCCTTCTGTCCCTGTAGCAAAGCTAACCAGCAATTGATCAGACTTTCTGAAGGAGTTAGTCCTGTCTAGATAGAATCTGAGCTGTCTATGCACATCTAGAGAGTGCAGGATCCTTTCCCCCTTGTTCTGGGGATTTGGAAAAAAGGTGGGCAAATGAATGGATTGGTTGAAAGCCACACTGGACACCACCTTGGCATGAAGGATAGGTTAATTCTGAGGGATACCCTGTCAGCGAAGATGATGAAGGGTTCCACAGCCATGAGCGCTTGCAGCTCAGAGACTCTTCTGGTTGAAGTGATGGCCAGAAGAAAAGCTGTCTTCCAGTTGAGAAATTTTAGATCTGCAGAAAAAGCTGGTTCGAAAGAGGGCAGGGTGAGCTTTTCCAACACAAAGTTAAGGTCTAAGCTGGGGTTGATGCTCTTCTGAGTGGCCTCAAGTTGCTAGCCCCTCTTAGGAACGGTTTGATCAAAGGGTGTTAGAAAAGGGGCTGCTCAGTGGGGAAATGAGCAGAGATAGCAGAGGCATGAATTTTTACAAAGGAGAAAGATAGGCCACTGTGTAGTAGGTCAGCTAAGTAATCCAGGATGAGAGGGAGGGAGGGCTGTGCCATATTGGCTCCCTTAGTCTGGATCCAGGTGCAGAACCTTTTCCATTTGTCAGCATAAGACTTTCTAGTGCTAGGGCATGTGGCCTCATGTATAACATCTAGAACCTGTGTACTGAGGTTGGCAGATTGAGCCAGGGTTAGGAAATAAGCCAAGTTGCCAAACTGAGTGTCTGCAACTGGGGATGCATGAAGTCCCCTTCCCTCTGGGTCAGGAAGTTTGGAATCTGAGGAAGATGCCATGGTGGCAGTGGGACAGGCTGCGCAGCAAGGGGTGCCAGTGCTGGCGAGGCCAGTGTGGAGATATAAGAATTGTTCTTGTTTTTTCCTCGGTAGACGAATCTCAGGTACTGACCGACTGGCACTCATGCAAACTGCTTCTGCTTTGGGCTCCACGGCAAGAAAGACTGATGTAATGGTATCGGCTGCCTTACTTTATACTACTGACAACATGACATCAGTCCCGAAGCGACAGCAACCGATGCAGAAATACTAAGCCTCTGGTATTCGGGCCGGCCGAGGGCTACCCTGACAGGGATAATCCAAATGTGATGACTGCAACAGTGTAACATGAAGAAAGTACAGTTGTGTACACTTACCATAAATGTAGATGTCCAAGTGTATTCACTGTTGCAGTCATTACATTTGGGTTATCTGCTTGCTGGTAGCCCTCAGCCGGCCTGATTATCAAAAGTCTTGGGTCCTGCGTCGGTTGCTGTCTCTTCTTCCATGACGGGTAGTCAGGGGTATAAAGCATGCAGTCGACGCCATTACATCACTTTTTCTTGCCCCAGATGTCAGGTGCCCCCATAATGGGAAGCAATTATATACAAGGTTACAACTCCAACAAAAAGCAAATACACCAGAAAGCTTAAATACAGTAAACGAGAAGAGGGGTATAGCCAATAGAAGTCAGGGGGCTGGAGGGAGGGTAAACAGGACTGCAACAGTGAATACACTCGAACATCTACATTTATGGTAAGTGTACACAACTGTACTATGGTCTTCATGTTTCACTGTTGCAGTCATTACATTTGGGTAGATTCCCAAAGCTAAGGAAGGGAGGAGGCAATTAGAGAGTATTAGGATCAGTTATTAGGCCCTGCAAAACTGCAGTGGCAAAACCAGCTCTGAATTTAGAAAAAAATAGGCAAATGGTAATGCTTGGTGAACGTATGAACAGAACTCCAGGTAGCAGCTTCTAGGATGTCCCTGGTAAGAACACTTCTGAGAAAGGCTGTTGACGTAGATGCAGCCCTGGTGGAATGTGATCTTATCCCCTGTGGGGTAGGTTTTCCATGGTGCTTATAGCAAACATGAATGCAATGGCCTATTCACTTAGAAATGGTTTGCTTTGAAATGGCCTTCCCCTCTGCTCCTGCAGCAAAGGCAACTAACAGCTGTTCAGTTTTCCTAAGAGGCTTAGTCCTGTCCAAATAAAATCTAAGTTGTCTGTGCACGTCCAAAGAGTGCAGTATTCATTCTCCTTTGTTCTGTGGATTAGAAAAGAAGGTTGGCAAATGAATGGACTGATTAAGGGCCACATTGGATACCACCTTGGGCATAAAGGAAGGATTGGTCCTGAGGGACACCCTGTCTGCATGGAAGATGATGAAGGGCTCCACTGCCATGAGGGCCTGTAATTTAGACACTCTTCTTGCGGAAGTGATGGCTAGAAAAAGGCTGTTTTCCAAGAAAGGAATTTCAACTCTGCAGTTGCAGCTGGCACAAAAGGAGGTAGATTGAGCTTTTCCAATACAAGGTTAAGGTCCGAGGCTGGAGTAGGGGTTCTCCTGGGTAGTTTTAAATTTTTGGCCCCTCTGAGGAATTGCTTCAGCAGAGGGAGAGAGAAGAGGGGTGGTTCAGTATTATATTGTGCTGAAATGGCTGAGGCATGAATTTTAATAGAAGAGAAGGAAAGGCCCTTGTGAAGCATCTCTTTTAAGTATTGAAGAATATGCGGTAAGCTGGGCACTGTTGTGCCCATCCCCTGAGTTTGGCTCCAGGAACAATATCTTTTCCACTTTTCAGCACAGGATTTTCTAGTACTAGGCCTCCTTGGCTCCAGAAAGACAACCGACACTTGCTTACTGAGGGATGGTATTGGAGAGTTCAGGTAATTAGCCAGGCTGCAAGGTTCAGGGTTTGAAGCTGGGGGTGCAGAACCTGGCCCTCCTGCTGGGACAGCAGGGAAGGGGTCTGAGGCAGGTGCCATGGTTCCAGCAGTGACATACTGTGCAAGACGGGTACCAGTGCAATAAGTATTGTCCTTGGTTTGTCCCATTTGATCTTTAGTAGAACTTTCGAGAAGAGAGGCAGAGGGGGAAAGGCATAAACTGAGAGGCTTTCCCAGGTGAAGGACAGGGCATCCACTTTCCAAGCTTATCTGTGGGGAGTCCTTGTGCGGAATTTGTCCAACTGGTAGTTCTGAGGGGAGGCAAACAGGTCTGTCTCTGGGCTCCCCCATTTGTTTCTCAAAATGTTGAATATCTTTGGTTCCAGTTTCCACTCGTGTGGGTTCATGAGATTTCTGCTTAGGTTATCTGCCAGTGAATTTAGCTTGCTTGACAGGAATTGAGCTTGTAGGTGCACTTGGTAGCTCAAGGCTGTGTTCCACAGAGCCATGGCTAGTCTGCAGAGAGGGTATGAGTGGGTTCCCCCCTGCTTGTTTATGTACCACATAACAGTGGTGTTGTTTGTCTTTACTAATAACTGTCCTGGAAGAATGTGGTCCTTGAAGGCTGTCAGAGAACTCTGTACAGCTAACATTTCTTTTTGATTGATATGCAGGTGCATTTGACTCGGGTTCCATTTGCCCTGAATGCACTGCCCTGCCAAGTGAGCCCCCCCCCCCCAATGCATAATCTGATGTGTCTGTTGTTAGGGTTTGGGCTGCAGGGAGTAGAGTGAATGGCAGTCCTTTGTTGTGGTATTAGGCCTCTGCCCACCAAAGGAACTCTGTCTTTATACAAGGAATGATGGGAATCATTGATTCCAGGTCCTGAGAATGTTGACACCATAGGCTTTTTAGATACCATTGTAGTTTCCTCATATGCAGTCTTGCATATGGAATTAGTAGAATGCAAGAGGCCGTGAACCCCAGGGCTTGCAGTATTTTCCTTGCAGATAGCTGAGTCTATCTGGACAGTAGTTTGAAGTAGGCTGTCAAATAAACTTGTTTCTCTGGCGTGAGGTAGGCCATCTGGCAAGTTGTGTTCAAGCTTGCTCCCAGGAATACAATTTGTTGGCAGGGTACTAGGTGAGATTTGTATTCGTTTATAGTGTACCCCAATGAGGTTAGCAGTTTCTTTACAAATGCCAGATGATTTAATAGTATGTCCTGGCTTTCTGCCTGAATTAGTCAATCATCCAGGTATGGGTATATTTGAATATTTCTTTGCCTACAGAATGCAATGACTAGAGCTAGGCACTTTGTGGATACCCTGGGCGCAGTAGATAAGCCAAAGGGCAGTGCAGAGTACTGATAGTGCATGTAGCCTGCTCTGAAGCGTAGGTATTTTCTGCAAGATTCCCTTATTGGGATGTGCAGGTAAGCTTCCTTTAAATCCAATGTTGCCAACCAGGCACTTTTGCCTAGCATGGGAAGCAGCTGATGAAGAGTTAGCATTGTGGATTACCAAAAAGGTGTTTAGGATAGACAGGTCCAGGATAGGACGCCAGGAGTTGTCTTTTCTGGGTACCAGGAAAAGTCTTGAGTAAAAACCCTGTCCCCATTCCTCTGCTGGGACAGGTTGAATAGCCCTGATACTTAGAAGAGAGAGAACCTGCTGTTGAGCCTCTGCCTACTGATTTGGGGGTAGGTCTGGCCAACCGTTTGGGGTTGGTAAGGTGTGGAAGTGGAATCTGTATCCTTGGGAAACTATATTTAAAACCCACTTGTCTTGGGTAATGAGTTACCAGTTTTTTGCATGCAGGGTAATCTTTCCCCCTAAAGGAGCAGTCAGTTGAGCATGGCTTGGAAGGTTTAAGGTTAAGTCATTGTGACAGTTTACCATAGGGGGTATCTTACTACTTCCAGCTTTGGAAGTGGGAGCCCCCCACTGCTTAGGCCTGTGAGTACCTTGAGACTGTAGCCTAGGTGGTCTGCTGTTCCTGGGTTTGGACTGAGAAGGCCTGGAAGAGACAGGAAAGGACCAATTCTTAGAAGGCCAATGCCTACTAAATCTGGGAGGCTGTACCTGCATCTTTAACAGTTTGCATAGATTTAGCTTTTTCCTCCATCTTTTTAAGTACTTCTTCTGCTTTGTTGCCAAACAGGCGGTCTTGGTTTAAGGGAGCATCCAGTAATTTAGCTTTAACATGATCTGGCAAAGTTTGATCCTTAAGCCAAGCATGCCTTCTAAGAACAGACCCATTGACAGCAGCCCTGCAAGATGCCTCTAAGGAGTCAAAACCACATTGCAAAGTATGTTTATCAACTTGTTCAGCAGAATGCATTAAATCCTGTAATTCTTTATTTTCAGCACAGTCAGGAATCAACATCATTTTCTGTTTAAGTAATCCAATAATATGCTGCTGATACTTTAACATATGAAACTGGCAGTTTAAGGCCCTAATGGCCAAAGTAGCAGAAGTGTATACCTTCTTACCCCATCTGTCCAGAGCCCTGGAATCTCTATCAGCGGGGTTAGGGTTTTTGGCAGTAGTAGCCTTAATGCCTTTGTGTCCCTGTGAAATGGTCTCTGGGTCCGCAGTAGGATTCTTAAAGAGGAACTTGTGAGAGTTAGGTACTCTGTAAAACCTGTCAGGTTTCCTGGGAGCCAGAGGTAAAGTGTCTGGGGCCAGACTAGATTCCAAGAAGGCATCATCTACAATGTCCAGTACAGGAGGGATAGCTAAAGGCCTGTGTTGAGGTAGGAGTAAGAATTCCCTAAGCCTCTTTTTGGAGTCAGAGTAATCCTGGCTTTCCCAGCGGAAATGCTCCCTAACAGTGTGCAAAGTTTCACCAAAAGAGAAATCTTCTGGAGTGGAAGCAGAGGGAATGGAGTCCTCTGCATCAGAATCCTCATAGGTAGATAAGGGTAAATCCTGGTCATCAAAAGAAACAGAAATTTCTGAATCCTGATCAGAAGAATCAGAATGTAAATCAGTTCTAGGTCTCTTAGAGGGAGAAGGCTGGCTTCCCCTAATTAGAGTAATAATGTCTTCAGCCATTCTTATCATTTGTTTTTTTAGGCATATGGGCTTGACCATGTTGTTTGGCTGTCGGTTTTCTAGGCGTGGATCGAGAAGATGTCGTCGGTTTGATATGCAAATTGGTAGGCCTGAATAAACCCTCAGAAGCCAGTGCCTGCACAGCAGCTCTGGACCCATCCAAGGTAGAGACATCTGCAGGTTCCATAGTCGAAGAAGCATCTCGCAGCATACTGGACTCCGACTGGGTCTCAGTAGAGGCCTGCGAATCTGAAGTAGCGGGTATCAGGGACTGCAAAAGCATCTCACTGAGTACCAGCGAACTGGCGTCTAGCTTAACGGAAACATTGTCGGCAGCTTTGGACCTATGCAGTCTGTCTCTGTCTTTATCTTTGCATTTTTTTGTAATGTCGGTAGTCGGATGGCTTACCAAAGCCATTTCTGGATAATTAAACCGAGTACTGAAATAGTTTGATGTGAAAATGAACCGACGACGAATAGTTTGAGGATTGAATAAGGCACAAATTCTGGGCCTAAACAAGGAATGCAGTACAAATGAAAATCTTTATGAGGTATTTGCTTTCCACAAGTAATACAATTGTTAACTTTTACTGACATCAGTTTAGAGCAAGAAAAAGGATCCCCAAGAGCATACTTAGCTTTTTTGAAGACTTCGGTTCTGAAACTCGAAAACGAAAATTTCAGGAGTCGGCCGACCGGCACTTGTGAACTGCTTCTGCTTCGGGCACTGCACGGTAAGAAAGACTGATGTAATGGTGTCAGCTGTATGCTTTACACCCCTGACTACCTGACATCATGGAAGAAGAGACAGCAACCGACGCAGGACCCAAGACTTTGATAATCAGGCCAGCTGAGGGCTACCTGCAAGCAGATAACCCAAATGTAATGTCTGCAACAGAGAAATACGAAGAACATCATCTGGATTCAGTAAGTGTACAAAACCGCTCTATGTTAATGACATTTTGCAATGAGAAGCATTCACCACTCGTGATAAAAAAATGATACCACCACTGGTAACATTTCTGAAGGCAATCACAATCATGACATTTTGATACTGGTATCTGTTATCACATTGTGTCGGAAAATGGTACCATTACTACTTGCAGTTACAGCCTTGTCATGATTGCTGAAACTAATCATTGATAATTTCACTCTCGCCACAGTGAGCTCAGTACCACCCAAATTGGACCAAGTATTTGGTGCCCACTTAACATCTGAGAGGGAAATGGTACAAGTACAAACCACCAGAACAGATACAAGCAAATAATAAACCACCTGCAAGCCACACTGGCACCAATAGCACTAGTTTTTCTTTTCATATTCTACAGATCCAGTGAACAAGAACTGGCAGAGCAATGGAAAACCAGAGTACCTTGGTGTAGTTTTGCCATGTGCCCACAAGCCGTCTCATAACCTGATATCACTTTTCAACAACACTACTTCACAATCTGCCTTGCAAACTACACACGATTTCACAATACCACAGGGACCCAAAGAGAAAAGAATCAGTTCAAAACATCTCGTCTCTGTACTTTCAGTACTCTATGTAAAATGGTGGTCTCTGTGCTACATCAATGTAACACACGCACTTGGAAAACAAAAAAAATTGTTCTGCATGTACTTCCCTTATTTAGCAGGGATGTCTCACCTAACCAAAGCAATAATATAGCAATGAAGGACACTCAAATTCACATGCATATTGGCACATGACATTGAAAATTGTAAGTCCACAGCAGATATTCTCATATATACAGTTCTAACAACTAACAACAGGTACTATCTCTTAACTGGGTAAACATATTGGCCTTGTGTACCATCTTTCCAGCCACATTCTGGGTATATGGGCAAAAGTTACATGCACAGATGATTTAGAGTAAGCAATCAACTAGCATGTCTTTGGGGACAAAATCCACAACTCTATCATGTTAAATAAGCACAATCTCCGTGGACAGAAATCAGAGGTCTTGATCAGAGGATACAACAGTTAACACTATGCCACCAAGTCACAAAACAATAACACGATAAAGGAAAGATAACACTGAAGACCTGCTCGAAAACAGCTCATTGGTGGATTGACAAAAAAACAGTAGTACCAAGTCATATGCTGACCCAAATTCAAAAAGCCTTGACACGTTATCTGTATCCCTGTAGGACATACCTCAGATATCACATGATGGTCTGAAAAACAATATACCTTAAGAACGAGTGCTCAACAATATTCAACATTAACATCTGTATAAGGCACTGTTACTTGGCTCTTGGTTTGTAATAACAGAAATCCTGTTCTTTTCTAAAGTATGCACGTGTTTGCTTATTTTTATAAACAGGCATGTTCAAAGATAGCCTAGGTGCCTTTTTTGGTAGTGGGAGTAAGACATCGCAAGTACAGAGTTAAATATTGAAAAAGCATTCTGTTCCTATAGGTCTGTTTCTATACATTCAATATCAAAATACAGCATTACAAACAGTCCACAGACACTGCAGAAGCTGATAAATACAGTGATAACAGTGCAGGAAGCAGCAAAAGCAAGTGAATTTAGCAGGTTATTCACACGTGGATATCAGGCTTCATACGCAACATGAGTGTGCCTTATGTGCAGTTTGCATGTCCTTTCTGTGTCCATGTGGGTTTTTGCTGGGGTCTCCTCTCCCATCCCCCAAACACGCTGTCAGTCATCTAAACTGCATGTATGTGTGTTGTGTGTGTGTGTGTGTGTGTGTGTGTGTGTGTGTGTGTGTGTGTGTGTGTGTGTGTGTGTGTCTTACAATGGTCTGATTTCTGTGCCTTATACCCAGTGCTTGCCAGGATAGCCTTTAGCTCTACACCACCTGAAGAGGACAAAGTGGTTATCAGGAAATTACTGAATGAATGAATGAATGTCTTGCAAAGGAAAAGGCATATACATTTTAATCAGATTACTTTGCAAAGGGATGGGCCCTAACTGCAAGCCAAATGGTCATGGTCCAATTAGCAGTGAACAGATTGTGTCGGTTTATCCACTGGGTAGGGGGGAGAGAGGTTCAGAACTCCTGCCCATGTGCACCTCTGCATTTGATCCACTAGTGGAGACCAGGGTCACATGTATTTGTTGTGATGACTGTAAGATCCTTGGCTGAGTTGAAAGCACAGACATGTTGAGTTACAGGGCTAGCCCATTGCATTGTTTCCCTTGGATGCTAAAGACATGTATGGGATGGGAAAATATGGGTAGGACATAACAGAAAAAAAAAAAAAAACTGATTGATGCCTGGATGACAGCCTTGTGACCAGCTCTCAACCAGTGGGATCTAAAAGGATGAAAACAGATCTTACCTAGTAGGGAACAAATGGACTGCTGGCAGGCATTTTTTTCTGGCTACTTCGGTATGGTAATACTCTAAAATGGTACACTGGAAGGGGCTACAGCCAAGGATTAACCTAAATCTGATTAAAACAACTAATGAACTAGTAGTGGAAAAAAAGTATAGAAAAGTGGTGTTCATAATTCCTACATTTTTTGTGGTCCATTTAAATACAATTTCATATGGTAAACAGAAGAATCAAGTTACTCAACAAACCTATCGACTTCATTTAACTTTACTTCCCCGATGAAAAGGGCCAAAATAACAAGAATCAGCAGCTGCTTGCCACAGCGTATTCTGACCAAACTGCACAGCTCCTGTTTACTTCACAAGAAATTGCTTCAATTGTTTCCTTCCCCTATCCATTTCGGTTTCCTGAGGGATACTCACAGGAAGGAAAAAAGGGAAAGTGGACTCTAAGGTCGGACTCTCAAAGTGCACTATGGCCTTGATGTCCGTGTTTTCCTTACTAGCTCACAGTTAAATCTGGCCCGAAATGAGGTTTAATCACAACTGATTTCTGCAGTATATTCCCAAAGACACAGTGTAAGCCTTGGTTACATCCTGTGCTTCTGCATCCAGCTGGAAAAACTTGAAACTTGCAAATAAGCTATTGTGTTCATGATATATGAGACAGTTGTTACAAGCTCCAGTACAGCTCACTACTTCAACCTTCTAACTACATCCTTGAAAACAAAATAATTTGCTAAAATGTGTACTTGGTTCCCTGCAGCCCTGAAACGGAGCCAAGACTCACAGGCCTACACTTTATCTTTCTGTTAGACTGCACCTGTCTCTACCTTGTCAGAGAGCAACGAAAGGACTGCTGACCTTGTTAATGGCTACCTAAACAATTAAGCCCAATGCATGTTCTTCCACTTTGGTATCACTACTAACAGAGCTAAAATCTTTGGCCACCTAGGGAATTATTAACAGTTATTAAACTATTAAAGTGCTCTTTTGCTGGCAGACATGGGGTAGTTATTAAGTTACCAGGAATAGTGCTCAGGGATTCAAATGTCCTACTTTCAGTAGCAGAAAGGGAGCATCAACAAAGTCGTTGCTTTCAGGGGTCACATGATATGTACTTTATAGCACATGACAGACAAACTGAAGTTTTCAGTTTTCTGATCCAAAATCTTAACCATCAGCTACACTGCCAATTATGAAAATGCAACAGTCTTTAAGAGAGAATGCCTATCGAGCTAGTAGCATGACAGGACAGAAGAAAAGCACAGACACACACGCAACAGCAAACATTTTTCAGTCATACCAAAGATACAGAAAGGATGAGGTGGGGCAGCTTAATAGTACATGGCTCACATGTGATATCAGACACTGTCACACATACCAAGGCAACATTCGCAACAAACAATCAATAGAATGTTTGAAACTAGACACTCATGTTCACAGTGAACATTCATATCTGAAATAAGCACTCTGCAGCACACACCAAAGGTGTTTTGGGGATATGGCAGGCACAGGAAAAATGTGAAGGCTAACATGCAATTACACCCTTTGCTGTAAACACCAAAGCTGCACCCAAGGTAGGTTAGGGGACAATAAAATAGTGCAGGTACATGTTTCAGACTAGACACTATCATACACACCCAAAGTGCACTCACAACAGAGAAAGGACAGGGGAATGCTACAGGTTCCCATCTAACAAAAGAACTTTGTTGCACACATCAAATGAGCCTTTGGGGTAGGGCAGGGACAGCTGAATGGTGCAGACTTGTGTGTGACACCAGACAAGTTGCTACACATATCAAAACTGCATTCAAGGCTGTTCAGGGACAGTAAAACAGTAAAGGCAAGAGCATAAAACCAGACACTATCACGCACAGCAAAAGGGCACTCACAATGGAAAAGGGACAGGAGAATGGTGCAGATTCACATTTGACACTATCACTTCACTGCACACACTAAAGATGCATTTGAGGTAAAATAGGGAGATTAGAATGGTGCAGGCTATTGTATGACAACAGATATTTTGCAGCATGCACCAAAGCTGTATTCAGCGATGGTGGGCAACAGAAAGACGAAGGCGCATCTGCAACGTAATATTAACACACACATGAAAGCTACAGTGCTACAAAGCTGGCTAGAACTATCCCTGTATTTTTGAAGATACAATGTCATACTTATGCTTTTCTAATAAATGTCTGGGTACAAATTATAATACAGTATGCAGTACAGGATTTTTTTTCTTTCTTGTTGTGTTTCCCGTTGCCTTCTACTGTTTCTGAGTAAAAGCTTTACTTAGGGGATTCTGTTATGCTGAAAGGCATTCTATCTATTTTATATCATCTTATTACTTACCTATCCCCCCATATGAAGCTGGTTTACCTTGTAGCCTCACAGAAGTACAGAGCATCTCTGCACAGAAAGCCATCTATCCAGTTGCCACTTAAAGAAGACAGCAAAACAGAATGCCTGCCTTCTTGATCCACGCTACTTTCCCCAACAGCCTGCCACCCGTAACAGCAGAAAGTATTTTGTTTGTTCTGGTCAACATTTCATTACATGATGGCATGATGGCATAACTCTGACCTTGTGACACATTTGTGCAAGAGGTCCATTAATAAGCACAATGGCTGCATTCTGAATATTACATTCGGGCTATACACTAGCTACACACCTAAAAACATATGCTAAGATACAAAAATATGAAGTTTTTCAGCTCTACTTCATTCTGAAGTACTGCTGCTCTCACATTTATGGAAATATATGCATCCCTCAAAGGGGAAAATAAAAACAAAAACAGTTTGGTTAGCATCAATGCTATTTTGCACTATCAATTTCATTACGGTATTCTCTTAAAATACTCCCACAAAGGAAAACTATAAATAGGTTACAACTCCTCTGTTCAGCAACATGCAATTTGTGGCATTAACGATGAACCAGTGATTATCTGATTCTCTTATTTTCTAGGGACACAGTGGCCATGTATGGTTTGGCACACTGGGTGAATATTAAAGCTACTATTCTAGCTTGATGACTGAAGGCCAATCATGCTTACCTGGGAGGCATGCACACTCATAGGTGAGATCTCCTGTCTGGCGGCACGTTCCACCGTTCATACATTGAGAGGGTGCACAAGGGATGTAGACGTTTTCACACACTCGCCCAGAATACCCAGGCAGACACTGGCAGGTAAAAGAACCTACAGTATTTATGCAAGTTGCACCATTCTGACAGACATTGGGGTTTCTGCACTCATCAATGTCATTTCTGCAATTCTTGCCTTGGAACCCTACAGGGCATGTACAATTGTAACGGCTGTTTGAGTTGACACAGCGGGCACCATTAGCACAGGGGTTAGTTGCGCAGGCATCAATTAGAAAGCAATCTTGTCCTAAAATAAATTAATAAAAGCAAAAGTTAGTATTAAAGAATTGAACAGTACAAGAATTAACAGACAGCACTTTCAAAATTATACAATGATAGCACATAAATATAAATAAAACAGCTCAGAGTCCATCATCTAGATTTAGAGTGCAGCTTGCTGATAGACATGTACAGCATTTTATGAGCAAAGCATGATCACCCAGGCAAAGTACCCTGTGACATTACCAAAACACTAGTGACAAAAAATACTGGATTCTGACTAGCAAGGTCAGGATGTTCTGTTGTGATGTTGTTCCATCCCAACATTCCATTTATTTAAACAACTAGCAAACATTTTACCTCTTTTACATGTTTTCAAGTGTGCTATTGTATAACCTTCCAATACACAAGAGGTCCAATATGCGTCCTTGAGCAACGCATCCTGTATGTTTACTATCTGAATATCAATTAGCTTACAGCATGCCTTTACAAAGTAAGAGAAACAAAAATGTAAGATACAGTAGGAACAGAGTTGCTGAACATGCTACAGTTTGTTTGATAAAATTAACACATCTTCCTTCCAGACAAGGAAAGTCTGCAAGTAGTTCTCATGTCCAAAACACCAGCTGCAGGAACATACTTCTAGCCCATGATTACTTTAGCTAGCTGTCCTATCAGATAATAGAAGTTCATTCTGGCGTAACATGCACTTTTCTTTTCACATTCTAGGGTTCTGGAAGTTCTGCAGTTTGATTTTTTTCTGGAAGGGTTATCCATACAATACATCCCAAAAACACATACACAGCTCTCACAGCCATTCTTTCTGGCCGCTATCAAATGTTTTTTCACTCTTTACAGCAGTACTGACAGTCATTTACTGTATCCTCAGAATAACTCCACAAACAAAAAACTGAGGGTATAGGGTGGAATCTACTGCCATCCTTTGAATAAAAGTGAAGCTGGCCTCATAAGTGGAGTGTGTGTGTGCTTGGGTCTCTTGGTGAGAAATGGGATTAATTTAAAGCCCCAATTCCATATTTTCCACCCTTACGGATCACGTCCATGATGATGTCACACTGGACATGGACATAGATGTGCACACCTTTTAGTCTACGCATACATGACCGTTCATTGGCAGATGGCTACTAACATCTACATTCCTTCAATTGGCAACATATATAAAACAGCATTCACCATTCAGATTGATCTGAAGTATCCAGGCCTGTGTCTGAATAATGACAAACAGTGGCAGTCACAAGTCCTGATTCTGCATGATCAGATTAGTTAAACTGAGGAACCCAGTTAAAGATTTTGCAGGAAAAAACTCAAGGGCTGATAGCCTTCTTTTATCACTGTTTTAGTCGTCCGGAAAAGTAGGCTCTTACACTAGATGCTATGGTCTTCTGATGACTCAGCAAACACATGTTATAAAATGTAAATGCCACTCTTCCAGCTAAAGAGCTTCAATCTGCTCTGGAAAGTAATCCACCTGATGGCTGGAAGTACAGCTCACCTTCTGAGTAATATCAAAACAGAGGCCAAATCGGATGGAAGGTTCTGAACAAAGTACCTCTTCACTGGATGGTAATATCTACCAATAGGAAAAATAAATTCTGATTAGTCCTGCAGTACACTTTAGTTTAGGCTTCTGTGTTTCTGACAGCTTATCCCATGGTTACCCTCAGGTTAAGTTCAATTACAGAGAGCTGTAGTTAGTCTCTTTAAGCAACAGTGATAAAGATCTGAAAGGATCATGTCTGACAGCTACAGTGGATATAAAAAGTGTACACACCTTGCTAAAATGCCAGTTTTTTGTGATATAAAAAAATGAGACCACATCACATCATTTCAAAACTTTTCCCAGTTTTAATGTGACCTATATAACCTGCACAATTCAATTGAAAAACAAACAAATCTGTTAGGGAAAATATATAAAAAATAAAAAAATGTACAATAAGCTGGTTGTATAAGTGTGCACACCCTTAAACTAATCCTTTGTTGAAGCACCTTTTGATTAATTACAGCATTCAGTCTTCTTGGGTACACACCTGCTATCAATTAAAGAGACTCTGATTAACCCCAAATAAAGTTCAGCTGTCCTAGTAGGATTTGCTCAGTTGCCTGCTACAGCAAATAACATGGTTCGCAGAGAGCTTACAAAGCATCAAAGGGATCTCATTGTTGAAAGGTATCAGTCAGGAGAAGGGTACAAAAAATTTTCCACAGCATTGAATATACCATGGAACACAGTGAAGACAGTCATCAAAAAGTGGAGAAAATATGGGACAACAGTGAAGTTGCAAAGAACTGGACGTCCCTCCAAACTGATGAAAAGACAAGACGAAAACTGGTCAGGGAGGCTGCCAAGAGACCTACAGCAACACTGAAGGAGCTGCGGGAATTTCTGGCAAGTACTGGTTGTGTACTACGTGACAACAATCTCCCGTATTCTCCATATGTCTGGACTATGAAGTAGGGTTGCAAGAAGAAAGCCTTTTCTTACACAGAAAAACATCCAGGCCCTGCTAAAATTTGCAAAACAATACATCATCTCCCACATGCTTTTGGGAAAATGTGTAATGGTCTAATGAGACCAAGGTTGAACTTTCTCGCCACAATTCCAAAAGGTACATTGGTGCAAAAACAACATTTCACATCACCAAAAGAACACCATCCCCATGGTGAAGCATGGTGATGGCAATATCATGTTTTGGGGTTGCTTTTCTTCGGCTTTAGTCAAAGTGGAGGGAATTATGAAAAGTTCCAAATACCAGTCACTTTTGGCCCAAAACCTTCAGGCATTTGCTAGAAAGATAAAGATAAAGAGGAATTTCACCTTTCAACATGACAATGACCCCCAAGCATACATCCAAATCAACAAAAGAATAGCTTCACCAGAAGAAAATTAAAGTTCTGGAATGGCCCAGCCAAAGCCCACACCTAAATCCAACAGAAAATCTGTGGGGTGACCTGAAGAGGGCTGTGCACTAGAAATGCCATCGCAACTTGACAGATTTGGAGTGCTTTTGCAAGGAAGAGTGTGAAATATTGTCAAGTCAAGATTTGCCATGCTGACAGACTCCTACCCAAGAAGACTGAATGCTGTAATTAAATCAAAAGGTCCTTCAACAAAGTATTAGTTTAAGGGTGTGCACACTTATGCAACCAGCTTATTGTACGTTTTTCATTTTTTATATTTTTTTCCAAAACAGATTTGTTTGTTTTAAAATTGAACTGTACAGGTTATAGGTCACATTAAAGGTGGGAAAAGTTTTGAAATGATTTACTGTGGTCTCATTTTTTTATATCTCAAAAACCTGACATTTTCACAGGGGTGTGTAAACTTTTTATATCCACTGTATGTATAACTGTATCAGAGTGTCCCACTCTGCCACATGAAATAATGCCAAATGCACAACATTCTGTAATCAGTAGCCATGGAAGAATAGGAAATAAGCATAAGAACTGTGCCACATACTGGCTTTGACACCATCCCCCACTCTGGAATTATACATAAACTCAGTAAACTAGGTATAAAGCCCTATGTCACAAGATAGGTTGCCAACTGGCTCACTGACAGAACCCACACTTTGAAAGAAGCAGACTCCAAATCTGACTTCAGACCAGTGACAAGTGGAGTACCACAGGGTTCAGTCCTGGGTCCTCTCCTGTTTGGTATCTACTTTTCTGAAGTACAGGCTAACACAGAAGGTCGTTGGCTAACGAAGTTCGCAGATGACTGCAAACTATGAGCCATAACTGAAACTCCTAACGTTGTGGACATCTTACAAATGGGCCTCACTGAGACAGATGCCTGGTGTCAAAGCCATGGCCTCAAGCTCAATGCCAAAAAGTGCATTGTCATCCCCTTTGGTAAAAACTCTTTACCCATGAGCTACCACATAGGTGGTAGTCTACTTAACACCAAAAGTGTGATAACAGACATTGGGACACAGATGGACAGTAGTCTCTCCTTTGATAATAACATCGCCACAGTAGTCAGGAAATCCTTCTACGTAGCACACCTCATCACAAAAGGTTTCTCATGCAGGAAAAAAGAGGTCATTGTTCCCCTCTACTCATCACTCATTAGACCCATTATAGAGTACAATGCCCCTTTTGGTATGTACCTCACAAGACATCTACAACAACTGGAAAGGCTGCAGAAATACCTCACAAAGAGGATTACCGGCCTCAAACAGATGCCCTATGCAGATCGTCTCAAAAAACTCCAGCTTTACTCTGTCGCATATCGCCTACTCAAAGGCGATATCTGCCTAACATATAAAGCTATGTCAAACCCAGAGCTGTTGGGCATGCTCCACTTAAAGAAATCCCAATCCCTCTGAGCTACATGCTCTAGGGACCCAAACCTTGTCACCACAATAAACAGAAGATGCTGGAGGGATAGATTCCTGTCCCAGAGACTTCCCATACTCTGGAAAGTACAGCTGTGTACACTTACCATAAATGTAGATGTTCGAGTGTATTCACTGTTGCAGTTATTACATTTGGGTTATCTGCTTGCAGGTAGCCGTCAGTCGGCCTGATTAACAAAGTCTTGGGTCCTGCGTCGGTTGCTGTCCCTTCTTCCATGACGTCAAGTCATCAGGGGTATAAAACA
This sequence comes from Protopterus annectens, assembly GCF_019279795.1. Lineage (NCBI taxonomy): Eukaryota > Metazoa > Chordata > Ceratodontiformes > Protopteridae > Protopterus > Protopterus annectens. The sequence continues at coordinate 1,494,800,554 of NC_056743.1, read as the reverse complement.
TGCAGCCGACACCATTACATCAGTTTTTCTTGCCCAGATGTCAGGTGCCCCCTAATGGGAAGCAATTAAATATAAAAGTAAAATGACATATCTCCAACAAATAAAAAACAACAACAGAAAGCACTTGGAAGTACCCACAAACACCGAACAAGTGCTATGAGCCAAAGGAAACTGCAAACCACGAGTCCACTTCAAATCATTTAATAACCAGCTCCACGGACCATACACATTCTGCTATGGTTGGGAGGAGGAATTACGTAGCATTTGGACCAGCTATAAGGCCCTGCATGACTGCAGTGGAAAAGCCAGCTCTGGATTTAGAGAAAATTGGCAAATGATAATGCTTGGTGAAAGTATGTACAGAACTCCAGGTAGCAGCTTCTAGGATGTCCCTGGTAGGGACGCCTCTGAGAAAGGCTGTAGAGGTAGATGCAGCCCTGTTGGAGTGAGGTCTGATCCCCTGGGGGACAGGTTTTCCATGGTGCTTATAGCAGAAAAGAATGCAATGGCCTATCCATTTAGAAATGGTTTGCTTTGAAATAGCCTTCCCCTCTGCCCTTGCAGCAAATGCCACCAGCAGTTGTTCAGATTTCCGTTGAGGTTTAGTCCTGTCCAAGTAGAATCTAAGTTGTCTGTGCACATCTAAGGAATGCAGTATCCATTCCCCTTTGTTCTGTGGACTGGGAATGAAGGTTGGCAAATGAATGGACTGATTAAGAGCCACACTGGATACCACCTTGGGCATGAAGGATGGCTTGGTTCTGAGGGACACCCTGTCCACATGAAAGATGATGAAAGGATCCACTACCATAAGGGCCTGTAATTCAGATACCCTTCTAGCTGAAGTGATTGCTAAAAGGAAATCTGTTTTCCAAGAAAGAAATTTTAAGTCTGCAGTAGCAGCTGGCTCGAAAGGAGGTAGAGTGAGTTTCTCCAAAACAAAGTTAAGGTCCCAGGCTGGGGTTGGAGCTCTCCTGGGTGGTCTCAATTTTTTGGCCCCTCTGAGGAACTGCTTGAGCAGTGGATGAGAGAAGAGGGGAGGTTCTGTGTTATAATGAGCTGAAATGGCAGAGGCGTGGATTTTAATGGAGGAAAAAGACAGGCCCTTGTGAAGCATCTCAGTTAAGTATTGTAAAATCTGAGGTAAATTGGGCGCTGCTGTGCTCATCCCTTGAGGCACAGAATCCTTTCCATTTTTCAGCATAAGATTTTCTAGTACTAGGCCTCCTTGCCTCTAAAATGATATCCATCACATGTTTACTGAGGGATGGTAAAGGAGAGATTATGTAATTAGCCAGGCTGCAAGGTTCAGTGTTAGAAGCTGAAGGTGCAGAATCTGGTTCTCCTGCTGAGACAACAGAGAAGGAGTCTGAGGTAGGTGCCATGAGGATAACCATGACACACTGCACAGGAGGGGGTAACAGTGTTGGTTGCGGCCAGTCTGGAGCAATCAAAATCATCCTTGGCTTGTCCTGTTTGATTTTTAGTAGTACTTTGGAGAGCAGAGACAGAGGGGGGATGGCATAGACTGATAGGTTTTTCCAGCTGAAGGACAGAGCATCCACTTTCCAAGCTTGTTTGTGGGGAGTCCTTGTGCAAAATTTGTCCAATTGGTAGTTCTGGGGAGAGGCAACAGGTCTATATCTGGGCTCCCCCATTTGCTTGTCAACATGTTGAAAATCCTTGGTTCCAGTTTCCACTTGTGTGGGTCCATGACGTTTCTGCTTAGTCAGTCTGCCAGTGTATTTAATTTTCCTGGCAGGAATTGAGCTTGTAGGTGCACTTGGTAGCTCAAGGCTGTGTTCTACAATACCATGGCTAGTCTGCAGAGTGGGTAAGAATGTGTACCCCCCTACTTGTTTATGTACCACATAACAGTGGTGTTGTCTGTCTTTACCATTAGTTGTTCCGGAAGAATGTGGTCTTTGAAGGCTGTCAGAGCATTCAGTACAGCTAACATTTCTTTTTGATTGATATGCAGGTGCATTTGACTTGGGTTCCATTTGGCCTGAATGCACTTCCCTGCCAGGTGAGCCCCCCATGCATAGTCTGATGCGTCTGTTGTTAGGGTTTGCGCAGCAGGGGGTGGTGTAACAGGTAGTCCCTTGTTTTAGTAGCAGGCCTCTGCCCACCAAAGGAACTCTAGGTGTAGGCAAGGTAAGATAGGAATCCTTGCTTCTAGATCCAGAGAATGTTGACACCATAGGCTTTTTAGATACCACTGTAGTTTCCTCATATGCAGTCTTGCATATGGAATTAGAAGAATGCAGGAGGCCATGAACCCCAAAGTTTGCAGTATTTGTCTTGCAGACAGCAGGGTTTTTGTGGCCACTTGTTTGAAGTAGGTTGTCAAATTAATTTGTTTCTCTGGCATGAGGTAAGTCATCTGGGAAGTTGTATTCAAGCTTGCTCCCAGGAATATAATTTGTTGACAGGGTAACAAGTGTGATTTCGTTTCATTTATGGTGTACCCCAGACAAGTTAGAACCCTTTGTACAAAGGCCAGCTGATTCAAAAGTATGTCCTGACTTTCTGCCTGAATTAGACAATTGTCCAGGTATGGGTATATTTGAATATTTCTTTGCCTGCAAAATGCAATAACTGGAGCTAGACACTTTGTGAATACCCTGGGTGCAGTAGATAAGCCAAAGGGCAGTGCAGAGAACTGATAGTGCGTGTAGCCTGCTTTGAAGCATAGGTATCTTCTGCAAGATTCCCTGATTGGGATGTGCAGGTATGCTTCTTTTAAATCTAGTGTTGCCAACCAGGCATCTTTGCCTAGCATAGGCAGTAATTGGTGAAGAGTCAGCATCTTGAATTTTGGAATCTCCAAAAAGGTGTTTAGAGTAGACAGGTCCAGTATAGGACACCATGAATTGTCTTTTCTGGATACCAGGAAAAGTCTCGAGTAGAAACCTTGTCCCTTTTCCTCTTCTGGTACCAATTGAATAGCACACATGCTTAAGAGAGAAAGTACTTGTTTTTGGGCCTCTGCCCACTGATTTGGGGGTAGGTCCGGCCAACTGCTTGGTGTTGGCAACGCTTGGAAGTGAAATCTGTATCCCTGGGACACTATACTTAAAACCCATTTGTCCTGGGTAATGAGTTCCCAATTCTTTGTATGAAGAGCAATCTTTTCCCCCAAAGGGGCAGTCAGTTGATAAGTGCTTGGAAATTTTAAAAGGAAGTCATTGAGACAGTTTACCATAGGGGGGGAGTCTTATTATTCCCAGATTTGGAAGTGGAGGCCCCCCCCACTGCTTAGTCCTGTGTGTCCCCTGGGACTGAAACCTGGGGTTTTTGCTGTCTGGGTTTGGCTTGAGAAGACCTGGAAGGGGCTGGAAAGGACCAATTCTTAGAGGGCCAGTGCCTACTAAATCTAGGAGGCTGAACTTGCAAGAAATCATTAACAGTTTGCATAGACTTAGCTTTATCTTCCATCTTTTTAAGAACTTCCTCAGCCTTGTTGCTAAACAGGCAGTCCTGATTTAAGGGAGAATCCAACAATTTAGCTTTAACATGATCAGGCAAAGATTGCTCCTTAAGCCAAGCATGCCTTCTGAGCACAGACCTAGTAAAAGCAGCCCTGCAAGAGGCCTCTAATGAATCAAAATCACATTGCAAAGTATGTTTTCCAACTTGTTCTGCAGAATGCATTAAATTATGTAATTCTTTATTTTCCAAACAGTCAGGAATCAACATCATTTTCTGTTTAGGCAGTCCAATAACATGTTGCTGATACTTTAACATATGAAACTGGCAGTTTAAAGCCCTAATGGCCAAGGTTGCAGAAGTGTAAACCTTCTTACCCCATCTATCCAGAGCCCTGGAGTCTCTATCAGAAGGGGTAGGATTTTTAGCAGTAGAAGCCTTAATGCCCTTCGGCCCCTGTGAAATAGTCTCTGGATTTGCAATAGGATTTTTAAAAAGGAACTTGTGGGACTCAGGGACCCTTTAGTATCTGTCAGGTTTTCTGGGAGCAGGAGGCAAAGAATCAGGGGCCAAACTAGATTCCGAAAAAGCATCATCCACAATGTACAGGAGGAATATCTAAAGGCCTATGCTGAGGTAGGAGAAGGAAATCCCTAAGCCTCTTTTTTTAATCAGAAAATCCTGGCTTTCCCAGTGGAAATGCTCCCTTAGGGTATGCAAGGTTTCCCCAAAAGAAAAATCCTCAGGAGGTGAAGCAGAGGGAATGGAGTCCTCTGCATCAGAATCTTCATAAGTAGATAAGGGCAAATCCAGATCATCAGAAGAATCAGAAAAAACAGAATCCTGGTCAGAAGATTCATAATCAACTTCAATCCTAGGCCTCTTAGAAGTGGGGGGGGGTTGGCTACCCCTGATTAGGGTTATTAGATCTTCAGCCACTCTTATCATTTGTTTTTTAGGCATAGAGGCCTGAGCATGTGGCCTGGGCATAGTTTTTTTAGGCATGGTTCGAGATTTAGGCCTAAGTAAAGAAGGAGGAATCTGTTTAATATGCAGGTCCGTAGGACTAAATACACCCTCAGAAGCCAGTGCCTGCACAGCGGCTCCAGACCTATCCAAGGTAAAGACATCCACGGGTTCCATAGTTGAAGCATCTCGCGGCATACCGGACTCCGAATGGGTCTCAGTAGAGGCCTGTGAATCAGAAGTAGTGGGTATCAGGGGCTGCGAAAGCGCCTCACTGAGTACCGGCGAACTGGCAACTGGCTTAGGAGAAGCATCGTCGGTAGTTTTGGACCTCGGCGGCCTGTCTCTGTCTTTATCTTTGCATTTTTTCAGAATCCCGGTAGTCGGATGGCTAACCAACAACATTTCCGGATAATTAAACTGAGAACCGAAATATTTAGAGGTGAAAATATACCGACGACAGATAGTGCGCTGATTAGAACCGACGTCATGGTCAGGGCCTAGGCAAGAAATACAGTACGAATGAAAATCTTTTCGAGGTATTTGCTTTCCACAAGTAATACAATTATTAACTTTTATTGACATCGGTAAGGAGCAAGAAAAAGTTTCTCCAACAGGATACTTAGCTTCAGTTGAAGACTTCGGTTCTGAAACTCGAAAACGAAAATTTTACGACTCGGCCGACCGGCACTTGCGAACTGCTTCTGCTTCGGGCACCTTATGGCAAGAAAGACTGATGTAATGGCGCCGGCTGCATGTTTTATACCCCTGATGACCTGACGTCATGGAAGAAGGGACAGCAACCAACGCAGGACTCAAGACTTTGTTAATCAGGCCGACTGAGGGCTACCTGAAAGCAGATAACCCAAATGTAATGACTGCAACAGTGAAACAAGAAGAACATCAAACTACCTATCTATATCAAACAAAGCTCCTCATTAGCACTCTTCAAGAAAAATCTTGATGACTGGATGGGAAACAGGAAATTCACCCCGGGGATCACCTCTGTGGCTCTGCTCGACAGGGACACAGGAAAATAATTTTCTTGGGTGGAGAAAGCCAGAGTACCTTTTTTAGCTAGGCTTGTATCGGCCCTAGGGCTGATAGCATAGTACCTACCTATGAAAAGTATTACTGCATCAAAAGCTTCCACCAACAAAGCACGTGCACACGCGCGCACACACACACACACACACACACACACACACACACACACACACACACACACACACACACACACACTCTGTAGTTATTTGTAATGTAGCTTACTATCACTCAAGGACTTTCAGATAAACTTATGTGTTCTAATAAAATCCAAAACAGTGGGCTTTGTCTGCTACCACCTTACCCTTTAATAAATTTTCCTTTGCCAAGTTCACACTAAACTCAGAATTAAGGTTCCATGTTGTGAATGTGTGAAGTTCTGTTTGCCTGAATTGGGTCACAATGCATAGTGAAACTGTACTCTGTAATGTGGTTTTCAGTAAATTATAATGGTATCTTTGTGCCAACCTGACACCTGACAACAGGGTTCATTTTTGGTAACCTCAGCTAAACACAATATTGATGTAGAGTCTAACAATTAGCTCCATGACTCTGGATGTATAAAGCACAAAGTTGACAGATTAAAATCCTCAGAAATACAGCATCCTACATGTCCAGTGTGAACTGAGTTACATAATGTACCCCATGGAGCATGGTACTGATTTATGATCTCAGATGTGTGCTGCCCATCTGCAACGATAACACCACTACGTCAACAGGCCAACTCATGCAGGAAGTGATGTATGCTATTGTCTGACAACAGGACTTCTTTAATTTCAAATCTCCTCCTCAACTCACTCACTGGAATGTACAATACTCTTCTTCACTTAATACAAAAAAATGCAACCCTATCACACAATATTCTGTTACTCTTCTCTCCTTTCACATTTTAGAGCTAAACAGCAGGCCAATACAACACACAACTCAAAAATGGAAGCTAAACAGATTCACATTTCTTTCTTTCACTTCGACTAGAAAGGCACCATGTCACATTACTTAGACAATGACCTAACCTGGTTTACTTTAAAATAGGCATATTTTGAAGAAAAGTTTTTGAGATGTTCTGATGAAATCTTACAAAACAGAGTATTAAAAGTTGCAAATGCAATAGACATAAAGTTACCAATATGTATACTAATTCACTAAAATGTACCAGATTGTCACAAATAATGAAATTCTTATTTTGCACCTAAACAGTTTTCTCTGATTTCTTATAAAAGCGCACAGGCATACACACACACACACACACACACACACACACACACACACACACAAACATACACACACACCTGTTTCTGTGCACACATGTGTACATGTGTTGCTTTCTTGGACACTTCAGCATGCTAGTGTATACATTTAACGTAACAAGGAATGAGTAATACACAACTCTGTTACACTAGCATTGAGCTATATGAACATTTAAGGTCAAATGATACCTCTGTCTGTAAGCCATATTCCATGAGTGGAAGTAGGTAAAGTCTTACCTCGGAAGCCTCGTGGACAAATGCAACTGTACCGTGGTGTTCCACCTGAAACTGAACTTCGGCAGACTCCCCCATTGAAACATGGTGAGCTATGGCAGGGGTCCTGGAACTGGCATTTCTCTCCAATGAAGCCATGCAGACACCTGTATATGAGCAAAATCAGAAAAAGATAACCAAGCTTGTACAGCCACAGCACAGAATTAGTTGAGGATGGAATTTACAACTAGAGTTGACAGAGTTTTCTGAAATACACTTTAGTCATGTGCTCTTTCAATTAATTTTTTTTACAGCTCAATTTTTATGCTGGGTGACAAGCTTGCAGAGATCTTCAGAATGACTAACTTTGGGTCAGCAGTAATGATCTTAAGCGATAATGACTAGGGAATCTTTTTTTTTTCCCCTGCTTTAGCATGTTATGTGAGGCAACACTGCACAAAGGCAGCCTTACTCCTCTATGCATGGTTAAAATAGAGTTCTAGGTATGCTCAGTGCTTACTTTCTCAGCTAGACTTTCAACAGTGAGGGCTTGATTTTGAACTCAAGTCACTAGCACAGTGCAGATGATGCATTGCCTTAGCTCAAAAATTCACATTTTGATGGATTACACTGATGTAAAATAATTACCCTTTTGCTGATTCTTTCCCTGCTGCTTTCTTTCCTCATTACTATAACTTCCTATCATTTTCCCAACAATACCTTTTCAAGACAACTCTGTTCCTTACCATCTGTTATCCTTTATTTCCATGTATTCTCTCCTACCATGCACTTGCATATACAAGACCTAGAACTGAATGTCTTTCATTCCCTCAGTTAATCTTTAATTAACCATTATCTATATATCTAAATATACAGCACATTTGTACAACTCAGCCTTTCTTAAGTCACTGACCTTATGTACATAATTCGTGTAACCACTTTTAATTGCTTTTTGGCCCAAGTTGATTATCTTAGCAATACTATATTGTTGAATGTGTATGTGTACTTACTTATATTGTGGAGCTTTTCACCCTTGGATTCTGCTAAAAGGGGGCATTGCCACCCAGTCAGACTTTCCCAGTAAACAAATGCTAAAAAAATACACAAATAAACAAACAAGGATTTGCCTGCAGGTGAAAAACCTGGCTTTTCTTTCCTTTTCTAAATAACAGCACCTATTCTACTACTATTTATACACACACATACTTTTGTGCATATATATCTAAAGCTACATATATATATATATATATATATATATATATATATATATATATATATATATATATATATATATATATATATATATATACACACATATATACACACACAAATACATACATACATATATCGATCTATCTATATCTATATATATATATATATATATATATATATATATATATATATATATATATATATGTGTGTATAGAGAGAGAGAGAGAGACAGCGAGAGAAATAGATATCACACACAGGCTCATACATAAAGTTTTGCCAAACACAAAAATGGCAGTTAAAACACTCAAATATGCAAATTGCCAAAACCACAAGTAACAGAAATGCATCAGGTTGCTAAAAAAAAACTAAAATTTCCTTTAGCAAACCTAATGAAACTAAACAATAAAATCACATTAAAAATGTAATCTCAAACTCACCTATTTAATGTTTAATGAAATATACAATTCATAGTTTCATAGTTTCATAGTAGTGTACTAGGCTATCTGCCCTGGGGCATTTACAAGCCTAGCCAACAATGATGTGGCTTACGCCACCCCGTATTATATAGTTGCGCATCTCTAGTAGTGACACATGTGGGACCCCATTATTTAGTAAACTATACCTCTGTCTAGTAGTGACACTGAGGTGACTCCCGGGGTAAACTTACGATCTCCCATCCATGCATCGAGATTTTTCTTGAACAGTGCCAATGAAGGGCTCTGTCTCACATGAACTGGGATTTTGTTCCAGAGTACGGGTAACCTCTGTGTTATGAATCTATCCCTCCAGCATGTTTTATTCATATTTGTGCAGAGGTTGAAATCTTTAGCTCACGTGGTTCTGGTGGATCTGGATTTTTCGAGATGGAGCATGTCCATCAGTTCTTGGTTGGACATGGCCCTATATGTTAGGCACAAATCACCTCTGAGCAGGCGGTATGCTACTGAATAGAGCTGGAGTTTCTTTAATCTAGCTGGATAAGGCACATGTTTGAGACCCATGATCCTCTTGGTGAGGTACTTCTGGGGTCTTTCCAGTTGTTGCATGTGCCGGGTGAGATACATCCCAAATGGAGCATTATATTCAATCATGGGCCTGACAAGTGAGGAATATAGAGGTACAATGACCTCCTTTGATCTGGATGAGAATCCCTTCATGATGAGATGGGCAAGGTAGAATGTCTTTCTGACCACTTTGGCAACATGGTTGTCAAAGGAGAGGTCACTATCGACTTGAGTCCCCAGGTCTCTGATTACTTCTTCCGTACTCAGTGGGTTATTGTCTATGTGATAATTTGTGGGTACTTTGTTTTTCCCAAAGGGGATGACTATACATTTTTGGCGTTAAGTTTGAGGCCATGATTCCGGCACCAGTTGTCCGTTTCAGTGAGACCTTTCTGTAGGATGTGTGTGCCAGCAGGTGAATCAACTATGGCACCCAGTTTGCAGTCATCTGCAAACTTTGTCAGCCATAATCCTCCCATATTTGCTTTCACATCCGAGAAGTAAATGCCGAATAAGAGTGGTCCCAAGACTGAGCCCTGTGGGACACCACTCGTGACTGGTTTTGAGTCTGACATGGCTCCAGCAATTTTGACCTTATGAGTTCTGTTTTTTAGCCAGTTTGCTACCCATTTAGGCTGCTGAGCTTGTCTATGATGCCAGAGTGTGGTATCGTGTCAAAGGCTTTAGCCAAGTCCAAGTAGGCAGTGTGGACAGCCTTGCCCTCGTCGATGGCACTAGTGACTTTCTTGAAGAAGTCAACCAGGTTTAAGAGGCAGGATCTGCCTTTTACAAAACCGAACTGGGTGGGATCAAGGGTCTGCAGATCTCCAATATCGCCATTTATGAGTTCCATGATGATTCTTTCCATAGTCTTGCAGACCAGGCTGGTCAGACTTATGGGGCGGTAGTTACCAGGGTCAGTAGAACTTCCCCCTTTGTGGAATGGGACCACTGTTGCTGTGCGCCAGTGTTCAGGTACATATCCTGTAGTGAGGCTAAGATTGAATAGCATTTTTAGGTGCGGGTTTAGTTCATCTTGAAGTTCACGTAACACGCAACTGGGGATACCATCGGGTCCCATAGATGCTGTGTTTTTTGCTTTGTTGAGTGCTGATTTCACCTGTATGTCTGAGATGACAGGTAGGTTACATTCAGCAGGGATAATTACTACATCTTTAGGGGGTGAGGGAGGGGAGAAATTTGCACTGAACCTATCTGCCAGAATATTGGCAATGTCGGTAGGGTCAGTGAATTTTTTGTTGTTGTGTACCAACTCAGAGCATATCTGAGAATTTCCTCCCAAGGTTCTGACATAATCGAAGAAGGCTTTGTGATTGTTTTTGGTATCCTTGGCAATCTTTCTCTCAAAGTTGGCTTTAGATGTTTTTATGAGAGAACGTAGTTTTTTACTTGTGCTGATCAGGGAAGCCTTTCCCTTGTGGGATTTGGCTTTGTCCTGCAGTAGCTTCCTTCTTTTGTTGTACAGTTTGTTTATAGCCGGGGTCCACCAAACCGGGCGTTTTCCCTTGGTGGAGAGGGTCTTGGTTTTAGTTGGGATTGCTTGATCCATGCATTCTTGGAGATGTCCGTAGAAGGCTGTTGTGTAGGATTCAGCATTTTGGGATGTGGTTTCCATTAACCCAGTAGGCTTAAAGGATATAATTTCTGACTTAAGGAGTGTAAAGTCAGCCTTTGAAAAATTTTTCACTGTAGTCTTTTGTTCTGGGGGGGGGGTTGGGATATGTACATCCAACGTGATCAGTTTATGGTCAGATCTTACTAGTGAGGGGTTTATATCTGGTGCGGAGCATTTGGACCCCATGTTTGTGATAATCAGGTCAAGTATATTATCTCTCCTCGTAGGAGAAGTGACCAGTTGCTCCATAGCATTTGAGTTAATGAATTCCAGGAATCTTTGGGCTAGGGTGTTAGGGCTAGAATAGTGGGCCCAGTCTATGTTGGGGTAGTTGAAGTCACCCAATATGATGGTGTTTGGTGTGACATTCATATCCTCCAGTGTTTTCAGGAATGCTTGATGGGATTCCTGGGATTGGGAGGGTGTTCTATAACATGCGACTAGTTGTATGGCAGTTTTGCCTATGGTGAGTAAAACTTGTATGGTTTCTGATGCTTCATGGGTAGCCACCAATCGAGAGGTGTAGGTCTCCTTTATGAAAATGGACAACCCCCTCCCTTTGTGGTTCAGCCTGGAACTTGAGGCCGAAAAGCATGATATGAGGTATAGCCTGGTAGCGCTGGAGTGCTCTCAGGAGCCTTGAACCAGGTTTCAGTTACTGCACAGACATCGATGTTCTCCATACTGAGAAGTGCTTCGAGTGCCTGCATCTTGAGATTTAGACTTCTGGCGTTGAGCAGCATTACCCTTAATTTTTTTCCACTTTTGTTTTTTACGGAGGTTGATTTGTCTTTTGAGCATTGCCTAAAAAAAGCACTATGGGGTGGCAAGAGCCTTGGCCAGTATCCGGAAGCCCAGTGGTGACAGGTGCAAGCCATCCCTTGGCAACGCGCTTGTCCAGCATGTCATCCCAGGCTGACAGACATTGGATCCCGCTAGAATGACACCAGTGATTAAGCCAATTGTTAAAATTGATCATTTTGTCTTTGTACTGAGGCATCATTCTTGGTGAAGGCAGGATGCTGCTCAGGGTCAGGGTCATACCAGTCTGGGCTACATAATCGGAGAGCTCCTCAATGTCTCTTTTCATGTAGTCCAGGGAGGTACGTCTCAGGTCATTCACACCAGCATGGACAATGACTGCATCATACTTGTACTTGCTTTGGAGTGACCTGAGTGCGTGTGTCATGTGGCGGATCCTAGCTCCCGATAGGCAGCTCACCGTTACCCTATCCTTATTCAGCCTGGTAAGTGGAACGTCGGTGTGTCTGACTATAGAGTCACCTATTACTAATGTCTCTGGCATAGTGTTTTGCCTTAGGGGCTGTGATTGTGTGACACACCTGTTGTTTGAGGTATGTGTTGTAGGTGTTATGTTTTGTGGGGGTGTATTTCTGGGGTGTCTGCTTTGGAGGCCTCTGTTGTTTTGGTAAGTTTTTTATAAGAACCTCCGGGTATGTCTTTGTGTTCTTATGTGTTTGGTTTGTAGTGGTGGTGGTTTTATGTGTGACCCGGTTTTGCTTCGGGTGTGGGTACCTTCTCCTCCTGTCTGGTCTTGCCAGTCCTGAGTTGAGAGAGTTCAGCCTCCAGTCTGGCTATATAGTTGCATCTCTCACAAGTATTTGTGTTAGTAGGAAGGAGGAGAGGGTTGTCTGTGTACATGAGACAATTGTAACATTGTCTTAAGATTCCCAGGTTAACCAGCTGAACAAGAGAGGATGCTAGTGGTCTACCACTCGACATACTAGAATATTATAAGGAGTGCTGTGCCTTTAAGGGAAGTGAGTATTCACAGGGGGTAGTGGATGGCTGTAGTGCTTACTTTAGTATAAGAGTGCTTACTTTATTATAAGAGTGCTTGCTAAGACTAGAAGTCCCGAAAACAGTGCTAATATATACAGCTAAATAGACTGAGTGGAGCTTTCTAAGTGAAAAATTGAAGAGCAGACTTGGCGGAGCCAGAAATAGTTTAAACCTGTATAAAGTACAGTTTTGTACCTACCATAAATGTAGATGTCCGATAGGAATGCATCTGCAGTCCTTACAAATGGGTTGTCCTGTCGTCAGGCAGCCCTTCGGTCGGCCGGATTCCAAAGTCTGGGTCTGGCCTCGGCTGGTGTCGCACTTCACCCGACGTCATAGCTGCAGTTATTCGGGTATAAAGGCATCAGCCGACGCCATTTTCCTCAGTGTTTCTTGCCCCAGATGCCAGGTGCCCTCTTGGAAGGCTAAATTTGGATAAATGCCAATGATTCCAAATAGTAGAGAGCAAACACAAAAATAAGCATGTATGTACATATATACAAACAAATACACCATAATAGATCCCCAAGCTAGCTGAAGGCTGGCAAATACCCTAGGAGTACCTCAGAGGGAAGGTGGGTGGGTAATCCTGACTGCAGATGCATTCCTATCGGACATCTACATTTATGGTAGGTACAAAACTGTACTATGTCCTTCAAGGATGCATCTGCAGTCCTTACAAATGGGTAGAATACCATAGCTAAACAAGGGGAGGAGGAAAGAGTAGAGACTATGGTGTAGCTAGGATCCCTTGCAAAACAGCAGTGGCAAAACCTGCTCGGGATCTAGAGTATAAAGGTAAATTGTAATGCTTGGCAAATGTATGCACGGAGGTCCAAGTAGCAGCCTCTATAATGTCCTTGGTAGCCACTCCTCGTAAGAAAGCTGTGGTAGTGGCTGTAGCCCTTGTGGAGTGAGGCCTGATGTTCTCTGGAGTTTTCTTTCCATGGTAGGAGTAACAAAATCTAATGCAATTTCCTATCCATTTGGAGATTGTCTGTTTTGAAATTGGTTTTCCTTCCTTTCCTGTGGCATATGCTACCAGAAGCTGGTCAGTTTTTCTATTGGACTTAGTCCTGTCCAGGTAGTAGCGTAACTGTCTGTGTACATCCAAGGTATGCAAAAGTCTTTCTCCCTGTTCTGTGGGTTTGGGAAGAATGTAGGTAGGTGGATAGCCTGATTTAATGACACTCTGGATACCACCTTAGGCATAAATGTAGGATTTGTTCTCATGGACACTCTATCTTGATGGAAGATCAGGAAGGGTTGCACTGCCATTAATGCCTGTAGTTCAGAGACCCTTCTTGCTGAAGTTATTGCCAGCAGGAAAGCAGTCTTCCAGGATAAGTATTGTAATTCTGCTGTTGCTGCTGGCTCGAAAGGAGGAAGTGTCAACTTTTCTAGCACAAAGTTCAAGTCCCATGCTGGCAATGGTGGTTTCCTGGGAGGTTTTACATTTTTAATTCCTCTCAGAAACTGTCTGAGCAGTGGATGAGAGAAGACAGGAGGATCCAAGCTGTATTGTGCTGAAATAGCTGATGCATGTATCTTGATGGAAGAATAGGACAGGCCTGTGTGGAAGAGCTCTGCCAAGTACTCCAGGATGTTGGCCATGTTTACCAGAGTCACATCTTCTCCCTTAGCAGTACTCCAAATGAGATATCTTTTCCATTTTGCTGCATAATTCTTTCTTGTTGAAGGTCTGCGAGCCTCCAGGATTATGTCTTTAACCCTTTTGGATAAATTTGGGTTAATTGTTGTTATGTAATGTTCCAGGCAGTTAGCTGCAGAGTTTTCAGGTTTGGATGCAGGATGTTGTAGTTGTTCTGTGTTAACAGTAATGGGTTCAGGGGTAGTGTCCATATTTGTTCCCGAGACATGCTCCTCAGCAATGGGTACCAATGTTGTCTTGGCCAGTCTGGAGCTATCAGGATGATCCTTGGACGGTCCTCTTTGATCTTCAGAAGCACCGTGTGCATCAAAGGAAGTGGTGGAAATGCGTATGCTGTCAGGTTTTTCCAACTGAAAGATAGGGAGTCCACCTTCCAAGCAAGTGGGTGGTACGTCCTTGTGCAGAATTTCTTTAGCTGGTGATTGAATGGGGATGCAAACAAGTCTATTTGTGGTAATCCCCATTTCCTTGTGATGGCTTTGAAGATGTCCGGATGAAGCATCCATTCGTGGGCATCTGTGGTTGTTCTGCTTAATATGTCTGCTAGAATGTTTTCTTTTCCCGGTACAAAAATTGCTTGTAACTGAATGTTGTAGCTCAGGGCCACATCCCATAGGTCCAGTGCCAGCCGGCATAGAGGATATGAATGGTTGCCTCCTTGTTTGTTGATGTACCACATAACTGTGGTGTTGTCTGTCCTTATCATCAACTGACCTTCTTGGAGAAATGGTCTGAATGACTGGATTGCCAATTTTACTGCCAGCATTTCCTTTAGATTTATGTGTAGGCGCAGCTGGTCTTGAGTCCATAAGCCTTGTATGCACTTGCCCAGCATGTGTGCCCCCCAACCGAGGTCTGAGGCATCTGTCGTGATGGTTTGGCTTGGTTGGCTGTTGCAGAAGGGCAATCCTGTGTTTGATTGACAGGCCTGAGCCCACCATAGGAACTCTTGTTTCAGGCATGGGATTATTGGGATTTTGGTTTCTAGGCTGTGCTTGTGTTGGGACCACAAATTCCTTAGGTACCACTGTAGCTTTCTCATATGCAGTCTGGCATGAGGGACCAGAATTATGCAGGATGCCATGAAGCCTAGAGCTTGCAGTACTTTTCTTGCAGTTAGGTGGTTCTGCTTTGTTAATGCCAAGAAGTAGAGAGGTAGTTGCTCTTTCTTTTCTGCAGTTAGGAATGCCATTTGTTTTGATGTGTCCAGTTCTGCACCCAGAAAGGTTATTCTTTGGGATGGAATCAGCCTTGACTTTGTTATATTGACTGTATATCCCAAGGCTTGCAGCAGGTAAATGACTCTTTGTAAGTCTTCTGCTAGCTTGCTTTTGTTGTCCGCTTGTATCAGGCAGTCGTCCAGGTAGGGATAAATTTGGATTCCTGAAGTCTGCAATGAGCAATTACTGATGCCAGGCATTTCATGAACACTCTGGGCAGTAGATAAGCCAAAGGGCAATGCTGAAAATTGATAATGCTCTGATCCTGCAAGAAATCTGAGGTATCTTCTGCAAATTGGTCTTATGGGGACGTGCAGGTATGCCTCCTTGAGATCTAGAGTTACCAGCCAAGACTCCTTGCCCAGCATGGGAAGAAGCTGCTGTAGGGTCAGCATTTTGAATTTTGGAACAATAAGGAATGTGTTTAAAGCGGACAGGTCTAGAATGGGTCTCCATTTGTTTTCTTTTCTTGGTACCAGGAAGAGTCTGGAGTAAAATCCCTTTCCTTGCTCCATAGATGGTACCTTTTCCACAGCTCCCATTCTTAATAGCTGAGATATTTGTTTTAGAGCTTCTGTCCTTTGAGTAGGTGGTAGGTTTGGCATTCCTCTCTTCCCTGGTAGAGTATGGAAATGGAACCTGTAACCTTGGTCTATAGTTTGCAAAATCCATTTTTCCCTTGTGATGCAATGCCAGTTTTTTGAAAATAAGGTTAGTTTTCCGCCTAAGGGTGCTTCTAGTTGTTCCCTGGTAGGCGGTGCCACTGTCAAGTCACTGTGATTGAGTTGTTGTAGTGGTGGTGGCTGCGTCCGTGCCTCGCTGGTTGTTACCTTGCCATTGGCGTCCCCTGTAGGCACCCCTGGATTGGTTTCTGCCTCTTGAACGCCTATTCCTGCCTCTCTGAGCCCTAGAGGAGTCCGGAAAGGACCAATTCTTGGAGGGCCAGTTCCTGCTAAACCTTGGAGGTTGAACCTGTAAGAAATCTTTCACCGTTTGTACAGATTTCGCCTTCTCTTCCATCTTTTTTAGTACCTGCTGAGCAGGGGAACCAAATAAATTGACCTTGTCCATGGGTGCATCCAAAAGCTTTGATTTGACATGGTCTGGTAATGCCTGTTCTTTCAACCATGCATGTCTCCTGATGACTGTGCCAGTCATGGCTGATCTAAAGGAAGCCTCCAGTGCATCATAGCCACATTTTAAAGAATGGTTACTAACCTGCTGTATGTTATGTACCATTTCCTGAACATATTTTTATCTAAAGATTCTTCAGAGGAAAGCTTTTTAGTTAACTGGTCAAGCATAAACTCTTGATATTGAATCATATGAAATTGGCAGTTCAAAGCCCTAGCTGACAAGGTAGCAGAAGTGTAAACTTTTACCCCATCTCTCTAAGGACCTGGATTCCCTTTCAGAGGGAGGGTTTTAGTAGAAGTAGCAGATACAGCTTTAGGGCCCTGGGATAGTCTCTGGATCTGCAAAAGGAGCCTTGTATAAATGGTGATGAGTGTCCGGGACCCTGTAGAACCTATCGGGCTTAGCAGGAGCCGGAGGTAATGAATCAGGAGCAGTGCAAGCATCATTAAATGCATCATCTACAACAGAAAGAACTGGAGGGATAGCTAAAGGCCTATGTTGTGGCAAATGTAGAAAGGTTCTAAGCCTTTTTCTGGAGTCTGAGAAATCTTGGCCCTGCCACTGAAATTGTTCCCTCATAGCATGCAAGGTTTCCCCAAAGGAAAATTCCTCAGGTGGAGTGGCTGAAGGAATGGACTCTTCAGCATCAGAGTCTTTGTAAGGAGAATTAGAAGCCTCAGGAAGGTCTGTATGTTCTGATTCATCAGAGGAACCATTAGTGGATACTGGTTCAGGGGGCTCTGCTCTAGGTCTCTTTTCTGGAGGTGGGAGAGAGGACCTGTCTGGATGAGGCTGGGATCCACGAATTAAAGAAATTAAATCCTCAGCCAAAGAAAGCATATGAGAGCTAGTGCTGGGCCTGTGTGAGGGGGGTTTGGCAGGCACAGTTTTAGAAGCTTTGGCTGCTTTAGCCCTGGCAAAGGCCTTAATAGACATGGCTGCAGGAGGCCTAGCAGCTCCACGTGCAGGGGTTGAAATATCCAGGGGAATTGTGTCTGATAATTCCTGAGAAACCGCAACAGAAGGCTGGATTTCAGAAGCTGATTCTACCAGGTTAGAAGAGGCCTCGGTAGAAGGCATGGTTTCGGCTGGAGAAAGAACCGCTTGCTCGGTTTCGGCCGAAACCGAGACACTCGCGGTTTGCTTAATCGCGGGTGTCGGTCCTTTTCTTTTCGTTTTTGGAAATTTGCGTTGTCGGAGGATCCGACGGCATAATGTAGGCAAAATCAGAGCCGAAAATTTGTTCAGCAAACTCTGACCGGCGTCTAAGCGTCCGTCGGTTAAAAGAAGCGCAGGCTAGACAAGCTGCTACGTCGTGGTCTGGGCCTAAACAATGTATACAGTAGGAGTGGAAATCTTTATGAGGTATTTGTTTCCCACAAGATAAACAGTTATTCACTTTCTCTGACATCGGCTGAGGCAAGAAAGAGTCCCCAACGGGGTACTTAGCTTTTTAGAAGTCTTCGAAGTAGTATTCGGTAGTAGTAATCTCTGGATCTGACCGACCGGCACTTGCGAACAGCTTCTGCTTGGCGCCACGGCAAGAAAGACTGAGGAAAATGGCGTCGGCTGATGCCTTTATACCCGAATAACTGCAGCTATGACGTCGGGTGAAGTGCGACACCAGCCGAGGCCAGACCCAGACTTTGGAATCCGGCCGACCGAAGGGCTGCCTGACGACAGGACAACCCATTTGTAAGGACTGCAGATGCATCCTTGAAGGACATCCGCTGCTGCGCTATGCGCCCAACTGCGCAAAAACGCCCTGAGGCAGATTTTTATACAGGGAACTTGAAAAGAGCTAGAAATGGTCCAAAGCAACCAATAATTTACAGCTCAAGTGCTGAGGTCACTTCCCCCAGGGACAGATAGGCTGCTCAAGGCTCCCCACTCCCACTGGTGAGCTCAGAAACTTCCTTCTATCCAAGTAAGGCAATAGCCAACACAGGAACTACACACAGCCCAGAATACAGCAAAGCCTGTATACTGGTCCAAACTAGTCGAGCAAAGGCGGGAAAACAAGGAGTATTTTTTTTGTTTTTTGTTTTTTCAGGAAAGCACACAGAAATGCAATTAAGCAAACAGTAAAATCGATTTACACAGGGTAGCACACTTTAGTGGGCAGCCTCAGCAGTTAAATTAACAAAAAAACAGTATTAATCGACCACAGTCGACCAAAATGCTACTTTTAAGTGCAGATACTTCAGAAATCAGCAGATAGACACAAAAACAGTTATAGCTAGTTAAATGAAAGCCAGAGAGGACAATGCAGATAAAAAAGCCAAAAAATACTTAAATCTGGAAAGTGGTCGCTTCTTTCAGTTCTCTGTTGCCAGGACCCCTCTGCAGGACCACGTGGAGCTCTGCTTGGGTATAGTTGGACAGAAGCCTTTGTTTGAATGTAAGCTTTTTGGATCCTTTGATGAAACATTGTTTTAATTGTTGAATGCTATAGTCGAATGACAGAAGGTTGAGTATAGCATTTAATGATTTTTTCCCCTCTGGACTCTGTTATGCAACCATGGAGTTAGTATATTTAAGACAGGGGTTGTGTGTGTGTGTGTGTGTGTGTGTGGGGGGGGGGGGGGGGTAATGCCCCAAAATAAGTTTGAGGATTTTTTTTTTTATTTTGTTTTGTTTTTGTTTATTAATGCAACTGCAAAAGGAAAAAGCATAATGTTCTTTTGTAATCACATGATATATGTAGTTTGTTGTTTGGTTTCATCAGGACTGCTACAGGAAATGTTTAGGATTCTTAAAGAGATCTGAGGTATTTCAGGTACTTGTGGTTTTGGCAATTTGCACATTCAGTCTTTTTAATAATGTGCTTGACAGTCCCTTGCAGAATCACATAAATGCAAATATAGGATATAACTACATATACATACTGATATATACGTGTGTGTGTGTGTGTGTGTGTGTGTGTGTGTGTGTGTGTGTGTGTGTGTGTGAGTGTGTGGATATATATATATATACACACACACGCATATATATATATATATATATATATATATATATATATACGTGTATATATATATATATATATATATAAAATATATATATATATATATAATATATATAACATATATATATATATATATATATATATATAAAAGTATATAGAAATATACACACACACACACACACACACACACACACATACATATCTATATATATATATATATACATATATATATATATATTTTTATATATACATATATATATATATACATATATATATATACTTTTATATATACATATATATATATATATATATATATATATATATATATACATACACATATATATATATATATATACTTATATAAACATATACACACATAATGTTACATATTTATATATACATGACAGACATACACACACACATGCGAGGACAAGAACTTTACAACATCAGCTTTGTTACATAAATGCCAACCCAATCTTGCAAGTCAAACTATGGCTTCCTAAATTGTCAGGAACACAGAATCCAGACCAGGCCTGGCTAGTAGGAAGTAACAGTCATACTTCAAACCATATGTACTCATACCAGAAAGACTATGATATCTAATGAAAGTCCAAGGGCCTTAAATTCTCATTGTTCAAGGATCACAGTTAAGTGCAAATATCCTAATTCTGATAAGTGGTACCCCCCCCCCACCACCACCACCACCAGTCTGCGGTACAATGGTGTAGCAGTGCTATGGGGTGGGTTGCAAGAAGGCTTGCTCCTCTGCAAAATTGTTTTAAATGTAGAACAGTGAATTTTGCAATTTCCAGTTTTTGGTTCAGAATCACATATACATTTTCGAAGTGGTGGGGCTCTCAATATTGAGTGTTGCATTTCTTATATGGAGTCTCTTAATGTTTCAGACACGAAGAAAACTACAAAGAGAAAGAGAAGAACATTTAAACAAAGCTGTTTAGATTATATACAGGAAGACAGTTAAGTTTAGTTTGCCATCAGAATTCTAAAAGTCTTTTTTTTCAATGCTGCAACTTCAGCAGCTTGATTTTATCAGCTGCAACTAGTTGTTTGGCTTTTCCAGCTCTAATCTCCAGACAGAGCATGGCCTGACTTTCTCACAATGTCATGCCTCCTTCTTCAACCCACCCCCAAAAAAATATGCATAAACACACCAAGATGCTCTCCCACTATTCTGCTTCCAGCTGGAAACTTTCACTCAGCCCCCATAGTCTGACACTACATTTCTCAGTTATTACAACACATTGTCCTAGATAGACAGGGTAAAAGGCATGAGTTGTCACTCAGGCAGGCTTCCTACTGTTTCAGTACATGAGGTCCCTCTATCTTCTACCATTTTATGCCAAAGAAACTAAGATTTGCACAGTTGCAATTGCCATGCCATCTTGGCCTTAGATACAGGTTCATAGATTCATAGGTAGGTACTAGGCTATCGGCCCTAGGGCCCATACAAGCCTAGCCAAAAAATGTACCCTGGCTTTCACCACCCAAGAAAATTATTTTCCTGTGCCCCTGTCGAGCAGAGCCACAGAAGTGATCCCCGGGGTGAATTTCCCATTTCCCATCCAATCATCAAGATTTTTCTTGAAGAGTGCTAATGAGGAGCTCTGTTTGACATAGATAGGTAGTCTGTTCCAGAGTATGGGAAGTCTCTGGGACAGGAATCTATCCCTCCAGCATGTTCTGTTTATTGTGGTGACAAGGTTTAGGTCCCTACAGCGTGTAGCTCAGAGGGATTGGGGTTTCTTTAAGTGGAGCATGTCCAACAGCTCTGGGTTTGACATAGCTTTGTATGTTAGGCAGAGATCGCCCCTGAGTAGGCGATATGCGATGGAGTAAAGCTGTAGTTTTTTGAGATGGTCTGCATAGGGCATCTGTTTGAGGCCAGTAATCCTCTTTGTGAGGTATTTCTGTGGTCTTTCCAGTTGTTGTAGATGTCTTGTGAGGTACATACCAAAAGGGGCACTGTACTCTATAATGGGTCTAATGAGTGATGAGTAGAGGTTCATAGGTTCATAGGTTCGTACTAGGCTATCTGCCCTAAGGAATTTATAAGCCTAGCCAGAGTGTATGTGGCTTACACCACCCCTTAGGATGAGAATACTACGCCCTGTTAGGGTTTAGTTTACTATGCCTCTGTCTAGTAGTGACACAGAGATGACCCTCGGGGTAAACCTACGATCTCCCATCCACTCGTCGAGATTTCTCTTGAATAGAGTCAGTGAGGGGCTCTGCCTAACATGGACTGGGATTCTGTTCCAGAGTGTAGGGAGCCTCTGGGTTATGAATCTGTCCCTCCAGCACGTCCTATTTATTTCTGTGTTGAGGTTTAAATCACTTGTTCTCGTGGCTCTGATGGATTTGGATTTTCTGAGGTGGAGCATGTCCATTAATTCAGGATTGGACATGGCCTTGTACGTCAGGCACAGATCACCTCTGAGTAGAGGGGAACAATGACCTCTTTTTTTCTGGATGAGAATCCTTTTGTGATGAGATGGGCCACGTAGAAGGATTTCCTGACCACTGTGGCGATGTGATTATCAAAGGAGAGACTACTGTCCACCTGTGTCCCAAGGTCTCATCACATTTTCGGCATTAAGTAGACTACCAGCTATGTGGTAGTTCATGGGTACAGAGTTTTTACCAAAGGGGATGACAATACACTTTTTGGCATTGAGCTTCTGGCCATGGCTTTGACACCAGGTATCTGTCTCAGTGAGGCCCTTTTGTAGTTTGTCCACATTGTTAGGAGTTTCGATTATGGCTCCTAGTTTACAGTCATCTGCAAACTTAGGTGAAAGCAAAGATACTTCTAAACATGGCAGACAAAATGAGTCACACTTTACATAAACTGAGTTCTGTTAAATAGTCACAATTGTTATGCTTTACCGTTTCATTACACATAAAAATATACAAAAACCTAACAACAGTGAGCCCTAAATCTGAATTTTAATTATTTTATTTATTTTACATTTGTTTACAGGAAGAGTCTGACTGGGCATAAAACCCTTTTTCAGCAGAGGCCCGGACAGAAAAGGTCCATTGTTAGTCAACTATTTTGTTAGTAGAAAGAAAATTGTATAATACAATAAAGAAAAAAAATAGTAACAGACATTCATAACGGTAAAAAGACTAGGACAGAATAAAGTGGTCAAGTGGGAGACAGTATAACAATGCTTCTAGAAGACAGTTCTTACAGTGGTAGCAGGTAGTGACATTGTATACAATAAGAGTGCAATTACGATACTTGGTCTTATATATAGGTAGCATAGCAAACTGAAGACTTAAAATCTGATAGATATTAACAGTGAGACAGAAAAAAAAAACAACATAATGTAGTTATATGACTTAAATTCAATGCTCATTACATATGCAATTAAAATTTAAAAATCAGCTAGTTCCATGGTTTGGGCTACCCATGCCCAGTACATGTACAAGTCTAGGAATTGGTGAGGTGGGCTTTAATGTGATGCTTGAAGTTTTTTAAGCTAGTTATAGTTCTAATTTCAAGTGGTAAGGCATTCCACAGTTTAGCAATGTAGCAGGAGTATAGAGAGTCACCTGAGCTATTTTTACTCCTGGTTACTTCGATTAGAGCTTTATTAGTGGATCTTAGTGGACGGGTACTTATATGGGGATTGAGGAGGCCTTGTAGAGCTGGTGTTTTATCGGGTTTATAGTACATTTGGTGAGCGGTAGAGAGTTGCGTGAGAATGAGTTGGTGGGGTAGTTCTAACCAAGATAGTTGTCTTAGGGCCTTACAATGATGGGTTCTAGGAGGGCAGCTAGTGGCAAATTTAGCTATCTTATTATAGCAGGCATCTATTTATTTTACATTTTATTTTACATTTGTTGACCGGGCTAGTCTAGCTGGATATATTTCCATTTTCAGTAGAGGCCCGGGGAGAAAAGCTCCACATAAATTTTAACAAAAGGTCAAAAATAGACAATCAAATTGACAAATCATCATAAATGGCGAGACAATAAAAAAAAAAAAAAAATGCTTAGGTCTGATTTGGAGAAGTTGGTAAGGATGGGTATAGTAAAGTTGACAGAAGATGAGTTCTGGCTGTGGTTATTCTGGAGTCTGTGGTTAGGTAGTTTTTGCATCTGTATAAGGTACCTATTTTCTTGTGTACTTTTTTATAGTCTGGGCAATGTGCAAGTCAAACTTCAGATTTTGACCAATAACAACACTGAGAAGTTGGGTGGATGGTACTGGTTCAATCAAAGTCTTATTACTGGATGTGATGTTGAAGTAAGTGGATTGGGTATTGAATTTAGTGGAGTGGAAGAGCATGAGTTTAGTTTTATTTGGGTTCAAGATTAATTGGGCATCTGCCAACCATGATTCAACAGCATTTAAGGATATTTGGGTTAAGTTCTGTAGTTCAGGTAGAGTTGGGGCAGAACATATGATAGTGGAGTCGTCTGCATACTGTATAAGGGTGGCTAGAGTTGTACCATTATGGAGATTATTTGTAAACAGGTTAAAAAGGAGGGGTCCGAGAATACACCCTTGAGGCACGCCCATAGTCACTGGTAGTAAGGGAGAAAGAGCTTTGTTCCACCATACCACTTGTTGCTGATCTATGAGGTAGTTCTGAAACCAGGCTAGAGTGGAGTAGCTTAGGTTCAGTTTGGACAAGGTAGTCAGCAGTCTGTCATAAAACACTGTATCAAATGCTTTTGATAAGTCTAAAAAGATTGCTGATACTAGCTCACCTTTATTTCTAAGCTAACTGATAGTGTTAGTGAAGCTAATAAGGGCTGTGGTGGTACTATGGTAGGGGTGAAAGCCGTGCTGAGTATTTGTAAGTAATTTATTGTCTAGGAGATGTTAAGTATTTGGGTGTGATAGAGGGGATAGGCTTGCTATGGGCCGATAGTTAGAGAAGTCAGTGGAGGGACCTCCTTTGTGTAGGGGTATGATGTGAGCAATTTTCGAGAGTGGGGATGCATTGATCGGATATGGAATGGTTAATTAGTAGGGAAACTGGATAGGAGATGGCTTCAGCTGCTATTTTTAACTATGTTGAGGGTAGGTTGTCAGCTGCCAGGGTTGTGGGTTTTAGCCTGAGCAAGTATCTGTGTACTTCGTGGGTTGGGACTAGTTTTAAGGATAATGTGTTGTTATTATCTAGTAGAGAGGTTAGGTTGATGGGCAATGATGGGAAGTTTTGGTTAGTGAGGATTTTGATGGAGTCAATGAAGTATTTATTAAACTGGGTAGCAATATGTTCTAGGGGATTACTTGCTGTTGGTTGAGGTGTCTTAGTTTGACCTGGTCGTACTATTTTATTTAAAGAGGTCCAGAATTTTTGAGGATTATTTTGGTATTTACCTTGTAAGTTAGTATAGTAATTCTTCTTATCAAGTCTTATTTGGGTTTTGGCTTTGTTTCTTAGCTAAAGATACTTCTGGTGAGTAACTATTGATTTTTTGTGGGTCCATTCATGCTACGCTTTACTCCTTTCTTTTAGGAGTGATTTTGTCTGTTTAGTGAGCCAATGAGAGTAATTAGATTTTGCTTGTATTGTCCTGATAGGAGCCATGTTATTTAAGATATTTAAAAATGTGGTGTTAAAGTAGTTGATTGCACTGTCCAGGGATAAAGTTTTGAGTGGTTTCCAGTTGCAGAGCTTAAGGGATGTTATAAAATCTTGAGGCCTGAAATTTTTGGTGTTGCGAATTTGGTAAGTAGTTGGGTTTTTTGTAGGATTTGCCTGATGACGTATAATGTATGTTGGGAGGTGGTCACTGAGTGAATCGGGGAGGGTACCAGTACTATAGGAAAGTGTGGAGTAGTTGGTGAGAATCCAGTCAAGGATAGTTTCCTTTTTCGTAGTTTTATCAAACCTTGTTGTGGTTTAAATTAATTGGGTAAAGCCATAGAGGTTGATATGGGTGGTAGGGGGGTCAGAGTTGCAGGAGTATGAGTTAATATTAAAGTCTCCTAGTATAATGGTCTCTTGTGAGAGGTTATTGGAGGACCACTGTAGGATGGTTTCAAGTTTGTCTATGTTGTTGCCAGGAGGAATATAGGTACCTATGATGTTGACATTTGTATTTTGGTTGAGTTTTATTTTAGCCAAGAGTATTTCTAAGTTGGAGATATTCGGGGGGGGGGGGGTTAAGGTTAACCCTCTCTAATGTAACATGTTTTTTGAAGAGCATGGCTATACCACCACCCCTTTTTCTTTTCATATCTTGCCTCAGAATGCTATAGCCAGTGGGAAAAATTTCATTATCAATGATATCTGGTTTGAGCCAGGTTTCTGTCAGAAGGACTATGTCAGGGGAATATAGAGATAGGCTTGCACGAAGTTCCTGTATTTTGTTTAAAATGCTTCTTATGTTTAAGTTTATTATGAGTAGATCATTACTTTTTCTAGGGTTATTAAGAGAGTGGTTTTGAGCACCGATTGTGTTGCCCTGAAAGGGTGAGGGTCCGGGGTTGGGGTAAATGTCTCCACTAAGACTGAGTAGGATGGCTGTTAAGTAGTTGTTCTTTAGGTATTTGAGTATTAGTTTATTGTATTGCACGGTTGCTTGTAGGGTAGTATATTGGGGGAACCATTTGAGAGGGGCATGATCTAAAGCTGTGTAGTTGTAGATAGTTGGGTTAATGGCAAATGCAATTGGTTTAACTTTGAATGGATTATATGGATGATGAAAGTAAGTGTGTTGGGTGTAACTTAAGTTTGTGTGATAGGATATAAGATAGGACAAGGTGCTAAGAGTGAATAGTGCTACACAATGAAGGATGAGCATGGTGTAGTAGAAAGTCAGTAAGTATGGTAAGAATGAGGTAGGTGTGTATTGGTTGGCAAGTGTATTTTGGTTGAATAAACTGTGATGGAGTAAGGAGCAAGGTGGGATATGGTCGTAATTAACTAGAGGAGGTGTCTAAGGTGTGTCCTATGAGTATATAATTGGTTAGGAGTGCTGAAAATTTTTAATTGGGTGAGAGAAGCAGTGGTTGGCTAGGAATAAATGTAATTGAACAGGGGGTGGGTGGGAGTGTGGTAGGGTAGAGGAGCACAGCGGGTTGCACTCAGGAGAAATTGAGCAGCAAATGCTGCAAAAAACAATCTATAGACCTGATTTCAGTTGTGTCCTTTCTGCGTAGATATCTAGTTTGAAGCAGACAAAAAGTGGCAGTTTAAGTAGCTTTTTGTCTCTATTTTACAAGTGGCCAAGTCTAGTGTATCTACTGGGTTACCTTTTTTCACCTAGAGCTTTATCTTGGTTTACTGATAACTAAAAAGAAAAAGTTTAACTGGGGAATATATTTACAGCTGATGGGGGTGGGGAGCAGCTGCTGTCCCTAGCCATGGGTAGAGCCAGTTATTTCTGCTTTAGACCAGGTACTTTCTACAGTAGCAGGCTAAGAGGGAAACATAGCTAGATACCTACAGTATCTTATTTTCTTTTTAAAGCCCTTGAGTCCATGTGGCTGGTTTCTTCACTGCAGATGCGGTCAATGGCCGAGGATTCAGCAAGTGGGGGGGGGGGGGGGCTGATAGAGAACCCATTCGCAGGGACAGTGGCCAAGTAACTTATTTTCTTTTTAAAGCCCTTAAGTCCTTGTGGCTGGTTTCTTCACTGCAGATACTGTCAATGGCCAAGGATTCAGCAAGTGGGGGGCTGAGAGAGAACCCATTCGCAGGGACAGTTGTCGAGTGAGATACACCACAAGCTGAAGGGAATGGGCAGCTGCTGTAGGCACAGTATCCACTTTTATGAACAGATTCACTTCATGATCACTTTACATTATACTGCTGTAAATTCCATCCAGTCAGAATACTGCAGATAACTTGCTCTCTGGAATCACTCTACTCATGACAGTATTGTACTGTAACCTTACTATCCTGCAATCCAGAGATCACTGACCAAGAACAGTAAAATTTGGCAAATCTTTAATAATGCAGTTAACACAGACAATTTTAGAAGGGTATACATAATGATGATTTGATATACTGAATCAGGCATGTAGAATAAACTTGCTACCCACACTTAATCCAAAATGCACATGTGCACTTAAAGGTGGAGATGCTTCCACGGCAACATAAAGTAACAAAATGGGCATGCACAATGGTGTGATGACATGAAAGAAATTAAGATAATCG
This sequence comes from Protopterus annectens, assembly GCF_019279795.1. Lineage (NCBI taxonomy): Eukaryota > Metazoa > Chordata > Ceratodontiformes > Protopteridae > Protopterus > Protopterus annectens. Next base: position 1,494,772,853 of record NC_056743.1, on the reverse strand, counting down.
CATGTCAAGCTATCAACACTACCACATCAAACAACTGAAGGAGGATTAATAGACCTATAAAATTCCAAACTATAAACTTTAATCTAGTAGACTTCTTAAATCTGACATTTTATATTTATCTACTTAATCTTTAGGAACTGGTTTAAGCTAATAGGAACATTATCTACAGTGAAACAGTACCAGTAGAAGTGGAGGAGTCTATATTATAAGATCAACGGTTGAAAACATCGAACACCATATGGTCGACACCCTATGGTCGATGTCTTCAAACGTCGACCTTATAAAAAGACCCCCACCAAAAAAGTACCCTAACGGGTTTAAGCAGGGGCCCACCGCTACTTAACTATACCAACTCCGAGACCGCACTACATTGCAGTAAACGGAAATCTCCCCTTATGGAGATTTCCGTTTATGCATTCGAGTTTCTCAGCGTTTGCTATTCTCGTGTCGACAATGTCAGATTCGACACTGTCGGCTTTCGAGAATCTAATATAGACCCGAAATGGAGAGACTAACATTTCTACCTTCACAAAGAAGTGCAATATTCTCACAGTTCATTACCTAAATTTGCGGGTTCCACCAATACCACAGTTCCAAATCTTTACAAACACTATGATGCAGTTTTATGATCAAAATTGCAAAGAAACACTGTCCCATACAAATGCATCAGTGGGAAGCAGGCAGTGGTGTAATCTTGTTTCTTTCATTTACAGATCCTATTTTTGTCAGAGGGCCACCCGAACGGAGACATCAACAAACTTTTGATATTGGCTGAAATCTTAAATACAGTCCCCCCCCCCCCCCCAAAAAAAAAAATAGGAAATGTAAATAAGAACTACAAAGCTAACAAGGAAACAACATATCTGGGGAGCTGACCTGGAAGTTTTAATTTTGATTCAATCTGCCTCAAAGCAGACCTAGCCCCAGTAAAGGATGGAGGCAGAACTACTCTGAAATCTGTCTAGCCAAAACGTTACAACAGACTTTCATTCTAGGCAACCATTTTGAAATCTGCTTAGCAGAAGCTATTAGAAATACAAATCCCACCCAAACCCTTACTATTTTTGGCACCCATGCGACATCTCAGTAACAGGCACACTTGGCCAATACTTTCTGGAAATAAATTTTCTTTTGCTTTCACTCTTCTTTTCACTGACAAAGTATGCATTCTTCTAACAAAAGGGAATAAAATGTAATAAGCATTCTGTCTCTGCAGACTTGAAATTTCCACTTTATCCAAGTAACCACTTCAATAGTCAAAAGAATAATTCAAATCCTCACCAAACCTGCTTTAAAATGTTTCTCCTCCATTCAAGGAACAATGCAGGAAACAAAGCAAAACTGCTCAGTTCAGTGCTCCATGCCAGCTATACAGTGCCTTACATTTAAACACCTTTAAATGCTGCTCTTTCAGAGGCTTATGAAAAGTTTCCTCCTTTTCAACCAATACATTTTAAAATTCATGCAGTGTAGAAAGAACCTGCAGGTCTGTTCCGTGATTTTTCTGTGTTTTCATTAACAGTTACAACTGCACTTCAGATACCTACCAATGGTTAGCTTCAGGTACTCACTTAAATTAACAGTGTCTGAAAACAGGACTATTCAAATTTGCTGCATATGAATATATTCTAACTTTTTAGTAAACAATTTTTTTTTCTGCCAAATACAAGCAAATGGCTGGCAGCAAAGCCACTCAGTTACAATCCCTCCTTAAATGATAAGGTCAGAAAGCCCCAGTAACTTAAATGAGGTCTAACTAAACTATTCTCAACTCACATAGCAGAGTCCTGCAGAATCTGCACAGTTTCTTATTTTGGCCTATAGTCCTGGAAAAGGACAGCAGAATTAAGTGCTCCTCTTCTCAAGGCCATAACAGCAAAAAAAAAAAAAAAAAAAAAAAAAAAAAAAAAAATGCTGGCACATTCCTTTTATTTCATTATTTACTTACAAACATGAAAGGTGCCCAGAAGTAATGCAGAGGACATGGGTTTATAAGAGTGTGGGGATCTACACAGGGGTAAGTATCTTTCAGGATGGCAATACCTTTGACAGGGGTTAAGGATTCACATTCTAGTGCTAAGTAACACCTAGCCAAGCTACAATCTGTTACACACTGCCAAACTTAGGTGATAAGACATGGTACATAAATGAAGATTTAATCGCTGCTTTTGGCCACTGTGTTCAATGTTTCAAGATACTAAGAGAATATATTCATTAGGCCACTCAAGACAGACATGATCATGCACATTGTGCAGTGCCATCAGGAGGAAGCAAAAGTAAGACAGACCATCTGCAGGGACACAACAGAGAAGCAGAAGGGAAACAGTCAACTTAGGGCTGATGGCTGGCAGAAGCAGCAAGGGCACTAAAAGTAAGCAATTCATTATTGCCAAATAAATTATCTGACTGACTGCTCTCTCCCCACATACAAAAACCTATGAGGATCCTGCACCCTGTAAAAGTGATCGTGCCTCTTAGGTGTGATAATCTGGGAGTCTACTTCCAAGGATGTTACTTCAAAACAACCACAATAGATTCCTTGACTAGAAGAATAGCTACTGGCTATGGAAAACCAGTACTAAGAATTCCAAGTATCTTGTTTGGTAAGCAGACTGCAACTTGAAGTGTTCTCTCATTAGTGAATATGTATTGTTAAATGACATATATTCCTGTGGAGATTCAAGAGACTAAGGGTCCTCATTATATGTGTCAGAAGCCAGATGGCTGGAATGCTGTGACTTGTACTCCAGTTCTCCCTCTTCATTAAAATCAAAGGAGTCATCTTGGCTCCATGGTGCAAAGGAATGGAGCCCTGATTGCAACCCAGGTGACTGGAGTTTGACTAGCAGCCTTTGCATTTATGTAACCAGGCTGGCAGGGACAGAAGTGAAGGGGTGTGACCCGACAGCCTCTCCCAGGAGTGACAGGAGTTATTATTCATTCAGGAACACACTAGACAGGTATGGTCTCCCTACTACAGACTGGGGAGAACACTGCTCACGCTCTGAGGTGGACAGGCCAGGTAATTTGGAGGAAATGACACTTGTGGAAATGAGGGGACATCCTCTGCAGTCAACTCACTACACATCCCCTTCCCAGTACTTTGCTGAGTGTGTATGAGGGCTAGGGCTTAAAGTACAAAAATCCTGAATCAACCCTAATGGCTGCACGAACAATAGCATCTCTCAATACCTCATGTAGGTAATGGGAAACAAACTGGCTAGTTGATCAGAGGAGGTGATGATAACTGGCATATACTGGCATCAAAGAGAGAGCAAAAAAGAAACAGAAAACATTAAGTAATGCAATGTTTATGTGATATAAGGGATTTTCCATTCTGGAATCACATGTTTTTTTAAAGATGACCAAATTTGCCACTGTGCCTCTAAGTATTTATACATTACTTATTTATTTTTACACAGCTACATATTTTTTCCATTTAACTGCAGAAGACTTGCTCTCTGTTACCAACAGTAAAATGTGTTTCTCCCAACATAAATGCAACATTTTTTCAGCAAAGATAATTTTCCCAATTTTATGACTTTTCATAATTTGGCCTGCATAACATTCTTTCACTGGTAAACTATCTGAACATAAATGAGACAGCTGAGGAATCTTAAGGGGCTGCTCCTATACCAAGTCAATACTGAGGACCTAGGTCAGTGATGAGGGACATTTTTCAGGTGGATCTGGAGGTCTTTACTGTAGCTGGCAAACAATGGTTTAATAAAACCTACATTAAATCCAGCAGATTAGCTACAGCTATAAATTCTAAGGGCAAGATGAGAAGTTCCAGCAGGAATGCATTCCTACTAGGCGGTGCTGAATCAATTACTAGACTGATAAAAGACTGCTTAGTTTCATGTACAATTCTGTAATCTTTCCAAATGTTTTTCAGACTTCGTGGTAGCTGCTCTGGTTTTTAATTAAAAATAACATTTCTTCTTCTTCTTCTAGATGTATTTTCACACTCACCCATGTGGTAAGTAGTTTCCACAGTGCCTGTAAGTTGCACAGTGTAAAACAAAACATTTTCAGAAAAGGAAGCAGCAAACTGAATGACACCAAAGTCACTCTAATCATTGTATCACTTGCCTGGAATTCCATACATATAATGTACTGCAGACTGCCACTGAAGACAGGAAGAGGAGCTCCTGCAAGCTGTTCAGAGGTCAGGAATGAAGATAATGTGGAAGTAAAGAGGGAATGCATGACATGCCACACAAGTGTTTTGTACAAACTAGAAGTCAGAAAAACAGACCTGTTATACTAATATCAATTACTAGACAATCGGAAGTTACAAAATGTTGACCATATCATTAAAATGTTTGAATTAAGGAAAGATATGTGGGTAGAAATTCAAAACTGTAGACAATTTGTTGAACACAAGATTAATCTAATGCAACCAACAGTTAAAAATTCTTTCCCCACATTCACTGATTTGCTCATTATTCTAATGCACCAGAATATAACTGGAAAGGACTTCTATCTAAAATATATACGGTACTCAAAAAATCAACAATAAGTTGCAGAGAAAGCTATTGGGTTTATTTTACATTTGTTAATAATAACCCCCCAATTGAAGAAGATAAAAAACTAATGCTCCAATCTTCAAAACAAACTACTTCATCACTAAAGATGGAGGATATTCTCTTGGAAGTTCTTACTTAGAACCTTTAGCACACCATATAAAGTCGAATTGATGTTCAATACAGACATAGGATGCTGGAGGTGAAAACTAAATGTTAAAGTTGACTGGCTTGTTACGATTGTATAAAACTTAAAGCGTATGGGAATGATATGAATTCTCTCTTACAGACTGTTTTTAATGATAAATTTATGCTGACTAAATCTCTTATTTTATTAAATACACCTATTCCCACTTATATCATGAAAATACCCTCTTTTATGGGGTACCTTAACATTAGTAAGAAAGGTTATTACCAATAACTGGAAGAATCGGGCTACTCCTATTATGAAGGAATTTGTGCTCTTGAAAACTGAAGTTTGTCACCTTGAGCTTATCATGATCAAGACAAGAACATCTAGAATCACCTCTTCATATAATATATGGCTGAAATTCAAAGAACTGCTGGGTAAACAGACTTTAATAATTAACTAACAACTACTACTCTTACCACATTTCTTTTTCTGTTTAAAAAGCTTTGTTTCATAGTAGACACCATTGCAAATTTTTATTTTAGTTGTTGTTTATTACTGTTCTTTTACATATGTACATTTGTTAATGCATTCATCCAAGGTAATCAGCACTAAACTGTTTGGAAAAGATGACAGTAAGATAAAATAAATCGGTTTCAAACTTCAGGACAGTCAGAATGGACCCCATCCTAAATAAGATTGTGCAAAAAAGCACAAGGCTTCAGAGATGATCCAGACAGTCTCTTGTCGGCATCACATATAAGGGAAATGGACAACTCCCTGGTTCATTGAGGGGCAAAGCCACTGAAAAGCTCAAGAAACAAACAATGACAGACCACACTTCCCTTAACAACTCAAACTTGACCAAAAAAGCTCCATGGCTTAAATCTAGGTCAGTGGAAAACAGTGGTTACAGGAATTCAGAACACACCGAAAATATGTGTGTTGTGATACACAGGAAGAATCAAGTTAGTGGGGACAGAAATGGAGTATGCTGCAAACAAGGTGACATAAATCAAATATCTGAGGCAAAGTGAACTAGACCATTGACAGCCTAATTATTTAAATGCATCTGTGATCATCTGCAGACCAGCTTCAAAGAAGTGCTACTCCCCTCCAATCTAAGGCCTTCCTCTCTATGCGTATCAGTGATCAGCTAAGAACACAAATAAAAAGAAAGCACCAAATATGCTGCTTCAAGCACGAATGAACAATAAGTCCCCAAGGCAATCAGGTACTAAGAAACACACTCCTTTAATAAAAAAATGACTTGTATTTAGCACTTTCATCCACATCAAGTGGACTTCATCAGAATACATATAAATAAAACACTGTGAGTTTACGTAACATTTAACTTTGGCACAAACTATTAATGGACCGATAGAAATGTAAGAACATTTTAAAGAAATGCTACTGTTTGAATTCTAATAGTCCATGGTCTCCATCATTTATAAATCCATAAATGTTAACCCTCACTATAATACACAGTAAGATTGTGAGTAATTCATTCAAAACATATGCATAAATTCATATATATGAAAACACGTTTAAAAAATGTTAAGAAACATTTAAAAAGCATTTATAACAATTTACCAGAGCTTTAAAAAATTCATGAAACTATGTAGATAAACCAAACAAATTTTGGACATTATTATAGTAACTTATGAAATAAGGTTTTCATTAAAAAAATTAATTCTTCTGTAAATTCAGCTTATTATTTGTCTGCTTATAGGGTCCTTCATTTGTACCAGCATCATTACTATCCTCTGCTTCTATCTCATGTGTGTTAGTAGGTACACTCCCCTTGTTGTCTTTCCATGGGTAAAACTTATTAGCTTTATACTGCTCCAAATCCCTACTTATTTTTTTGTTTTTCTTTTCAAATATTTTGTCTGCCCTACTCTCAACCTGTTTTAACTGCTGATAATATAATTTGCCCCACTGGGCAAATAATAGGTCTCTAGTAATAACTGCATTCAATTCTTCATTTTCTGCTAACAAATGACACAATCTCTCATTGTGCTTCATGACTAGCCTCATCAAAATCAAAGCCAAAGTTATCAAACATAGCTTCAAATTCTTGCCGCACACTGTCAGTTAAAGTTAGACCCATAGGTGCTTTAAAAAAAATGCAAGCCTGCTGGCACAATTTTTAACTCTATACACCTCTTTAGATATGCATTGTCTAATTGTATACCTTTTATAGTACCAAGTTTTTTACCCAGTGCATTGGGTAGCATTGCATGCAATTGTTGTAGACTAGGAATAAGTATTCTATGAAGCTAATTAATGGCAAATCATTACAACTGTTACCGATCAATTTTTATTTTTTTTAATAAAAACCTTATTTCATAACAGTTATTACAATAATGTCCAAAATTAATTTGGTTTATCTATATAGCTTCATGATTTTTTTAAAGCTCTGGTAAATTGTTATAAATGCTGTTTAAATGTTTCTTAACGTTTGTTTTTAAACGTGTTTTCATATATATTAATTTTTGTATATGTTTTGAATTAATTACTCATGATCTTACTATGTATTATAGTGAGGGTTAACATTTATGGATTTATACATGATGGAGACCATGGACTATTAGAATTCAAATAGTAGTATTTCTTTAAAATGTTCTTACATTTCTATTGGTCCATTAATAATTGGTGCCAAAGTTAAATGTTACATAAACTCAGTGTTTTACTTATATGTATTCTGATGAAGTCCACTTGATGTAGAAGTAATTAGGGACCTGGGGACCCAAGTTGATAGCAATCTCTCATTTGACAACCACGTGGCCAAAGTGGTTAGAAAAACATTTTATATAGCCCACCTAATCATGAAGGGATTCACATCTAGATTAGGGGAGGTCATCGTGCCTCTTTACTCATCCCTCATCAGGCCCATAATTGAGTACAATGCCCCTTTTGGGATGTACCTTACCAAACACCTGCAGCAACTGGAAAGACCCCAAAAGTACCTCACCAAGAGGATCAAAGGGCTCAAACAGATGCCATATGCTGCCCGGTTGAAGAAACTCCAGCTCTACTCAGTGGCATACCGCCTGCTCAGAGGTGACCTGTGCCTGACGTATAAGGCCATGTCCAACCCAGAATTAAGGGACATGCTGCACCTCAGAAAATCCAAATCCCATTGAGCTACACGCTCGAGAGACTTGAACCTCAGCACTGAAATAAATAGGACATGCTGGAGGGACAGATTCATAACCCAGAGGCTCCCTTCACTCTGGAATAAAATCTCAGTCCAGGTTAGGCAGAGTCCCTCACTGACTCTCTTCAAGAGAAATCTTGATGAGTGGATGGGAGATTATAGGTTTACCCCGGGTATCACTTCTGTGTCACTGTTAGACAGAGGCACAGTATACTAACCTCGAAAAAGGGCATAGCAAAATTAATTTAAAATGGGTGGCGAAAGCCAAACACACTCTGGCTAGGCTTATAAATGCCCTAGGGCAGATAGCCTAGTATGAACCTATGAACCATTAAACCTATGAAAGCGCTAAATACAAGTAATTTTTTATTAAAGGAGTGTGATTCTTAGTACCTGATTGCCTTGGAGACTTATTGTTCATTCGTGCTTGAAGCAGCGTATTTGGTGCTTTCTTTTTATTTGCCTTCGTCTCTATGTTAAGTTCCAAAGAAACCCACAACAGTGTATCTTACTGCTTAACACCGCAGCCGCTATCAGCACAGTGGTGATTACCTTGTGAACATAGTAACAGTGACCTTAGAATTTTGGGCGCAGTACACAAAATTTAGCAGTAGGACCAAGCTTCACTGGGATGCCTTCAGCCTTTCTCAGGTCCTGGAAAAGGTTAGGTTTGGGGAAACAGCCATCTTTGGGAATATGGAGGTCCAGGAAGAGCAGCAAGATCAGCTAAGGTCAGCTTTCAGAAGAGCAAATAAATAAATAAATAAATAAATAAAATAAAACAATCTGCTTCACATTTTCACATTACAGGGGGAAAAAAATCAATGAAAAATAAGAAAATGTGCTGACTATACTTGTTAAGTCCTTCAGAGATGCTATGGTCAAAAGTGAGCATTTGGAGGTGTAAACATTTTAACAAATGACAACTATAAGTTTTAACATTTTGCACCTAGTCTGTATTACCATCTTGTCCCTGTTACAAGAGCAAACAAACTGAAGCATGGCATACAAACATTTATTCACTAGTACCTCATTGCTTTCTTATAATGAGAATTAATGGGGAGGAACACAAGAATAATACAGATGACCACAGTCTTGAGGAAAAGATTACTGAACTTGTCAATGGCCTAAGTCCTGAAGAACTTTCTTCCTAAGTGCTAAAACAGCTGTCAGATGCTTTGTCAGCCATAGCTAGTCATAAGGCTCCTCAGCTTGTCACTAACAAAAAAATGAATGTAAGATGGCTACAAACCTGAACATGCAGCTACTGCATGAGAAGAGGTCAGGTGCAAAGCAGAAAGTTGCAAACAGGTGAACTTGACTGCGCTAGGAAAATGATAGAACGGGGGACTTGGACAGTCTACAGGAACCCCTAGAGGACAACAGTCTTCAGGAATAAAACCATTCAATTTTATACCACTTTATACTTTCAAAAGTATCCTGAGGCAATTCAATATATTCATACTTGTTTATGATAGAAGAGGACAGTATTCTGCTGAACACTACGTTATCTGTGTGTGTGTGTGTGTGGGGGGGGGGGGGGGGGCACTTGAGAATGCTGTGTGTGTGTGTGTGTTAAATGGTCCTAACACCTGCAGCATTCACCCTTTTGTATGCTAAATGGTCCTAACACATGCAGCATCTCTCTTTATCTGCTCCTTGCAACTGGAACTCTGCTAAGTCATACTACATTTTCCAAGAAACGTTTAACATAACTAGAATGGTTGTAAAAATAATCACATTTTTGTTTAAAACACTGCTATCTGTGCAGCTCTTGCACCAAATAACTTTGTTTCGACAAGGGTGGTGAACTGTATGTCTGGTTAACAGTATAGCCATTAATATTTATAAGCTAAAAAGGCAGTGAGTTTTATTTCAGCAGACATTTTAAACAAATGTGGCAAGTTCTAAGCTGCAGCAGTTGTCTAGACCTGACAGCCTAGGCAGTCTACTTGACAGTAATTTGAACACTGCTTAAAGCCTACAAATAGGGGTACTAAACTCATGCCAAACAAAAAAATAGAAACTTCCATCCCTACAACTCAAAAAACTGTCACTCCTATCGGGTAAGGAGGTAGCTCAATACATAGTTATAGGAAGCTACAAGCTCAAAGACCTGATAGTATGCAAAATTGTTAGACCATTTGCTATACTGGTGTGAGGCTGCTGATGTCAGGATGGGCTCCTTTAACCTTGAGAGCCAATTTATTGAGAATCAAGCCTAGATTGATGCTCTGCCCAGTCTTGACATGTGCAACTGTTTGAGTTGGCACAGCCAGTAGCTCAGCTTCAGCTCCATTAAATGAACTGCAAAGTAAATGTCTGCAGAAATAAAAGGGTCCCTTCAATTCCTTGTTAATCCATCTGGAAGAATACTACAATCACGTCAGAAAACACGTTAGCTAGGAAGAAAGCCTTCCGAGGACCTGGGACTTTCACAAATAAATAAATAGTTTTTAGATTCAGGCTTGACATGAGGAAACATTACATTAGCAACTTTGTGGAAATTACTTAAGAATGCTAAACCACTTCTCTGTACACAGACATCAAAATGCATACTTTTGTGTACATCATATACTACACACACCAACTTTTGCTTACTTGTCAGCAGATAGCTGCCTGGCTAATATTATCAATAATGGACAGTTGGAGAATATAAGTCCAAACTAATATGCTGATTTCTGAAATACTCAAGTAAATTCACTGTAGTTTTCTTTGTGGTGTTACAATGGTGGACTACCCAAACAGGCAGTTTTTGTACTCCAGGAATATTGGAATCAGACATTCTTAAACAACAAGACGACCTAGTAATCCAGTAAATAATTATCTGAAACAGGACAGTTAGAGACTGGCCTAGGGCATACTGTGACAAGATACAGATTACTGAAGAGCATCCAGTAGACAATTGTGTGTTCCAGTCCCACAGCTTCCATTTGCACTTTTGTAGGATTAAAAATAAATTACTTAACCCCAGAGGGACTTCATATTACAATTGAAATTAAGTACCACTACTTTAATGCTTACCAGAGCCGTCTGAAAAATAACAATGTACATGTACATAACACATTTTCTATATTAACTATCTTAAGTGCAGTTTAGTTATAAACATCATCCTCATTAGCATTACAGTGTGGCACAGTAAGGCTCTTAGCAATATAAATGTCATTGAAAGAACACAAGAGAACTATGATACCACAGTTGCTCCTGTTTGCATTAGTTTACTAAAGCAGTAAACACCCTACCGCTTCTTCCAGTTTCCCTACAAGCTTTCTGACTATCCCCTGTACTACTAATGGACAGAGGCAGCTCCCAAATCCTTTATCTCATGCACGGGTCCTCTCACATTATCTACGATATGATCCCAGTTATTCTCATTATGGATGACATATAATTATCTACTACTGGATGGGTAAGCTCAGTTTCTAACCAAATGAGATAGGTTAATTCTAGCATGAAAAGGGATATTGGCTAGGCTTAAAATGGTCTGCAAGGGCAGCAGGCCTAATATTTACATATGAACCTATGATGAAAGTCTCTGCAATGCCCTCTCTTAAGTAGCAGTTTAGATATCAAGTACTGGTATGGGTAATCTGTTGTTGCAGTTACCACCAGAAACTGCCAACAGTAACATATCTGACAGTAGTCCAACATATCCATCCTCCAGCATGGTTCAGAAAGTAACACCTGAAATTATTTTTTTCTCTGGCCCCATAGCACAAAAATTCCAAGGTTCCTTGATGTCTGCTGCTGGTCTTGAACAGAAGGAATATAGAGCATTCTTCACATCCAGGCATGTGTCATTACAATGCTAATAAAGTATTTCTATTTCACTAATTTTGTCTGTTAACTAGGTAAAGATCTCACTGTGCAAAATGTATCATAGTTATGAGCTTTTTAAAATGTGAGTGATGTACACACTGCCAAGATGTTACTGTAAAAAACAAAAATCCCAGAACAAACTGGAAAGGGCTGGCAAAGAAACACGTATCCAAACGATAAAATCCAACTCCTTTATTTGTGAAAGTAAGCGCTTTCGTCTCCTAGTTAAATATTGCAAGATACTTCATCAGACAAAGCAACTTAAAACAATTGCCATTTAAATATAAAAAATGTAGCAATAGTAACAACCCCCAGATGACATAATTTCCTATTTCTCCATAAATAAACATATCAACACTATTTAAAGCAACAATGTAACCTTAAAATTTCAGATTCAACTTGTATCCTACCATGGTTAATATGACCAGCAAATAAATAACAAAATTGCATAAAAATAAAATAATGGAATAAAAATATATAAAAAAACATACATATATATATATATATATATATATATATATATATCCATATATAAATATAAATAAGTCAATAAATATTCACTAGTTCATAAAATTCATACAAATTAAACCTTTGTCAAACCATATTAAAAATATATAAAAATATATAAAATACGATATATTAATTAATATGGTATATCAATGTCTACCTAATGCTTTTATTTTTAATAAACTACTAATTGATAAATTATCATTCAGACCTGGCACACTTGCAGCATTAAGGCATAACTGCCAAGCCAATTCCATTTTTTCTAATATATAAGGCCAAGCACCTCCTCTAGGGGAATTAATTAAATGCTCCAAAACAAGAAATTTGAAACTATGTCCAGGGTATGAGATAACATGTTTAGCTAAAGCATTATGCTCGTGACCATCACGTATATCCCTTAGATGTTCGCCTATTCTATTCTTTAACCTACGCTCAGTTTTCCCTATATAAAAACTTGAGCAGGAAGTGCATAATGCACAATAGACTGCTTTCTCTGTATTACAAGGATATTTACCATAAATTTGGATATTCATACCATTAATTTTTACCATATCGACTTCAAGAATATTACTACAAAACTTACATCTCCCACATTTGTGCATATACCCCTTATTATGGTTACATTTGTTATGTGAAAACATATTTTTCAAACAGTAACCTTTCTTATATACACATATTGGGGCTTCACCAAGAATGTTTACCATATCTTTATCGTTACATATAAATTCCCAGTTTTTATTTAATATATTCCTAATAGTAAGTATCCCTGTTAAAAGTAGTTAAAAAGCTATTCGAACAGTCTATATTTCTCTCTGCAATATGTATTTGTGGGATTATCTGGACTTAACTGAGATACATCCATTATTATTACATTCTCACCAAATTCACTTCTCCCTATCCCTCTACTTTTTAATATGGGGGTGAAATAACCACTCTGCCTTTCATTTATAACTTCTTCCATTACCTTGTCAATCAGCATAACAGGATAACATCTTTTATGAACATCTGTTTTAAAACATTACATTCTTCTAAGAATGAACTCCATTCAGTTGTCATATGGGCTGCCCGGACAAACTGCCATACGTAACGATAAAGATATGGTAAACATTCTTGGTGAAGCCCCAATTTGTGTATATAAGAAAGGTTACTGTTTGAAAAATATGTTTTCACATAACAAATGTAACCATAATAAGGGGTATATGCACAAATGTGGGCAACTTCTGAGCAATCAGTAACTCTTACTATCTAGCAATGCCTCAGCTCACTCATCCTAATCATACAGTAGTAATATTATTGAAGTCGATATGGTAAAAATTAATGGTATGAATAGCCAAATTTATGGTAAATATTCTTGTAATACTGAGAAAGTAGTTTATTGTGCATTATGCACTTCCTGCTCAAGTTTTTATATACGGAAAACTGAGCGTAGGTTAAAGAACAGAATAGGCAAACATCTAAGGGATATACGTGATGGTCACCAGCATAATGCTTTAGCTAAACATGTTATCTCATACCCTGGACATAGTTTCAAATTTGTTGTTTTGGAGCACTTAATTAATTCCCCTAGTGGAGGTGCTTGGCCTTATATATTAGAAAAAATGGAATTGGCTTGGCAGTTACGCCTTAATGCTGCAAGTGTGCCAGGTCTGAACGATAATTTATCAATTAGTAGTTTATTAAAAATAAAAACATTAGGTAGATATTGATATACCATATTAATTAATATATTATATTTTATATATTTTTAATATGGTTTGACAAATGTGTCCATCAGGTTTAATTTATATGACTTTTATGAACTACTGAATATTTATTGACTTAATTATAATTATATATGGGGATATATATATATATATATATATATATATATATATATATATATATATATATATATATATATATTTATATGTATTTTTTTTATATATTTTTATACCATTATTTTATTTTTATGCAATTTTATTTATTTGCTGGTCATATTAACCATGGTAAGATACACGTTGAATCTGAAATTTTACGGTTACATTGTTGCTTTAAATAGTGCTGATATGTTTATTTATGGAGAAATAGGAAATCATGTCATCTGGGGGTTATTATTGCTACATTTTTATATTTAAATGGCAATTGTTTTAACTTGCTTTGTCTGATGAAGTCTCTCGTTATATTTAACTAAGAGATGAAAGCGCTTACTTTCACAAATAAAGGAGTAGGATTTTATCGTTTGGATACGTGTTTCTTTGCCAGCCCTTTCCAGTTTGTTCTTGGATTTTTGGTTTGTTTATACTTTGTGGCTACCGTAAAAAACACAAATGTGCAGGGCATCATCCATTCAAAGCTTATTGCATTCATTTATAGGCACTTCCATCAGTTTTCTGTCCACATGCAAGTAAATACACCCAAACAAAAACTACTGACAGCGCAACACCTATTAAAGACAGAAACCAGCTTGAAAAGAAAAGAAAAACTGAACGGAGGGGAATTCATGTTCTCTCACATATAAACATGTTGTCTGTCTATGCATGTTATCCTCCTATATCAAAAAGGTGCTCATGAGGAACAGTAAAGCTTAATAACCTATTTGCTCCACTATCATCTGTAAAGCATACATTATTCTAAGTATTCTTCAGTGCTTCCTTATGTGTTATGTATGACCCATGGTGTAATCCATCTTTATTGCTTTTTCTCTGACCCAAGGCAAAGGGCATAATACTTACCCACACAGTGGTTAATGCAGTTTATTTCATTTAGCACTGACACATCTCTTTAACTACCATCATAGCTTAGGCAAACTGGTTAGTCATCTTTAAGTGATAACATGAATACCCTTTTCAGTTTGACACCTTATAACCATCTTCACTTCTGCAAAGAAAAATCCTGCCCTGGTTCCCAGAGTCCCAGTAAATGATCTGGCACATTCTTTCCCACGCTGAACCCTATCTATTATAATCTAAAACATCCTTCAACTTTAAGCAGGCTCATTAGAACATCTTGCATGTCAGGTGAAATATTCACCAGTTGTAGACATTACCATCACTTAGGACAGCAACTCAAAACATTCTAGAAATTGAGTCTGCATCTTTCCTTTCAACTTCCAACACATACTTACATTTTAACTAGTCAACAAAAAAGCTCCCTACCAATGTCCATTAAAATGGAAAACACTGCTTGCTACTTCCCAGTGCAGATGGTGATATTCCTATAGTTTTATACCATAAACAAAAGAAGACTAACAAAATTGAAAACAGTAACAGCAAAGATTAATTCATTCTAGAGTCCAACTAACATTTCATATTGAAAAACAAGATGTTAATCCTTGCCCTTAAGAGTACTACGGGGTGTCAAATCCAATATCAGCAAAACTTCTTTTGTACTTGAGTGGGATCCACGTTTAAAAAAAAAATGGGTATTCATTCGTCAAAGGCACTTCTTTGCAACACACTGCAACTACACAACTTCTGAGCAATCAGTAACTCTTACTATCTAGCAATGCCCCAGCTCACTCATCCTAATCATACAAGGACCCACAAGAAACTAGTCTATTTATATTGTTATTATACTGGAACTCTATTTTGTCATCCACTAATACATTGATGCAAAAAAAAAATCAAAATTAAAAACTTCCATGTCTGAAGTTTGTATTTACAGAACCACACACATACTGTCAAAGAAATCAAGTGCTGGCCAAAAAGTACTTCTGATATTACCTGTGTGATGAACACTTACTTTTTCCCCCCTTCTTCTTCTTACAAAGCATCTCAGTATTTATTCAACAGCTTGCAAATTTCTTTTACTCACCTACTGAATTCCAGCTCCAACTACCCTCCTACAAGTAGGCCATTTTGTTCTTCTGTTTTAAACACACACTACTGTAGAGTGGAGGCAACACATAGTCAGTGCTGGAATGTCATCTGAAGTAGAATGTTGTTTTATTCCTTAACTGCCAAATGTTTCCATTCCCTACGAGCACACTTGTGCTTCAACATGCACTCTGAAACATCAATTAAAGCACAGTGCTCATTATTGCCCCTATCCACCGCTACAACAGTTGGTGTCCACCAGGTGGCAGGAACACAGAAACACCACCTCCCTTCCTCCCCAGCATCAGCAAGCCAATAAAGGGCTCTCATTCCCATTTCTTCTCCCCATCAACTTTCCCAGTTCATGTTCCCTTAATCAAACCCAGGTTGACTGAGGTGCAGTTAAGAGTTCCATTGCCTAGTGTCACAGAGCTAGCTCTCATCTTAAATTAGGCTAGCTCTCATCTTAAATGTTATCCACAGAATTATGTACATTTAGCTGAAGTGGGTAAATTTAGACTTAAGACAAAAGCTATTAGGTTTACTTGAATGAAACATATGCTGAAATATAGACCTGGCTACAACTGGACAAGTGGGTACAGATGTTGTTTATTGGTTAAATAGAAAGCATCTATGTCAGGTTTCAAAAAGATAAACTTTTCTAGCTTTTGAAGAAAGAATTCTAACACAGGGAGAGGACAGGCAATGATGAATTTTTCTTCAGTTTTGACAGGCAGGTCATGGGGCACAGTACAACTGAGTGGACTGGAAAGGCCAGTTGCCCCTCAGCTGACACTGTCTGTATAGAAGAATTGTGCTTCATATATCACTATTCAACATCAGTAGCTCCCTACTACTACATGACAGTTTCTTGATTAGAAACTCAGTCATCCATGTGCAGGGACAATTAATCATTCATTCTTTCTAGCCAGTCAGACAAGTGTCAGCTTTCTGTGGCTGCACAAGCAGTTCAGTGTAACATACACATTTACTATTACAAGTGAAATTAGTCTAAAAGTAATGCAAAACTCAAAGAGCATTTAGCTAGCCCTACAATGGTAGGCATTACAAGGTTTACACACCCCTGTCTCAAGGATATAACTTTACAGTCAGCTGACATGAAACTCTGAAAACATTTACCATACTTCCTGCATTACCAATGATACAAGTCTTTGTAAAGACACAACTCTTTCAAGAACCAAATGAGAGAGGTAGAATTAGTTTCTTATCTATAAAGTTGATAATCAAAATTTTGAGCAACGACCAGTCAGAAACTGGAGGTCAATAAAAGAAAGTCAGCCAAAAAAAAAAAAAAAAAAGGGAGTAGCCCCGTTTAGACCTCAAGCTATAATGCGAAAACAGTAAACTTTAATGGATGCAAGTTGCACATGACCAAAGGCATCCATTAATGCCTACCGAATGTCATCTCACATGACACTGTGCAGGGAAACGGTACCTTTATCTGGGCCATGGTTTAATAAAAAAAATGTTTATAAAGCTTTTTATTAATAATCACGCAAATAAATACAGATATCATATAGTAGCAGATGATTTTATAATACAAATGTCATCCATAATAGCACAGAATGTAATTTCTAGTATACTGTAAGTCTTGCATATTTTTTGTATCATTTCTTGTATAAGTTTTGTATAATTTTTTTGTGTAAGTTTTGTACAATCTTTGTATGTGCAGCTTTTCTCCTCGGGCATCTGCTGAAAATGAGTCTTATCCCAGTCGAACTTTCCCAGTAAAAAAATGTAAATAAATAAACAAAATAAATAAATACGAATGCACTTCAGTAAAATGCATTGCTATATTTAACTCACCATAAGGCACATGCAGTACTGAGTAGTAACAAAACACTAACATGAAAATGATTCATATACAGAAAGACAATTGTTGTGGAAACACACACACAAACGCACACACACACACACACAAACACACACAAGCATGCACTTGCACATGATAAAATCAAGCAGGATCTTTGTGATTGATTGGAGACAAAAAACGGTACACGTTTTGTACACATGATATGTTAAAATGCAACTACTCCTTAAGAAAAGGGCAACACAGTGGTGTAGTGGTTAACATTGTTACCTCAAAGCTAGAGGTGCTCTGGTTCAATTCTCGGCTGGGGTACCTTCTGTGAGGAGTCTGCACATCCAGCCTGCATTCATATGGGTTTCCTACGGGTGCTCTGATTTCCTCCCACATTCCAAAAACATGAAGTACGTGGACAGGGCACTCTAAATTGGTTCTAGATGTGAGTGTGTGTAGTGCACCCTCAGAGGAGGGCAGGGCCTTGGGCTAGCAACCTGAGACCATAAAACCGGTAACTACTACAGAAACAACAAACACTGAAAGGTGCTTGTTGCCCGATGTACCACATGGTGCGTAAACAATAGAGAGAGACTCAATAAGAAAATGAAGAGAAATCACAGCTATTTTCATCCACACCTAACAAAAACTGAATTAACTTACCAGACTGCTATCTAAAGCACTGAATTATTTGCTTTATTAGTGCAGGAATCTGTAGTATTGTAGATGCTCTTGAAGCTGTTACCTTGAATGCATACTACTAAAAGAAACACAAGAGAAGGTGTCAGCAGAACCTGTTGCTCTGACCAGGAATGCACACTGAGTAAAGTTAGTGTACAGGAAAATGAGGGCAAAAGATCAAATTCCTAGTCAGAGACAAAACTGAAGATCACGGCTAGAAAACTGATTAATAAGCACTAGGCAGGTAGACCGCGAACAGGATCTAGGAAAATGAGGTATACAGCAAGAATAAAAGTGTGAATGCAATTCAGTAATGGCTATATTATTTAACAGTGTTACTATGCAGTTACAGATACAGTAAATTCTCAGCTAACCGAAACTCAAGCAACCGGCACTCTCAAGCAACTGGCAATTTTCATGTATTGCACTTTCTGCTTTTCCCCCACAGAAACATAACTTACATTTTTAGAGTTTTAGAAAGGAAGATGGCAATAAATTCCCTCTTTCCCCAGCCTGAGAACAAGTCAAACCAAACAAATAGTATAGGGTACAGTATTAGTCACGCCTATTTTTAATAGTAACTCTCAAGCAATCAGAAACTACAATTATCCAGCAGCTACCAATCCCCATGGGTGCCAGTTAACTGAGAGTTTACTGTATGGACCAACACAAACTAACATAAACTGTAACATGGCCTGTGCTCCACAACCACCCCCCAGTGCAAGCCATCTGCCTTCCTCACTCATAAAGCTTCCAATACTTCTACAGCACAAACACACATATGTAACTGCCCCCTGTAGTACTAATGGACATAGGGAGCTCCTAAATGCTCTAATCACATACATCTGTCCAGTCAAATTATCTATGGTATGATTCCAGTTGTTCTCATTAGGGATAATATATATTTATCAACCATGGGACGGGTAAGACCAATCTATAACCAAATGGGATAGCTTACTTTGAGCACAAAAAGGGAAACTGGCTAGGCTTAAAATGGCCTGCAACAGCAGTTAGCCTTGTACATACCTATGAACTTATATACACATATGTACATACAAACACATGCGCGAGTCTGTGTATATAGACAAACATATATAAAATGCACAACACAAATAATACACACACACACATTAAAAATAAATATATCACACACACAGAGCACAAAATACGTCATGCTGTGTTACTGAAGTCTCTCACAAAAGCTGCTTCTACAGAAGCAGAGCAGAGCATCTCTCCACTAACTGTCACATGTACTAGTACGCTATACACGAGCATCTCTCCACTAACTGTCACATGTACTAGTACGCTATACACGAGCATCTATCCACTAACTGTCACATGTACTAGTACGCTATACACGAGCATCTCTCCACTAACTGTCACATGTACTAGTACGCTATACACGAGCATCTCTCCACCAACTGTCACATGTACTAGTACGCTATACATGAGCATCTCTCCACTAACTGTCACATGTACTAGTCCGCTATACACGAGCATCTCTCCACTAACTGTCACATGTACTAGTATGCTATACACATGAATATAGCTCTGTAACATATCTATCTACCTATCTATTTTTTGTTGAACTGGCTAATCCCTCTAGGCTGGAAATTTGGCCAGGGAATCAGGGGAACTTCCACTAGTCTTTTTAGTAGGTGCTGTGGGATCTTATGTGTCCAACAAACTTATCAGAAACTCAAGCAGATGGGGCCTTGGTTTAACATCTCATTTGAAGGACAAATCAACACATAGATATGAATTCAGGACAGGCAAAGGAGTAGTAGTATATAGGAATGGGTAATAAGCTCTATGTGATTCATGAACTTTCTGTACTGCATCTATCTAGCCTTCATATTACAGCTAGCACCACTGGTACATATGACGGAGAGCAGCCTCTACTGAAATATTGTGCAGACAGCACTCGCATATCTGCACACAGGCAGTGCTGTAGAAAATGGCGCACAGTGCTGCGCAGCACACTACTGTAACCCCTGCCCCTAGAGCCTCATGACATAATGCTCTGGTGATGGATCTGATTGTAAAGCAAGAAAGCACAGTCAGGTACTGTTTGTGAACAGTCACTGAGAAATATCATTTACTCTGGGTTTCAAGACTTGTTGTATGATGCTACATATTGGGCAAACAGCACTCAGAGACAAAATCCTTACCCTCACATGAGGGCTGTTCTATAAAGTGCCCCTCAACTACCCCCCTTTTCCTTTTAGTAGTTGCAACACACTGCCATTAAAAAGGATGCACAGACTCCATGGTTGCCAGCAATACCTTGTAGCATTTAGGGTACACAGTTAAGTGCAATTCCAAATGATAGTTCCACCCCCCCCCCATATGCCACCTGTGCCTTGTAGCTATGTGGCAAGTACACTAAGGTGTAGCTCCCTGCCCCATACCTTCCCTGTCACAACATTGATCTGCTACAATTCATATGACTTCTTCCATGGCATAGCCCATATACTGCTGTGTATCTACTCAGTGCACCACAAGCACCATCCTAAACTGCATGCCCTATACAAATAGATAAAGTTACCATTGGTTGTTTCTCCATGCAATCATAAAACGACTGTATGATGAGTAACTTTATTTTTTGACTACAGTCTGCAATAATCTGTGAACAGTAGTTTCATGAATAATGCCAGTCAGAAAGCCCATTTAAAGGATAACATAAAGCAAGGCAGTCAAGTGATCACTTAACTGTTGTACCCACTAGTGCAGGAATGCAATACTGACCTGGGATATACCCTCAATACACTCCAAATTCATTTACCTAGTCCCATCTATACACCAGGGTTATACTCTCAGTACTGACAATTCTTCTGTCTAGGCTTGCCTCTGTTCAAAAAACAGTGACAGAATTCAACACTTACTGGAATTGGCATAAGTCAAATCCATGGTGGGCTGAATAACTGTAATGTGCAGCATATGCAACAGGTAGAACAAATGGGCAATTTCTTTATCTGCCATAAAAAATATCATACATATCATATGTTCAAAACATGGGAGAAAATAAGCAAGCAATAATGCCCAACAGGGTGCGCGTTAATGTGTAATTAATGCCCGCCCATGGGTGTTGTGAGCCCCGATGCTGCAAGCTTATGAAGGATATGATAGCAAGGAAATATATTTCCAGACTGTACAGAAAGTCAACACATTCTAATACCTACCACCATTATACCAGTTTCCACCCACAGACACAGTAGTAAAAGGAAAATTTGTCAGAACTACCTGTATGACTTCCATGCTTGAAGACTTCCTAGACGAGTATGTGAACATTAAAAACATGTTCTTGGCAAGACAATACCCAAACGGGTTTACTGATAAATTGATGTATGAAGTCATAAATAAAAGACAACGCAATTTCTATAGACCCAATAATGGACACCGAGAACAGGCCAAACATTCATGCCACTAGTATGAATGAAAACACTCTTGAAACAAGAACCAGTAACAGGCTTCATGAAACTGAAATGGCACTCACAGTATTCAGTAGTAGTGATAACAATATTCATTGTTCATCTTACTCTACACACATTCAAGAACTCATTTATCACAACTTTTAACACAGACAGTACTATGATAAAGGGCATCATAGAAAAAAATGGTCTGTTTTAGAAGATGACAAGTCTTTACGAGAAAAAGTAGGTACAAGACCACAAATCATTTATAGAAAAGGACTTAACTTAAAAAAACATAGTTGAATGTTCGAACATGGAGACTAAAAACTTAAACAGACCCACAAAAATGAAGAAATGTGGTAGATGTTCTTAATGTAGACACATTTTGGTGTGGAAGACTTTTAAAATAAAGGACAATACTTTCCACATAAGAAGAGCATATAACTGTAAAACATCAAATGTGGTGTACGCTGCCTTATGCCAGGACTGTCCTTGTTTCTACACTGGGAAGATGGAAGATAGATTCAGGGATTCTATTTATGAACACCAATATGATATGAGAAATAGTAAAGATAAAAATGCCTTAGCAAAATATCTTAAGGAACATCTCAGTTTTAAATTTGCGATAATAGAACAAGTAGAAGAAAAAAACATGGGGAGGACCTTGGCAAATGTTATTTGAAAAAAGAGAGTTATACTGGCAACTAAACCTGACTGCCAGTACATGGCCGGGCCTTTATCAGTTGTCTATTAAACTTAAAAGCTTTAGAGAGGTAACTATGACATTACAAGAAATATTTGTAGTATGACATGCATTTTTTCTGAACAATGATTTTTAAAAAACTGCACATGAATTTTACATTTAAATGCATAGAAACAATATCATTCTTTTAGCTGTATCATAATTCATGTTTTTATACTTTTGTGCGTTTTATTCAGATTTTTAGCTGTGTATTCGTCACTCAAATGTACTGAAGTTTTGTATGTGTTTAGAATGAGATGCACAATAAATTTGTCCCTTTAAATGTACTTTGAATGCACTACTTGTTACATCACAATGATCATGTGATCTTAACCAGGAAATTGAAACTGTGTCAGTTTGTTTCTCCATTACCTGATGAAATTTGTGATGGAATAAATGAAAGTGCTAATCTTTACAAGCTTCTGCTGCTACTTTTCTGAATTGGAACATACATTTGTGAGTTTGTAACTGTCGGAGTCTCTGCACATTCGCTGTTTCTACTTGGTTGTTTATGTGTGGTCTGGTTTTCTAAAGTCTGAAAAATGACAGCTACAGCAGTGGAGTGACTGAACTGTGTGAAAACAAATCTGAAATTTGAACGCAAGGCTACAAAGCCTTGAAAAGTTATGAAAATGATTTCCCAACATTAGCTTTACAGTTTAGCTTAAAGAGTTGTTTATGGCCTTAATGGATGCAACAGTGATGGGAATTAAAATTATTCATACATAACAGAACAAACAGTCCCACAATATGGAATTACTGACAAAGACAACAAGATTCCATATAGTCAGCTCAGAAGCAAATGATCATGCAGAACAGTCCCAGAAACTGAGATATTCTTATGTTGAAGCAGTAAAAGATCCAGTCACATAAGTGGGCAGAAAGCAACTGGAGGTAAACTGTTAAACATTTCAGGAAGGGAACAACATAAAAACAATGCTTCATTCTTCTATTATGCTCTCTGTTCTGCCATCCAGTGTTCTGATGGGCTTCAATTGTATACGGATGGTATGCTAAACATCAAAGGTAAATCCTTTACATTGGTTTAAAACAGCAGTTCATCTCCAGACATCTATTTGACATTTTAAAACACAAAGCCATATTGCTGGTTATGCTGTGCTTCTGCAACTGTTGTACCTTTAACTGGTTGTCATTCACTACTCATGGATGAGATAGGACATTTGATTCCAAAACTCTGTCATGGAATGCTAAATATTTAACGTCATGCCAAACTTCTTCTGCAAGGAATTAAGACTATACATTACAGCTTAACAAACTTCTTATGTTGTGGCCCCAAACCGGATCTTAGCCTTGTCAACTTCGGATTACTACTTAATCCAAAATAGTTTGTTGAATCAACACTACAACAGCTGCACTGGCTAAAATGTCTGCTTTCGTTTGCCAGGGAGATGAGATCTTCAGAGGGCATTTTCTGTTACTAACCAGAACAGTTTGGCACCAGTTTTACACTACATGCACTATCACACAACTGTAGTATGACTAATGCAAAACAGATAAAAGTACTTTTTCCAAGATACAGAAAAATGACAATCACAAGCAGCTACTTATGTTTAAAGGACAATGATTCAGCCCAAAAGCCCCACCATTTTTTTTTAATTAAGAAAAATAATTATATGAACGATCTGATGAAAAAAATGTACAAAGTTAACTATAAGAAAAATAAAATTAAAAAAAAAATGTACTCCTTGAGATGTTATTACTAAATATACAATGACTGGTCATTAATATTCCAAAATGAGCATGCTGATGGGTCAGCCCAATCACCGTGCCCATTGTAAATCCTAGTATATACCAATGAAAAAAGGTCCATTAGTAATGTAAATGGCTTTTTTTTTTTTTTAATTTTTTTTTTACAAAAAATTAAAAAAAAAATCTAATCTGGACTCTGGACATAGCAGAGACACAAGGACGGCGAAAATACTAGGAAAATCAGGTACGTTATTCAAAACTAAAGACAGGTACCTGATTTTCCTTGTATTTCCTCCATTCTGCCTCTCTCTTACCCCTAAACTGCCCGAAAAGATTTTTTTTTTTTTTATTTAAAAAAAAAAGAAAACAAAAACAGAGCAACGGAGACCTTCTTTTCTCCACTGCCTCCTTTGCAAAGCATTGATGTACTGGGTATGCATGGGAATGCAAGTCCCATACACATGCACAGTACATCAAAAAAGACAACAGGATATCTACAAGCCATGGAAGGATAGCACTGCACCATTATACAAAGACATTATTTAAAAAAAGAAAGAATTTTTTTTCTTAAATAATGTCATTGCATAATAGCAATAACTGACTCTGTGGTGTGGTATATTAAGATTTACCCATGGTTGGCTTTATTTAATCACTCAGGCTTCGCCCTCGTGATTAAACCACACCAGTCATGGGTAAATCTTAATATACCACACCGACGTCATTGATTATTGCTCAAATAATTAGCATGTTCCCTGCTTTGGTCTCCAGTCCTGCAACACTTATGTAAACAGACATATACACATCAAATAACACGCCATTTACATTACTAATTTCCAGCAGATTTTCACAGAAGAATCATCAGCAAGCAATATGGGGGATAAGAGGCACCACAAAATTATTGAACCCTGCATGCAGTTTGTTGCCAATGACATTTTACTTTTTTTTTCTGATTACTGAACCTTTACAGAACAGAATCATTTTATTTCAACAGCTCACCTTTTGCACTTATGAAACTATTTCCCTATGATTAGACGCCATAAACATTTTGTTTGTGTCTTTCGGCTATTCCCGGTTAGGGGTCGCCACAGCGGAACTCCGGTCCGCTAATGATTGGTAGTGGATTTTTACGTACCGGGTTACCAGCCCTGATGCACAACCTTCAATGAAGGCACGCCCCATTCACGTATGCCTCCACACAGAAGACGCTCTAGCTGAGAATTGAACGGGACAACGTCTTGCTATGAGGCGACAACGCTACCGCAGCACCACCACCGCAGTATAGATGCAATAAACACTAAAGCAGTAATTTCTGCTTCAGCTGTCTGGCTGGAAGTTATAATTTTTTTAACTTCAAATAAGATGTTCAGTATAGCACTACATACCCCACTATTCACGGCATCATGAAAAATAAAAGGAATATTCCAAACCATTCATGCCTGGTTCTCGCAGAATTTTATTGTGCACATGGGATCTAACTCCATTTAGTCAACATACATCAAATCAACAGCCATATACAGCACAATGCTGTACTGGAAGCTGCACAGAACCTGTCAGTACTCCATTACAGGCAGCACCAAAGTAATCCCAAATCAAGTGGAATCAGTTACCATACAGACAACATGTTTCAGTAGCACTGTTGTTATTCTCTACAGTGCATACAGTGTCGGCTTTTTTTTTTTTTTTTTTCTGTAGCTGTTCTCTTATGAGTTGCGTCTGTCTTGGGGCTCAGATCATGGTTGAATGGAGTCCTCATGATCTGCTAACCTACTCAGTGAATACAAATAGATAAACAGATCTCATAATGCCAAATATATTAAGTGCATGGAATTCAGCATGCCTGGATAGGTTCATATGTAGGTACTAGGCTATCAGCCCTAGGGCCTATATAAGCCTAGCCAAAAAGGTACCCTGGCTTTCGCCACCCAAGAAAATTATTTTCCTGTGCCCCTGTCGAGCAGAGCCACAGAGGTGATCCCCGGGGTGAATTTCCTATTTCCCATCCAATCATCAAGATTTTTCTTGAAGAGTGCTAATGAGGAGCTTTGTTTGATACAGATAGGTAGTTTTTTCCAGAGTATGGGAAGTCTGTGGGACAGGAATCTATCCCTCCAGCATGTTCTGTTTATTGTGGTGACAAGGTTTAGTCCCTAGAGCATGTAGCTCGGAGGGATTGGGATTTCTTTAAATGGAGCATGTCCAACAGCTCTGGGTTTGACATCAATCTACCTCTAAGCAGTTAAAATATGGTGTCTGAAAAGCTACAACAAGGTGAACTATGTCAGTTTAATCTGTAGTGCTCATGCATTTTATGCTCGCAGCATGCAAATTAAATTAAATCAGACAGAAGATGTTCACTCAGTCTGCACCCTCTAGATGTCAGAGCTGCCTTTATTTTTCCCAGGACAAGTAAGGAAGTAATAAACTTCAACTTTTATGGTACAAGACATAGCATGCAATGGACAGAACATTCACAAATCAAGGAAGCCTACTCTGACACACTGGACTTTACAGAAGAAAGGGCAGAATGCAGTCTACACAGCTGCTTTACTTCATACCTCAAAAACTTACTGCATTTTGAAGTACTGACAGCAGAAATAATGTTAAGTGATACAGACTCCACTTCAGAAATGCAGCCAACAGGGAGATATGCTGTGCAAAATGAATCTATGCATGAACAGTGGTGAAAGGCAATGCAACACACAGGCTGTCCCTCTTCTGCATTCATAAAACAGGATCATATGGTACTACTTAAGCTGAAATTCTCACCGTATTTGACATGAACCACTACAGACATGCTGACAAACTACTCCAAATACTACAGCAGCAGTGCTAAGTGTTTTGTCTCTTGCCTTGGCAAGTATCTGACTTGATGCGTAGGGAAATGAAACTTTCCTGTAGCAAATCCTAAGATACCTTCAGTCTCACAAAAAGCAAAAAGATCACACTATTATTCCACTGCAGCAGAGACAGTTTTAAACAAAAGCTATGGTATGCAGCTTCAAGGCATGACACATCTTAGAAAGAAACAGAGATGACCACAAAGTACAGTTTTGTACCTACCATAAATGTAGATGTTCGAGTGCTAATACAGCTGCAGTAATCACAGATGAGTTTTCTGCCGTCAGGCGGGTCCTCGGTCGGCCGAATTCCAAAGTCTAGGTCCGGCGTCGGTTGTTGTCGCTTTCTTTCCTGACGTCAGTGCGACAGGGGTATATAAGACACAGCCGACGCCATTTTCTTCAGTCTTTCTTGCCCCAGATGTTAGGTGCCCCCAGAAGGAAGGCAATACATAAATTATATATATAATCATGCAATGCAATATAATCACAAATCAGTAGTTGCAAGCAAATACACCATAGAAGGATAACCCAATCAGGTTGTATGAGGAGGTGTTAGCCACTAGGCCTTTACCAAGAGGGGAAGGAGGGAGGGAAACCTGTACTGCAGCTGTATTAGCACTCAAACATCTACATTTATGGGAGGTACAAAACTGTACTATGTTCATCGTGCATACAGCTGCAGTAATCACAGATGGGTAGAATCCCAAAGCTACGCACAGGGTGGTAGGCACTAGGTGGAACTGGGAGGAGCCAGAATGCCCTGCAACACAGCAGTGGCAAAGCCTGCTCTAGTTTTGGAGTATAAAGGCAGGTGGTAGTGTTTTGTGAAGGTATGCACAGATATCTTTGGTAGGGACTCCTCTGAGGAAGGCTGTAGAGGTAGCTGTGGCCCTTGTGGAGTGGGATCTGATGCCTGTAGGAACAGATTTGCCATGAAAGGAGTAACAAAACCGTATGCAGTGGCCTATCCATTTTGAAATTGTCGGTTTGGAAATTGGCTTCCCTTGAGCTCCTACAGCATAGGACACAAAAAGTTGTTCTGATTTCCTGAAAGGCTTTGTTCTGTCCAAATAGTAAAGTAGCTGTCTATGGATGTCTAAGGAATGTAGCAGCCTTTCCCCTTTGTTTTGAGGATTGGGGTAAAAGGTAGGTAACTGTATGGCCTGATTTAAAGCTACCCTGGATACTACCTTAGGCATATATGACGGGTTGGTTCGTAGGGAAACCCTGTCCTGATGGAAGATGAGAAAGGGCTGCACAGCCATGAGGGCTTGTAGTTCCAAAACCCTACGAGCTGAGGTAATGGCCAGAAGGAAAGCTGTTTTCCAGGACAAATATTGCAAATCTGTTGAGGCAGCTGGTTCAAAGGGAGGCAATGTTAATTTTTCTAGAATGTAATTAAGATCCCAGGCTGGTATTGGTTGTTTCCTTGGAGGTCTTATATTCTTAGCCCCTCTGAGGAACTGTCTTAAAAGTGGGTGAGAGAATAAGGGTGGATCAGTGTTGTATTCTGCAGAAATGGCCGAGGCATGAATTTTGATGGAGGAAAATGAAAGTCCACTGTTCAACAGCTCAGCTAGATACTGTAATATCTGAGGCAAATTCAGTTTTCTAGGATCCTGGCCTTTTTTCTCATTCCAAGCGCAAAACCGTTTCCATTTTGCGGAGTAAGCCTTTCTAGTAAATGGCCTTCTGGCCTCCAAAATGACATCCTGCACCTCTTTGGAGAGTAGGGTCTGTTGTGGTGTTAAGGAATTTTCCATGCAGCCAGATTGAGTGTTTTCAGCTGACTGTGAAGAGTTTTGTAGCTGTGCTGAGTCAGTAGAAGAGGCATTAGAGGTAGGGTCCAGGGAGGAGTATGTGTTAGGCTCCTCAGGAGTGGGTACTAGTGTTGTCTTGGCCAGTCTGGAGCAATCAGTATCATCTTCGGTCTGTCTGCTCTTGCTTTCAAGAGCACCTTGGGCAGAAGAGGCAAAGGTGGAAAAGCGTAAACTGTCCATGCTGCCCAACTGAAAGAAAGGGCGTCCAATCTCCAGGCCTTTGGATGAAAGGTCCTTGAACAGAACTTTTTCAATTGATGATTCCTGTGGGAGGCGAAGAGATCTATGTCTGGCCTTCCCCACGCTTGGATTATCTTTGTAAACACTTGAGGATGCAGCTTCCATTCATGTGGGTCTGTCATATTTCTGCTTAGATTGTCTGCCAGCGTGTTTTCCAATCCTGGCAAGTACTGTGCTTGAAGTTCGATTTGCCATTCCAGAGCCAAGTTCCAAAGTGACATGGCTAGCCTGCACAGGGGTATGAATGTGTTCCTCCTTGTTTGTTTATGTACCACATTACTGTGGTGTTGTCTGTTCTTATCAATAATTGCCCTGGATGCAGGAGGTCCTTGAAAGCTGTAATTGCATTTATCACTGCTAGCATTTCTTTTTGATTGATGTGAAGGTGCTTTTCCTTTTGGGACCATTTGCCCTGAATGCACCTGTCTGTCATGTCGCCCCAGGCGTAGTCTGAGGCGTCTGTTGTGATGACTTGATTTGCTTGAGGCTTGCAGAATGGAAGACCTGTGTTTGTTTGGCATGCTTGGGCCCACCATAGAAATTCCTTTTGCAGACATGGGATTATTGGTATTATTGTTTCCAAACTGTGGTTGTGTTGAGACCATAGGTTTTTTAGGTACCATTGAAGTTTCCTCATATGCAACTTTGCACATGAGATTAAAAGAATGCAAGATGCCATGAAGCCCAGAGCCTGCAGGATTTCCTTGCAGTGAGCCTGGTACAATTTGCTAGTATTTTGAAGTACTGAGTTAGTTGCCCCTGTTTTTCTGGTGTAAGATAGGCCATCTGGGTGTTTGTGTCCAAGTTGGCACCCAGGAAAGTTATTTTCTGAGTTGGTGTGGATTTCTCTTTGTTGACTGTGTATCCCAGAGAATTCAATAACCGTGTTACATAAGCCAGATGTTCCAGAAGTATGTGCTTGCTGTCCGCTTGGATCAGGCAGTCGTCCAAATAAGGGTAAATTTGTATCCCTTGAAGTCTGCAGTAAGCAATTACTGATGCCAGGCATTTCATGAATACTCTGGGCGAAGTAGATAAGCCAAAGGGCAATGCCGAGAATTGATAGTGGATTGAACCTGCAAGAAATCTGAGGTATCTTCTGCAGCTTTGTCTGATTGGGACATGCAGGTATGCCTCCTTGAGGTCCAATGTTACCAGCCAAAACTCCTTGCCCAGCATGGGAAGAAGCTGCTATAATGTGAGCATCTTGAATTTTGGTATGAGTAGAAATGTGTTTAGGATGGATAAGTCCAAAATGGGTCTCCAGTCGGTTCCTTTCCTTGGTACCAGAAATAGTCTGGAATAAAAACCTTGACCTTGTTCGTGAGTAGGTACCTCTTGAATAGCTTTCATGTCCATCAGCTTTGAAATTTGTATTTGAGCCTCTACCCTTTGATTGTGTGGCAGGTTTGGCATGCCTCTCATTTTTGGAAGAGTGTGAAAATGAAATCTGTAGCCTCTGTTTATAATGTCCAGGATCCATTTGTCTGTTGTGATAATATGCCTATTTCTTGTAAATAATGCCAGCTTTCCTCCCAAGGGTGCTGCCAGCTGAGACTTGCTTGGCATGAAAAGGGGGAAGTCATTGGGTTTGTTTCCTGTACTGTTGTGCACTGTCTTCGCCACCTCTTGGTGCTGGAGTTTGCCATTGTCTGCCTCTATATGATCCTTGAGATTGTCCTCTGCCCCTTGTGTGCCTGTACCTACCTCTTTGGGGCTTGTCCATGGCTGGAAAGGACCAGTTTTTTGAAGGCCAATTTCTGCTAAAACGTGGTGGTTGAACCTGTAGAAAAGCTTTGACAGTTTGCATAGATTTAGCTTTTTCTTCCATTTTCCATAGTATCTCCTCAGCATTAGTACCAAATAGTACATCCTTTTGTAAAGGAGCATCTAGTAGTTTAGCTTTAACATGATCAGGCAAGGTTTGTTCCCTAAGCCAGGCATGTCTACGAATGACTGATCCTGTCACAGCAGCTCTACTTGAGGCCTCTAGGGCATCATAGCCACATTGTAAGGTGTGTTTACCCACTTGTTCTGCACTATGCATCATATCCTGCAACTCCTTCAAATCTGGTTGTTCAGGTTGAGACATTTTATTTCTTAATTGTGATAACAGAAACTGTTGATATTTAAGCATATGGAACTGACAATTTAAGGCCCTCATGGCTAGGGTGGCGAGGTATATACCTTTTTCCCCACCTTTCTAAGGATCTAGACTCTCTTCGGAAGGTAGTGGATTCTTAGCAGTAGAGGCCTTCATTCCCTTGGGGCCTTGAGAAATGGTTTCAGGGTCAGCATTATGGCTTTTGTAAAGAAATTGGTGAGAGTTAGGAACTCTGTAGTACCTATCAGGCTTGACTGGGGCAGGAGGCAGGGAATCCGGATTAAGGCAAGCCTCCGAGTAAACATCATCAAGTATGTCCAAGACAGGAGGTATCGCCAGGGGTCTGTGCTGAGGTAACAAAAGAAATTCCCTAAGTCTTTTCTTGGAATCAGAAAAGTCTTGGCCTTCCCAATGGAAGTGTTCCCTCAAGGTGTGCAAGGTTTCCCCAAAAGTAAAATCCTCTGGGGGAGATACAGAAGGAATGGACTGCTCTGCATCAGAATCTTCAAAAGGGGAGTGCAGTGTTCCTCTTCATCAGAATGTTCTGAAAAAATGGAGCCCTGGTCAGAAGAGGGAGAATCTGCCTCCACTCTGGGTCTCTTGTCTGGAGGGGGTTGGGAACCCCTGATAAGAGTAATTAAATCCTCAGCCATTTTTAGCATCTGCTTTTTAGGCATGGGGCCTGGAGATGGGCCCTGTGCAACAGGCCTCTTGGGATGCATGGCTGATTTGGACTTAGTAAAGGCCTTTATGGAAAAGGAAGATGAGGGTCTAAAGACACCATGGGTGGAAGTGGACCTGTCCACATTAGGAGGCTCAACACTCACAGTGGCTTCGGTGGTTGCAGTCTGGGTATGGGCCGAGGTACCTGCGGTCTCGGTTACAGAAGACACCCTCCAAAGAAGTGTCGTCGGTAGTCGGTAGTAGGGGTCTCGCTGAGGACCAGACCACGTGAAGCCGGTTTTGGCGTGGTGTTGGTGGAGACCACGGACCTCGCGTGTCGGTCTTTGTCCTTGCATTTTTTGGACAAAACGGTAGTCGGAGTCTCCAACGACATTTTATAATCAAAGGCTTTACCAAAAAGTGCTGGGCGAACTCCGCCCGACGCTTAATAGTGCGTTTATTGAAAGTAGCGCAAAAGCGGCAGCCCGAGACGTCGTGATCTGGGCCTAAACAAAGTATGCAGAGGGAATGGAAATCCTTATGCGGTATTTGCTTCCCACAAGAAATACAATTGTTAACTTTGTCTGACATCGGTCTGAGGCAAGAAAAGTTTCCCCAACGGGGTACTTAGCTTTAAAGAAGACTTCGGTTTCCAATTTTTCGTAATTTCAGGAGCTGGCCGACCGGCACTTGCGAACTGCTTCTGCTTCCGGCACCGCGCGGCAAAAAAGACTG
The DNA here is from genome assembly GCF_019279795.1 of Protopterus annectens. Classification (NCBI taxonomy): domain Eukaryota; kingdom Metazoa; phylum Chordata; order Ceratodontiformes; family Protopteridae; genus Protopterus; species Protopterus annectens. Next base: position 1,494,740,141 of record NC_056743.1, on the reverse strand, counting down.
AAGAAAATGTGGTCGGCTGTGTCTTATATACCCCTGTCGCACTGACGTCAGGAAATAAAGCGACAACAACTGATGCCGGACCTAGACTTTGGAACTCGGCCAACTGAGGACCCACCTGATGGCAGAAAACCCATCTGTGATTACTGCAGCTGTATGCACGATGAACATCATTGTACAACAATATCAGAACCACTAATGACTGAACAATGCATCATACGGGATTCAGGATAAACACAGGCATAAAGCTTATGAAGGGATCCCATTTTAACTAAGGAATCCTACATTAGTATGGCAACTAAGCACATCTGAACTCGGACACCTTTTTTCTAAGAGATGACAAGACATGGTAGAAATATGAAAAATGCATAGTCTAGCAGCACAGAAGTTCCACCCCAAAGAAAAAGTTCCTTTGTTTTAGCAGGGTAAAAAGAGGCCTCTAGTAGTAGGCCATCACTGGAGTGAAAAGAAATCAGTCAATGGGCTTCAGTTACTGGGACCTGAGAAAAAAACTGAAAAAAAGACAATATCTTCTAAGTACTGCATTAATGTCGCGTAACTGCCACATCTGATTACCCAGATGACATCTAATTACCCAAACAACATATCCATTTGTTGTGCAGCAATACTGAATTCTGCCTGAGCAAACTACTTCTCTATACATACATGCACCAACTTAGGTGCTGTTGCACTATGTATGTAATAGTGGTACAGGTGCTATGTTACATTGCAGACCTATACTTGCATTCTTACTCCAGCCACAGATTACAACTCTGATCCTCCAAGATCCATATTTAAATGCTTCCCTTTTCCTCCAAGTTAGTGGTATACACCAACTAGTGTCAACATAAATATGCAACACTGACTTTTACATGCACAGCTATTGCCCGCTGTACACATAATTGAACTTGTGAATGTGTTTGCTTAACCAACAGTTATAGACAAAAAAAGGCCCTATATGGTCATCACCAAATACAACAGTTTATCTCCTCTTGGCTGATGATGTGAGTAAACACTGACATTTCTGTCAGTGGACAGCCATGAAGGTGACAGGAGGGCTGTACAAGTTGCCAGCTGTTTACGGGTGGGGATAAGTAATGGGTGGGAGCCTTTATACATGTCACTGAGTGTGGGGAAGAATATAAGACAACTGTGAGGGGGTGGCAGTTACGCAACACTTGCTTGTAATTTCTGTTCTGAAAAGAGTCATCCCTATCATATGCAATGATCTTAGAAAAAGGAATGCTGTGGGACAGGAACCTCAACTCAAGGTGTGTGAGGGCAAAGCACTGTCAGCTATACTTCCATTTCACTATCAGTAAAATGCCATGTTTACACTGTTATGTGGCAGCAAGATATTTAGCAACAATCCCATGTTGCATCTATTTACCAAAATGATATTACATTAAGGTTTCACAAATTAGTCACAGACTCCAGATGAGCTATGTACTTTAATATGCAGCTTACAACACAAATTATATAGTTTCATAGTTTAGTACTAGGCTATCTGCCCTGGGGCATTTATAAGCCTAGCCATAGTGATGTGGCTTTCGCCACCCCATGTAATGGTACAAAAGTGTACAGAATAGATTTAGAATAATGTGCCTCTGTCTAGTAGTGACACAGTGAAGACCCCCTTACATAATAGAATTAGTTTACTGTGCCTCTGTCTAGTAGTGACACAGAGATGACCCCTGGGGTAAACCTACGATCTCCCATCCACTCGTCAAGATTTCTCTTGAAGACAGTCAGTGAGGGCTCTGCCTAACATGAACTGGGATTCTGTTCCAGAGTATGGGAAGCCTCTGAGTTATGAATCTCTCCCTCCAGCATGTCCTATTCATATTTGTGCTGAGGTTTAAATCTTTAGCTCTTGTGGTTCTGATGGATTTGGATTTTTTGAGGTGGAGCATGTCCATCAATTCCTGATTGGACATGGCCTTGTACGTCAGGCACAGATCACCTCTGAGTAGGCGGTATGCTACTGAATAGAGCTGGAGTTTCTTTAGTCTGGCAGCATATGACATATGTTGGAGACCCTTGATCTTCTTGGTGAGGTACTTTTGGGGTCTCTCTAGCTGTTGCAAGTGTCGGGTGAGGTACACACCAAATAGGGCATTGTACTCAATCATGGGCCTGATAAGGGAGGAGTATAGGGGTACAATGACCTCCTTTGATCTGGATGTGAATCCCTTCATGATAAGGTGGGCAAGGTAGAAAGTCTTTCTAACCACTTTGGCAACGTGGGTGTCAAATGAGAGGTCACTATCAACTTGGGTCCCCAGGTCTCTGATTACATTTTCCGTACTCAGTGGGTTACTGTCTATGTGATAATTTGTGGGTACTTTGTTTTTCCCAAAGGGGATGACTATACATTTTTTGGCATTTAGTTTAAGGCCATGACTCCGGCACCAGTTGTCCGTTTCAGTGAGACCTTTCTGTAGGATGTATGTGTCAGCTGGTGTATCGACTATGGCGCCTAGTTTGCAGTCATCTGCGAACTTTGTCAGCCTCAACTCTCCCATGTTTGCTTTCACATCTGAGAAATAAATGCCGAACAAGAGGGGTCCCAGGACAGAGCCCTGTGGGACACCACTTGTGACTGGCTTTGAGTCTGACATGGCTCCAGCGATTTTGACTTTATGGGTTCTATCCTTTAGCCAGTTTGCAACCCATCTTGTGACATATGGATTTACATTTAAGCTATTGAGCTTGTCTATGATGCCTGAGTGGGGTATTGTGTCGAAAGCTTTATCCAAGTCCAGGTAGGCTGTATGGACTGCTTTGCCATCATCAATGGCTCTAGTGACTGTTTCAAAAAAGTCAACCAGGTTCAAAAGGCAGGATCTGCCCTTTACAAAGCCGAACTGGGTGGGATCAAGTGTCTGTAAGTCCCCAATGTCTCTGTTTATGAGTTCCATAATGATTCTTTCCATAGCTTTGCAGACCAGGCTGGTTAAGCTTATGGGGTGGTAGTTACCAGGGTCTGTAGAGGTGCCTCCTTTGTGGAGTGGGACTACTGTTGCTGTATGCCAGTGTTCAGGTACATATCCTGTAGTAAGGCTAAGGTTAAATAGCATTTTTATGTGCGGGTTTAGCTCCTCTTGGAGTTCACGTAGCACGCAACCCGGGATACTGTCAGGTCCCATTGATGCTGTGTTTTTAGCTTTGCTGAGGGTGGTTCTCACCTGGATATCTGAGATGACAGGGAGGTTACATTCAGCTGGGATAAGTATTTCTTCTTTTGGGGGTGAGGGAGGGGAGAAATTTGCACTGAACCTGTCTGCCAGAATGTTGGCAATATCTGTGGGTTCAGTGTATTTTTTGTCATTGTGAACTAACTCTGAGCATATCTGAGGGTTTCCACCCAGGTTTCTAACATAGCAGAAGAAGGCCTTGTGGTTATCTTTAGTGTCCATAGCGATTTTTCTCTCAAAGTTGGCCTTGGATGTTTTTATGAGAGAACGTAGCTTTCTACTAGTGCTGATCAGAGATGCCTTCTCTTTATGGGATTTTGCTCTGTCGTGCAGTAGCTTCCTTCTTTTGTTATACAATTTGTTTATGGCTGGGGTCCACCAGACAGGACGCCTGCCCTTGGTGGAGGGGGTCTTGGTTTTATTTGGGATTGCATGATCCATGCATTCTTGAAAATGTCCGTAGAAAGCATTTGTGAAGGATTCAGCATTGTGGGATGTGGTTTCCACTGGCCCAGTGGGCTTAAAGGATACCATCTCAGTTTTAAGAAGTGTAAAGTCAGCTTTTGAGAAGTTTTTCACTGTAGTCTTTTGTGTTGGGGGTGGAGGTGGGATATGTATATCCAGGGTGATTAGTTTGTGGTCAGATCTCACTAGTGAGGGGTATACTTCCGGTGTGGAGCACTTTGTCCCCATGTCTGTGATGATTAGGTCTAGTATATTATCTCCCCTTGTGGGAGAGGTGACTAGCTGTTCCATTGCATTTGAATTTATGAATTCCAGGAACCTTTGGGCTAGGGTGTTTGGGCTAGAATAATGCACCCAGTCTATGTTAGGGTAGTTGAAGTCTCCCAATATGATGGTGTTTGGTGAGACATTCATATCCTCCAATGTCTTCAGGAAGGCTGAATGGGGTTCCTGAGATTGGGAGGGTGGTCTGTAACATGCTACCAGTTGTATAGCAGTTTTGCCTACGGTTAGTTGCACCTGGATGGTCTCTGATGCTTCATGTGTTGCCACTAACCTGGAGGTGTGGGTGTCCTTGATGAATATGGATACTCCCCCTCCCTTTTTGGTTTGGCCTGAGTTTTGGGGCTGAAAAGCATGATACGAGGTACAGCCTGGTAGCGCTGGGGTGCTCTCAGGAGCCTTGAACCAGGTTTCAGTTAATGCACAGACATCAATGTTCTCCATACTGAGGAGTGCTTCGAGAGCCTGCATCTTGAGATTTAGACTTCTGGCGTTGAGCAGCATTACCCTTAATTTTTTTTCCATTTTTGTTTTCTAAGGAGGTGGGTTTGTCTTTTGAGCCTTGCCTAAAAAAGGCACTATGGGGATGGCAAGAGCCTTAGCCAACATCCGGAAGCCCAGTGGTGACAGATGCAAGCCGTCCCTTGCGAAGCAGCGTGGCTTGTCCAGCATGTCATCCCAAGCAGACAGACATTGGATCCCCCTAGAATGACACCAGTAATTGAGCCAATTATTAAAGCTGATCATCCGCTAATGTTTGGTAGTGGATTTTTACATGCCGAGTTACCAGCCCTGACACACAACCTTCAACAAAGGCACGCCCATTCACACATGCCTCCACACAGAAGACGCTCTAGCTGAGAATCGAACACGACAACGTCTTGCTGTGAGGCGACAACGCTACCGCAGCACCACTACCACGGGTATAAGCTAGAAAAAGTGTGTTCAGCTGAACTACACTATGTCTGACTTGAACAAGTGTACTACAGTTGCCTGTTCACAGTACAGTAAACTCTCAGTTAACCAGAACTCAAGCAACCGGTCAAAAAAAAAAATGAAGAAATACATTACAGTTTTCATGTGTTTCACTTTTCTGTTATCCCCCTGCAGAAACATACCTTATGTTTTTAGAGTTTTAGAGTTTTAAAAAGGAAGATAGGAATAAATTCCCTCTCTCCCCAACCTGAGAAGAGGTCAAACCAAACAAGTAGTATTGGGTATAGTATTAATCAGGCCTATTTTTAACAGTAACTCTCAAGCACCAGAAACTACAGTCATCAGGCATCTACCAATCCCCATGGGTGCCGGTTAAAGTACAGTTGTGTACACTTACCATAAATGAAGATGTTCGAGTGTATTCACTGTTGCAGTCATCACAATTGGGTTATCTGCTTGCAGTTGCCCTCAGTCGGCCTGATTATCAGTCTTGGGTCCTGCGTCAGTTGCTGTCTCATCTTCCATGAAGTCAGGTAGTCAGGGGGTATAAAGCATGCAGCCGACGCCATTACATCAGTTTTTCTTGCCCCAGATGTCAGGTGCCCCCAATGGAAACAATTATATATATATATATATATATACATATATATATATATATATATATATATACAAGGTTATACCGCCAACAAAAAGCAAATACACCAAAAAGCTTTTAAGCATAGTAAAGGAGAGTAGAGGTATAGCCAAAAGAAGTCAGGGTTGCTGGAGGGAGGGTAACCAAGACTGCAACAGTGAATACACTCGAACCTCTACACTTATGGTAAGTGTACACAACTGTACTATGTTCTTCGTGTTTCATTGTGGCAGTCATTACATTTGGGTAGATTCCCAAAGCTAAGGACAGGAGGAGGAATTTAGATAGCATTAGGACCAGCTAGAAGGCCCTGCAAGACTGCAGTGGCAAAGCCAGCTCTGGATTTAGAGAAAATTGGCAAATGGTAATGCTTGGTGAAAGTATGTACAGAACTCCAGGTAGCAGCTTCTAGGATGTCTATGGTAGGGACACTGCTGAGAAAGGCAGGTAGATGCAGCCTGGTTGAATGGGGTCTAATCCCTTGTGGGATAGGTTTTCCATGGTGCTTATAGCAAAAATGAATGCAATGGCCTATTCATTTAGAAATTATTTGCTTTGAAATAGCCTTCCCCTCTGCCCCCTGCAGCAAATGTCACCAGCAGTTGTTCAGATTTCCTTTGAGGTTTAGTCCTGTCCAAGTAAAATCTAAGTTGTCTGTGCACATCTAAGGAGTACAGGATCCATTCCCCTTTGTTCTGTGGATTAGGAAAGAAGGTTGGCAAATGAATGGACTGATTAAGAGCCATACTGGATACCACCTTGGGCATGAAGGAGGGATTGGTTCTGAGGGACACCCTGTCCGCATGAAAGATGATGAAAGGCTCCACTGCCATAAGGGCCTTTAATTCAGATACTGTTCTTGCTGAAGTGATTGCTAAAAGGAATGCTGTTTTCCAAGAAAGAAATTTTAAATCTGCAGTAGCAGCTGGCTGAAAAGGAGGAAGAGTGAGTTTCTCCAAGACAAAGTTAAGGTCCCAGGCTGGAGATGGAGCTTTCCTCGGTGGCCTTAAATTTTTGGCCCCTCTGAGGAACTGCTTGAGCAGTGGGTGAGAGAAGAGAGGAGGTTCTGTGTTATAATGAGCTGAAATGGCTGAGGCGTGAATTCTGATGGAGGAAAAGGACAAGCCCTTGTGAAGCATCTCAAGAAAGTATTGTAAAATTTGAGGTAAATTGGGCGCTGCCGTGTTCATCCCTTGAGATTGGTTCCAGGCACAGAATCTTTTCCATTTCACAGCATAAGATTTTCTAGTACTAGATCTCCTTGCCTCTAAAATGATATCCATCACTGGTTTACTGAGAGATGGTGAAGGAGAGATTAGGTAATTAGCCAGGCTGCTAGGTTCAGTGTCTGAAGCTGAGGGTGCAGAATCTAGTACTCCTGCTGAGACAACAGGGAAGGTGTCTGAGGCACCATGGGGCCAACCATGACACACTGTGCAACAGGGGGTACCAGTGCTGGCGTGGAGAGTCTGGTGCAATCAAAATCTTCCTTGGCTTGTCCTATTTGATCTTTAGTAGTACTTTGGAGAGCAGAGGCAGAGGAGGAAAAACATAAACTGATAGGTTATTCCAACTGAAGGACAGAGCATCCACTTTCCAAGCTTGTTTGTGAGGAGTCCTTGTGCAAAATTTGTCCAATTGATAGTTCTGGGGGGAGGCAAACAGGTCTATATCTGGGCTCCCCCATTTGCTTGTCAACATGTTGAAAATCCTTGGTTCCAGTTTCCACTCATGTGGATCCATGAGGTTTCTGCTTAGTCCGTCTGCCAGTGTATTTAGTTTTCCTGGCAGGAATTGAGCTTGTAGATTCACTTGGTAGCTCAAGGCTGTGTTCCACAATGTCATGGCTAGTCTGCAGAGGGGGTAAGAATGTGTACCCCCCTGCTTGTTTATGTACCACATAACAGTTGTGTTGTCCGTCTTTACCATCAGTTGTCCTGGAAGAATATGATCCTTGAAGGCTGTCAGAGCATTCTGTACAGCCAACATTTCTTTTTGGTTGATATGCAGGTGCATTTGGCTTGGGTTCCATTTGCCCTGAATGCACTTCCCTGCCAGGTGAGCCCCCCATGCATAGTCTGATGCATCTTATTTAGGGTTTGGGCGTCAGGGGGTAGCATGTTTTAGAGGCAGGCCTCTGCCCACCAAAGGAACTCTAGGTGTAGGCAAGGTATGACAGGAATCATTGTTTCTAGATCCTGAGAATGTTGACACCATAGGCTTTTTAGACACCATTGTAGTTTCCTCATATGTAGTCTTGCATATGGAATTAGAAGAATGCAGGAGGCCATCAACCCCAAAGCTTGCAGTATTTGCCTTGCAGATAGGAGGGTTTTTGTGGCCACTTGTTTGAAGTAGGTTGTCAAATGAATCTGTTTCTCTGGTGTGAGGAAAGCCATTTGGGAAGTTGTATTCAAGCTTGCTCCCAAGAATATAATTTGTTGACAGGGAACCAGGAGTGATTTCTTTTCATTTATCGTGTACCCCACACAAGTCAACACCCTTTGTACAAAGGCCAGATGATTCAAACGTATGTCCTGGCTTTCTGCCTGAATTAGACAATCATCCAGGTATGGGTATATTTGAATATTTCTTTGCCTGCAAAATGCAATGATTGGAGCTAGGCACTGTGTGAATACCCTGGGCACAGTAGATAAGCCAAAGGGCAGAGCAGAGAACTGATAGTGCATGCAGCCTGCTTTGAAGCGTACGTATCTTCTGCAAGATTCCCTGATATGGATGTGCAGGTATGCTTCTTTTAAATCTAATGTTGCAAACCAAGCATCCTTGCCTAGCATAGGAAGCAACTGGTGAAGAGTCAGCATCTTGAATTTTGGAATCATCAAAAAGGTGTTTAGAGTAGAAAGGTCCAGGATAGGACGCCATGAATTGTCTTTTCAGAGTATCAGGAAAAGTCTCGAATAGAAACCTTGTCTCTTTTCCTCTTCTGGTACCAACTGAATAGCCCCCATGTTTAAGAGAGAACTTGCTTTTGAGCCTCTGCCTACTGATTTGGGGGTAGATCTGGCTACCCGCTTGGTGTTGGTAATATGTGGAAGTGAAATCTGTATGCTTGAAACATTATATTTAAGACCCATTTGTCCTGGGTTATGAGTTCCCAGTTTTTTGCCTGCAGGCCAATCTTTCTGCCTAAATGAGCGTTCAGTTGAGAAGTGCTTGGAAGTTTTAAAAGCAAGTCAGTGAGACAGTTTTCCATAAGGGGGAGTCTTACTACTCCCAGATTTGGATGTGGAAGCCTCCCACTGCTTAATCTTGTGTGTATCCTGTGACTGAAACCTGGGGTATCTGCTATGTCTGGGTTTGGATTGAGAAGACAGTACAGTTGTGTACCTACCATAAATTTAGATGTTCGAGTGTATTCACTGTTGCAGTCATTACTCTTGGGTTATCCTGCTGGCAGGCTACCCTCAGTCGACCAGAATTCCAAAGTCTAGGTCCGGTGTCAGTTGCTGTCGCCTCTTCCCTGACGTCAGTGCACCAGGGGTATAAAAGATACAGATGACGCCATTTTCTTCAGTTTTTTCTTGCCCCAGATGTCAGGTGCTCCCAAATTGGTAGGCTGAAAAATATGCCAATAAAAATGCATGCACAAAAATAACATTTCCTTCATCTACAAGCAAATACACCAAATGGGTTGTATAGGATAGAGAAGTGCAGATAAGTCCCAGCAAAGGAAAGGGGGGTGGTGGGTGGGTAACCTGGACTGCATCAGTGAATACACTCGAACATCTACATTTATGGTAGGTACACAACTGTACCATGTTCATCGTGTTTCACTGTTGCAGTCATTACTCTTGGGTTGAATCCCAAAGCTGAGGATGGGTGGCTGGGCTAAATAGGATTAGGAGAGGCTATGAGGCCCTGCAGAACTGCAGTGGCAAAGCCTGCTCTGGACTTAAAGAGGTAAGTGGTAGTGCTTTGTGAAAGTGTGCACTGAACTCCAAGTTGCAGCCTCTCAGCCTCTAAGATATCTTTGGTTGGTACTCCTCTGAGGAAGGCTGCTGAAGTGGCTGCTGCTCTGGTGAAATGAGGCCTAATGCCCTTAGGCACTGATGTGCCATGCTGAAAATAGCATAAACGGATGCAATGACCTATCCATTTAGAAATAGTCTGTTTTGAGATAGCCTTTCCTTGTGATCCTGCAGCATATGACACTAAAAGTTGCTCAGTCTTTCTGAAAGCTTTAGTTCTGTCCAAGTAGAAGCGTAACTGCCTGCGTATGTCCAAAGAATGCAAAATTTTCTCACCCTTGTTCTGTGGATTTGGATAAAAGGTAGGCAAGTGAATGGTTTGGTTGAGGGCCACACTGGACACCACTTTAGACATAAATGTAGGGTTTATCCTCAGAGAAACCCTGTCTGGATGAAAAATGATAAAAGGTTCCACAGCCATGAGTGCTTGTAACTCCGAGACTCGCCTTGCAGAGGTTATTGCTAGGAGCAGAGCTGTTTTCCAGGATAAGAATTTTATATCTGTTGTTGATGCTGGCTCGAAAGGAGGCAGTGTGAGTTTTTCCAAAACATAACTGAGGTCCCAGGCCGGAATTGGTGCTCTCCTTGGAGGTCTAATGTTTTTGGCCCCTCTGAGGTACTGCCTTATTAAAGGATGAGAAAAGATAGGTGGTTCCGTATTGTAATGAGCTGAAATGGCAGAGGCATGAATCTTAATTGATGAGAAAGAAAGGCCTTTGTCCAGCATCTCAGTTAGGTATTGTAAAATCTGAGGTATATTTGGTACACGTGTCAATGCCTTGTTCCTGGTTCCAAGCACAGAATCTCTTCCATTTTTCTGCATAAGATTTTCTGGTACTGAGCCTCCTGGCCTCCAGGATAACATACATAACAGCTTTGAAAGAGGAGTGTTCTGAATGGCTACATTATCTGCCATGCTGCCAAATATAAGGTCCTGAGTTGGCTGTGCAGGATCTGATTGTTTTGTTGGGTCAGCAAGTGAGAAGTTTGAGGCAAAATCCATGCTGGACCTTGAGACAAGCTCTTTAGGATTGGGTACCAGTGCTGGCGTGGCCAGTCTGGTGCAATCAGTATCATTTTTGGCTTCTCTTGTTGGACCTTTAGGAGTACCCTGGGAAGGAGAGGCAGTGGAGGAAAGGCATATACTGTTAGATTTTTCCAGCTGAAGGATAGGGCGTCCACTTTCCAAGCTTGCTTGTGGTAAATCCTTGTGCAAAATCTCTGCAATTGGCAGTTGTGAGGGGAGGCAAATAGATCTATGTCTGGGCATCCCCATTTCCTTATTATCATGCTGAAGACTTGTGTATCCAGTTTCCATTCATGGGGATCCATGAGGTTTCTGCTTAGTTCGTCTGCCAGAGTATTTGTTTTTCCTGGCAGGAATTGTGCTTGCAGGTAAACTTGAAAAGCCAATGCTGTGTCCCATAAGGTCATTGCTTGTCTGCAGAGGGGGTAGGAATGTGTACCTCACTGCTTGTTTATGAACCACATGACCGTAGTGTTGTCTGTCTTTATCACTATCTGTCCTGGATGAAGCAGGTCCTTGAAAGCTGTCAGGGCATTTTGAACAGCTAGCATCTCTTTTTGATTGATATGAAGATGAAACCCAAGGCCTACAGGATTTTCCTTGCAGATAAGTGGGTTTTTGTTGCCAATTTCTTGAAGTAAGTAGTCAGTTGCCTCTGTTTGTCTAGCGTGAGATAAGCCATCTGGGCAGTTGTATTTAAGCTTGCACCCAGGAATATTATCTCTTGAGAGGGCACTAGTTTTGATTTCTTTTCATTTACTGTGTACTCTAGGCCAATTAGTAATCTTTTTACAAACGCCAGATGCTGTAGAAGAATGTCTTTGCTCTCTGCTTGAATTAGGCAGTCGTCCAAGTAGGGATATATTTGAATTCCTCTTTGTCTGCAAAAAGCAATTACTGGTGCCAGGCATTTTGTGAAGACCCTGGGCGCAGTAGATAAGCCAAAGGGCAATGCAGAGAATTGGAAGTGCATTGTGCCAGCTTTGAATCTGAGGTATCTTCTGCAATTCTGTCTGATAGGGACATGCAGGTATGCCTCTTTGAGGTCCAGAGGAACAAGCCAAGCCTTCTTGCCCAGCATGGGTAGAAGCTGCTGTAATGTCAACATTTTGAATTTCGGAATATCCAGGTAAGTATTCAGAATTGAAAGGTCTAGTATGGGCCTCCAGGCCTTGTCCTTTCTGGGGACCAGGAAGGGTCTTGAGTAAAATCCTTGTCCTTGTTCCTGTTGTGGTACTTTTTGAATAGCTCTCATGTCCATGAGGGCTGATATTTGCTTTTGTGCCTCTGCCCATTGATTTTGTGGCAGGTCTGGCATTCCTTTTAGCCTTGGTAAAGTATGAAAGTGGAATCTGTAACCTTGAGACACAATATTCAGGACCCATTTGTCTTGGGTGATTGTTTGCCAGTTTTGAGAAAAAAGTGTTAGTTTTCCCCCTAAGGGGGCTTCCAAAAGGGACGTGCTTCGTGAACGAAGGGGAAAGTCATTGTGACTGTTTCCTGTAAGGTTGAGACTTGTCCTCACCACCTTTTGGGGTTGAGGTGCCACACTGTCATTGTCTGTTTGAGCCTTGGGGTTGAGATCTGCCTCTTGGGCGTCTGTATCTGCCTCTTTGAGGCCTATCTGACACTGGAAAGGATCAATTCTTTGTTGGCCAATTTCTGCTAAACCAAGGTGGCTGTACCTGTAAGAAATCCTTGACTGTTTGCATAGATTTAGCTTTATCCTCCATTTTCTTTAACACCTCTTCTGCCTTAACACCAAACAAAGTATTATGCCAATAAGTTTACCTTAACATGATCAGGTAAACTTTGTTCTTTTAACCAAGCATGTCTTCGAATCACAGAACCTGTAACTGTGGCTCTACAAGAGGCCTCTAAAGAATCAAAACCACATTGCAGAGTATGTTTTCCCACTTGTTCAACTGCATGCAATAAATCCTGCATTTCTTTACAATCAGGAGCTTCTGAGCTTGCAAGCATTTTCTGTTTTAACTGAGCCATTAAATATTGTTGGTACTTAAGCATGTGAAACTGGCAATTTAAAGCTCTTTCTGCTAAAGTTGCAGAAGTGTATACTTTCTTCCCCCATCTATCCAAAGCTCTGGAATCTCTGTTAGAGGGTACTGGATTTTTTGCAATGGAAGCCTTAATCCCTTTTGGACCCTGGGAAATAGTTTCTGGATCAGCAGAAGGATTTTTGTAAAGAAACTTGTGAGAGTCAGGGACTCTATAATACCTGTCCGGCTTGGGTGGAGCAGGGGGCAAAGAGTCAGGAGATAAACTGGATTCAGAAAACACATCATCCACAATATCTAGCACAGCCGGAATAGCCAGGGGCCTGTGTTGAGGCAATAAGAGAAAATCCCTGAGCCTTTTCTTGGATTCTGAGTAATCCTGGCTATCCCAATGGAAATGCTCCCTCACGGTATGTAAAGTTTCCCCAAAAGAATAATCCTCAGGAGGAGAGGCTGAAGGGATAGATTCTTCAGCATCAGAGTCCTCATAGGGGGGTAGAGAGTATCCCTGGTCTGAAGAGGAATCAGAGGAAATGGAAACCTGATCAGAGGAGTCATAGTCTGTATCCTGCCTAGGCCTTTTCTCAGGAGGGGGATGGGAACCCCTGATTAGAGTAATGAGGTCTTTGACCATTTTAAGCATCTGTTTCTTAGGCATGGAGGACTGTCCAGGAGAATGCTGTACTTGTTTCTTTGTCTTTAATGGTACCTTTGTCTTGGCTTTTGTTTTAATGGTAGGTTGTGAAGGTCTGAAAACACCCTCAGAAGCCGATGCCTGCTCAGCGGCTCCGGACCCATCTGAGGGATTAGTTTCCGTAGGCCCAATACCTTGAGTTTCCAGAGGCCTAGATGTCTCCACGTGGGAGTCAGAAGAGGTCTGAGGCTCTGAGGTAGCGGGTGTCAGGGGCTGCGAAAGCGCCTCACTGAGAACCGGTGAACCGGCGACTGGCTTAGAAGAGGTTTCGTCATCGGTTTTGGACCTCGGATGCCTGTCTTTATCCTTGTCTTTGTGTTTTTTCGGTAGTGAGGTCGTCGGCTGATCCGATGACATTGTATAATTGAACCTTCGGCCAAAGTAGTGCAAAGCAAAATCAAAACGTCTTTTTATAGTGCGTTTGTTAAATCTAGCACAAAACCGACAACTAGTGATGTTGTGATCAGGGCCTAGGCATGGAATACAGTAAGAGTGGAAGTCCTTATGAGGTATTTGCTTCCCACAAGAAATACAATTATTAACTTTTTCTGACATCGGTCTGAGGCAAGAAAAAAGTTTCCCCAACGGGGTACTTAGCTTTATTGAAGACTTCAAATCTGAAATTCGTCTTCGAAAATCTCAGGAGTCGGCCGACCGGCACTTGCGAACTGCTTCTGCTTCGGGCACCGCGCGGCAAGAAAGACTGAAGAAAATGGCGTTGGATGCATCTTATATACCCCTGGCGCACTGACGTCAGGGAAGAAGCGACAGCAACTGACGCCGGACCAAGACTTTGGAACTCGGGCCGACTCCGGGACCGCCTGATGGCAGGATAACCCAACTGTAATGACTGCAGCAGTGTAACACAATGAACATCTGATTTTGCTTCGGGCACCACGCGGCAAGAAAGACTGAAGAAAATGGCGTCGGCTGCATCTTTTATACCCCTGGTGCACTGACATCAGGGAAGAGGCGACAGCAACCGACGCCGGACCTAGACTTTGGAATTCTGGCCGACTGAGGGTAGCCTGCCAGCAGGATAACCCAAGAGTAATGACTGCAACAGTGAAACACGATGAACATCTGGAAGGGGCCGGAAAGGACCAATTCTTAGAGGGCCAATGCCTACTAAATCTTGGAGGCTGAACTTGTAAAAAATCTTTCACAGCTTGTATAGATTTAGCTTTATCTTCCATCTTTTTAAGAACTTACAGGTGGTCCTGATTTAAGGGAGCATCCAAGAGTTTAGCTTTAACATGATTAGGCAAAGATTGCTCCTTAAGCCAAGCATGCCTTCTGAGTACAGACCCAGTGACAGCAGCCCTGCAAGAGGCTTCTAAAGAATCAAATCCACATTGCAAAGTATGTTTTCCAACTTGTTCAGCAGAATTCATTAAATCCTGTAATTCTTTATTTTCAGCACAATCAGGAATCAACATTATTTTCTGTTTAACCAATCCAATAACATGCTGTTGATACTTTAACATATGAAACTGACAGTTTAAGGCCCTAATGGCCAAGGTTGCAGAAGTGTAAATCTTCTTACCCCATCTATCCAGCGCCCTGGAGTCTCTATCAGAAGAGGTAGGATTTTTAGCAGTAAAAGCCTTAACGCTCTTGGGTCCCTGTGAAATAGTCTCTGGATCAGCAATAGGATTTTTAAAGAGGAACTTGTGAGAATCAGGGGCCCTGTAATATCTATCAGGTTTTCTGGGAGCAGGAGGCAAAGAATCAGGGGCCAAATTAGATTCCAAAAAGGCATCATCAACAATGTCTAGTACAGGAGGTATAGCTGAAGGCCTATGCTGAGGTAGGAGTAAGAAATCCCTAAGCCTCTTTTTTGAATCAGAAAAATCCTGGCTTTCCCAGTGAAAATGCTCCCTTAAAGTGTGCAAGGTTTCACCAAAAGAAAAATCCTCTGGAGGGGAAGCAGAGGGAATAGAGTCCTCTGTATCAGAATCCTCATAAGTAAATAAGGATAAATCGAGATCATCAGAAGAATCAGAAGAATCAGAATCATGGTGAGAGGATTCATAAACAAATTCAGTCCTAGGTCTCTTAGAAAGGGGGGGGGGGGGTTGGCTTCCCCTGATTAGAGTTATAAGACATTAAGACATTCAGCCATTCTTATCATTTTATTTTTAGGCACAGAGGCCTGTGCATGCGGCCTGGACGTCGGTTTCTTAGGCATGGTTCGAGGTTTAGGCCTTAAAGAAGAAGGAGGCGTCGGTTTAATATGCAAGTCCATAGGCTTGAATACACCCTCAGAAGCCGGTGCCTGCACAGCGGCTCTGGACCCATCCAAGGTAGAGACATCTGCAGGTTCCACAGCTGAAGCATCTCGCGGCATACTGGACTCCGAATGGGTCTCAGCAGAGGCCTGCGAATCAGAAGTAGCGGGTATCAGGGGCTGCAAAAGCGCCTCACTGAGTACCGGCGAACTGGCGACTGGCTTAGGAGAAGCATCGTCGGCAGCTTTGGACCTAGGCGGCCTGTCTCTGTCTTTATCTTTGCATTTTTTTCCAGAATACTGGTAGTCGGATGGATAACCGATGACATTTCAGGATTACTGAACCGAGAACTAAAATATTTAGAGGCAAAAATATACTGACGATGGATAGTGCGTTGATTAAGTAAGGCACAAAACCGACAGCAAGGTACATTGTGGTCAGGGCCTAGGCAAGGAATATAGCACAAATTAAAATCTTTGTGAGGTATTTGCTTTCCACAAGAAATGCAATTATTAACATTTACTGACATCGGTAAGGAGCAAAAAAAAGTTTCCCCAGTGGGGTACTTAGCTTTAGTTGAAGACTTCGGTTCTGAAACTCGAAAACGAAAATTTCAGGAGTCAGCCGACCGGCACTTGCGAACTGCTTCTGCTTTGGGCACCGCATGGCAAGAAAGACTGATGTATTGGCATCAGCTGCACGTTTTATACCTCTGACGACCTGACGTCACGGAAGAAGAGACAGCGACCTATGCCCAAGACTTTGTTAATCAGGCCGACTGAGGGCTACAGCAAGCAGATAACCCAAATGTAATGACTACAACAGTGAAACATGAAGAACATCCACCAAAGTGGGTCTTTCCTGGGACTTTTGTGCCCTTTGTCCTAAGGATGAGATGGATGGCAGCTCAGGTTGAGGAGATGTGGAAATGTGTTCCAACAGGGATGGCAAAGACTGAGTCCCCAATGGACAAAGCCTTCTCCATGATTCGAAAGGCCGGCCCCACCGTAGAGGGATGGGAGCCCAGAACCGAAACAGACTCCTTCAGAACTGGGGTTGACCTCTGAAACAGAAGCCTGGGTCAATTCTACAAAGGCTGAACACCAAGAGACATGGATGGCTCTGAAGTTAAGGATACCAGTCCATGCACCTCAGACTCGACCAGGGAAGATCAACCCAGGGAGACCTCCAGTGCCGAAGGGTCATAGGAACTCATGGTGGGTCTCGCTGCCCGAGATGAAGTTGCTACTGGAACTGAGGCAGTTGGTGCTGGGAGTGTCAGAACCGAGGGCTCCAAGATCTCAACAGGAGTTGGTGGAGGAAATGGCAGTGTTGTGGAAGAGGTTCCGACTCCTGGTTGGCTAGGAACCGCAGACAATTCCCTTGCCACTAGGAGCTGATCCACCAGTCTCATGATGTTGGCCTTGGAAAGACTCTTAGTGGATCAAACCGATGCTGTGGATGGAGACCTGGGGGGGTTGCCATCGAGGAAGGGGCTAGGTGGTCTGTCTATATGTGGGTCAATAGATGGAGAGTATGTTCTTCTTTCGTCTTTTCCCGGTTAGGGGGTCACCACAGTGGAACTCCGGTCTGCTAATGATTGGCAGTACATTTTTATGGTGCCGAACTGCCAGCGTGACGCCCAACCTTCAACGAAGGCACACCCATTCACGCATGTCTTTCGAACGCCACTCGCCCACGGGGAGACATGCAGACTCCACACAGAAAGCGCTCTAGAATCAAACAGGAGAACCTCTTGCTGTGAGGCAACAACGCTATCACTGCACCACCCAATATTAATTTTGTTTTGTCTGGTGGCGACGGAGTCGAGGAAGCCAATGTCGACTCCGGAGATTCAAGATGTTCGGTGCCTCTCAGTGCCAAGGAAGTGGTCGGCACCGAGGAATGCTTTGGCACCTTCTTTGTCAGTTCCAAAACACTGGGAACTGAAGAAGGCCATTTCCTAGAAGAGGCTGAAGAGGATGAAGACGAACTGGCTTCAGCTTTTGACCCAGATATAGCCTCATCAAAGTCCGATTTTAGAAGTCCTTTTAAAGCTAATTTGTTCTTACGTTCAGTGAGAGTTCTCATAGAGAAACTATGACAAATCGAGCAACTCTCTTGTAAATAACTTTCCCAAGACAGTGCACACATAAAGTATGTGTGCCTGAATTAGGCATTTTGCCCTGACACTTCTCACACCTCTTAAAACCTGAGGTGCCCTTACATTTAACAGGTGAATCTACTTTCCCTTCAATATCAGTCATACAAAGATAGAAGAACGTTCTTTCTTTTTTTTTTATTAAACAGAAAGGATTAAGGGAAAGGAATACCATCTATGGTATTAAAGAATATCTCGAAAAGGAACAAGGAGGAAAAAAATGAGAGGGAGAGAACCAACAATGGTACTCAGATTGAAACTACCAATGGTAGCCGAGAAGAGATAACACTCGCGCACATACCGACTGCAGAGAAGTAAAGGAGAGGAGTGAATAGAAAAGAATTATGCTAATGTAATAAATAGCCTGAGAGAGAATTTTGAAGGAAATTTTTTAAGAAAAACACTGAAATATAGCCAAAGCTCGAAAGCAGTAGAAATGTGTCTGACACATGAAGTAGCAAATGAGATCTGAGGTAATTTACAGAGGAGCATTATGGGTACAGCCTAGCTAGAGAGTTTGGAGGGCGCAAGCTGACGTAAACAGTTGACTCAGTTCCAAGGCTCAGAATCAAACATCAGATCAACACTTATAACCCAATAATGACAAAACTGCCCATTTCAGAACATTTTCCCTACAAAAGGCCACACAAATTTATGTAATTACATCAGCCAATGCCAGTCAATATGCACAATCTCTGCAGAAGCCATCTAAATAACTCCCCATTAAACAGATCTGTAACTAATGAAGAGATTACTGTTAGCAAACAACTTTATATTTCAGTGTTTTATCTACAAATTCAGTGCCTGCTGCCCTTG
The DNA here is from genome assembly GCF_019279795.1 of Protopterus annectens. Lineage (NCBI taxonomy): Eukaryota > Metazoa > Chordata > Ceratodontiformes > Protopteridae > Protopterus > Protopterus annectens. Next base: position 1,494,721,691 of record NC_056743.1, on the reverse strand, counting down.
AAAAAAAATTGCCTATGTTAAAGTAAAAAAAAAGTGGTAACCTGGTAATATTGCAATAGGGAATGGATGGTGAATCAACAAGTTCATAGTTACTTGGCATCTCATCCAACTTTAAGTACAACACAGTATCAACAATCTAACTACATGTTGTGGGAGTAGAACCCACAGCTTTCTGCATCAAAAGCAAGTATGCTACCTGTTATGCTACGACCATTTGCTAAACAAAACACATGCACATTGAAAACAGACTTAACATAAGCAACAGTAAATCTCTCTTCCCTTGGAGCTTACAATTTGAAATCGCAATGAAGCTTACAATTCCTTGCAAATGCACTGAAATTCAATTCCTTGCAAATGCACCAAAGCTCATCTGTTACTAGTATGGTAGTCGGTGTAGAGGATTCAGGTTACTTGTTGTGTCTTTCGGCTTTTCTCGGTTAGGGGTCGCAACAGCGGAACTCCAGTCCGCTAATGATTGGCGTAGATTTTTATGTACCGAGTTGCTGGCCCTGACGCACAACCTTCAACGAAGGTACGCCCATTCACGCATGTCTCCACACAGAAGACGCTCTAGCTGAGAATCGAACAGAACAGCATCTTACTATGAAGTGACAATGCTACCGCAGCACCACCACCGCAGTAGAGGATTCAGGTTACTGTTTCCTGTATAAAAGGAACAGGTTTTTAAGCCTGAGGGAATTTACTAACTTGCATAGCTCTCAACTGTCAAGAACGTCCAGATTTTTGCCTCATATTTTTGGTTTGTTCCTCACAAAATCTGTGGTTTTCTGATAAATCACGGGAGATTGAAGTTTCTAAATAATAAAAAGAAGTTATGTACTTACCATAACGTTCCATGTTTGTAGTCCATCTCACCTACATTCTTGCTGGATGGGTTCAGAGCTGAGGCTGGCCAATACTAAAGCTCGAGAGCTTTTACTGGCTCAAAGCTATCCCCTATCCCAAGGTGCACCATGGTAATTCCACAGATCCTGTTTGGAAGAAAGTAACTAATTACATAATAGAGATTATTCTATCAATAACTATGTACATATAAACAAAAGAATTTGCTTTATAATCCATAGCATATGGACACACAACTATCACAAGGTCAGGCAGCAAAGGATAGTCCACCAGTTCCTTCAGGATACAGGAAGGGTGAAGAAGGGTGGGATGCAAGAATGTAGGCGAGATGGACTACAAACATGGAACGTTATGGTAAGAACATAACTTCTTTATGTCATGTAGTCCTATCTCGCTGTAATTTTTGCTGGTTGGGACAGCGTCCCCAGCACCTTTTTTCCTGGGTGGCTCAAGCAAAGAGACTCTTCAGCACAGTGGACCCAAAAGATCACCTGTCCCAGGAGGCCAAATCTAATTTGTAATGAATGACAAAAGTACAAGGTCTTGCCCATGTAGCTGCTGCACAAATTGCATAAAGTGTTAGTTTTGATTTGAAGGCATATGAAGCTGATACTGCTCTAGTTGAATAGCCTCTTTCTTTAGCAGGTAGTTGTTTTCAACATTGCTGCAAGCAAATGAGATGCAGTCTGAAAGCCATTTAGACAGAGTTACTTTGGAAACGGGTAAACCTTTGTTTTTCTCTGAGAAGGAAAAAGACAATTGATCCCATTTCCAGAAATCTTTATTCCTGCGCAGGTAAAATCGGAGGAGGATTCTATGGACATCTAATTGATGCAGTCTGTATTCTGATTTGTTACCATAATTGGGGAAGAATACTGGTTCATAGGTTCATAGGTAGGTACTAGGCTATCGGCCCAAGGGCCTACGTAAGCCTAGCCAACAAGGTTCCCTGGCTTACGCCACCCAAGAAAGCTATTTTCCTGTGCCACTGTCGAGCAGAGCCACAGAAGTGATCCCCAGGGTGTATTTTCTATTTCCCATCCACTCATCAAGATTTTTCTTGAAGAGTGCTAATAAAGGTCCATAGGTAGGCACTAGGCTATTAATTCAATAGTTGTGTTTAGATTATGTTCTGAGCATACCTTGGGAAGAAGGATTAGTCCTTAGGGAAACTCTGTCCTTATGAAAAATAATATATGGAGGTCGAATGGTCAGAGCTTGCAACTCTGAACCCCCCCTAGCAGATGTAATAGCTACTAAGAACAATGTCTTCCAAGACAACAATTTCAAATCAGATGAAGAAGCTGGTTCAAATGGTGGAGAGATCAGTGAGGTAAGAACTAAGTTTAAGTCCCAGAGCTCTAGAGGTTGCCTGATTTGAGGTCTGAGAAGGAGGACTCCTTTCAAGAAGGTTTTACATAAAGAGTGGGACATAATAGGGTTTCCCATGTTCCCAAAATGATAATTTGAGATGGCAGCCAACTGAACTCTAATGGTAGCATCTGCAGCTCCTTCTTGAAAAATAGATGAGAGGAAGGGCAGAATAGACTCTATGAGGCCTAAGTAGGGATCCATGCCTTGTTTTTCCACCCAAATGGAAAACCTTTTCCATTTGCTGGAGTATAATTTTCTGGTGGAAGGTTTGTGGGAAGAAATGAGGATGTGTTTTACAGTAGGAGAAAGGGAAAAACACCTGGCTCTTCGTGGAACTGGAGCAGCCATGCTGTCAATTTCAGTGTTTGGATGGTAGGACGGAACTGTCCCGATTGGTAAATCAGGAGGTCTGGAGACGGTTCCAGAATCCATGGTTCCTCCAAGAGGTAAGACCACAAGAAGGGGAACCAGACTTGGCGAGGCCAGTAAGGAGCAATGAGGATCAGGGTACTCTTCAACAGCTTTGCTTTCTGAATCACTTTGGGTATGAGGGGAAAAGGTGGAAAAGCGTAAAGAAGTCCGGGAGGCCAATTGTGGACCAGAACATCCCTGGGTGACATCCCAGGATGGGAATGAGCGCAAAGTAGTTGCTGCATTTTGCATTCATGTGTGTGGCAAATAGATCATAGCAAGGTTGGCCCCATCTGCAGAAAATCTGTTCTGCAACTTTTGTTTTCAAGGACCACTCATGAGGCACCAGAATTGCTCAACTCAGTTTGTCTGCTATCACACTGGACTTCCATGTGCGTTGCTACCAGAAAACGTTGAGAGTCCATCACCCATTTCCATACTCTTTGTGCCTCTCAACAAAGTGGGTAAGACTTGGCTCCCCCTTGCTTGTTTATGTACCACACTACCGACATTTTGTCTGATTGAATTGCAATTGCTCCGGTAGGAAGAGAGCTGTGAAGTGCTTGCATATAGCACTGCTCTCATCTCCAGAACATTTATGTGCAAGTGGTTCTCATGGTCCTGCCAGATACCTTGGACTGTCATTCCCAGATAATGCCCCCCCCCCCTATCTCGGAAGCATCTGTGGTTAAAACTGCATTTTGATGAAGAAGAAAGTACAGTTGTGTACACTTACCATAAATGTAGATGTTCGAGTGTATTCACTGTTGCAGTCATTACATTTGGGTAATCTGCTGGTAGGTTGCCCTCAGTCAGCCAGAATTCCAAAGTCTTGGGTCCTGCATCAGTTGCTGTCTTCTCTTCCACGTCAGGTCATCAGGAGTATAAAATATGCAGCCAACTCCATTTTCTTTAGTTTTTCTTGCCACCGATGTCAGGTGCCCCCCAAAAGGTAGCAATATTCTAAATAAATGTGTATATATATATATATATATATATATATATATATATATATATATATATATATATACACACACACACACACACACACACACACACACACACACACACACACATGCATCAATATAAACTTTACCTTCATCTACAAGCAAATACAACACATAGGTTGTAGAAGATAGAGAAGGAAAGATAAACTGTAGAATGACAGGGGGTGGTGGGAGGGTAACCTGGACTGCAACAGTGAATATACTCGAACATCTACATTTATGGTAAGTGTACACAACTGTACTATGTTCTTCGTGTTTCCTGTTGCAGTCATTACATTTGGGTAGAATCCCAAAGCTATGGTTGGGAGACTGGAGCTAAACAGCACAAGGTGAGGCTATAAGGCCCTGCAGCACTGCAGTGGCAAAGCCTGCTCTGGACTTAGAATAGAAAGGCAAATGGTAATGCTTTGTAAAGGTGTGAACAGAACTCCAAGTAGGAGCCTCTAGAATGTCCTTGGTTGGTACTCCTCTGAGAAAGGCTGCTGAAGTAGCTGCAGCCTTGGTGGAGTGAGACCTAATGCCCTTGGGTACAGGTTTGCCATGGTGTAAGTAGCAGAAGCGGATGCAATGGCTTATCTACTTTGAAATTGTCTGTTTTGAAATAGCCTTTCCTTCTGATCCTGCCGCATATGACACTAGCTTTAGTCCTGCTCAAGTAGAATCTTAGCTGTCTGTGTACATCCAAGGAATGCAGAATTCTCTCCCCTTTGTTCTGCGGATTTGGATAAAAAGTTGGCAGATGAATTGTTTGGGTAAGAGCCACACTGAAAATGACCTTAGGCATAAAAGTAGGATTTGTCCTCAGAGACACCCTGTCTGGGTAAAATATGATAAAAGGCTCTACAGCCATGAGGGCCTTTAGCTCTGAAACTCTCCTTGCTGAAGTAATTGCTAGTAGCAGAGCTGTCTTCCATGATAAGAACTTTATATCAGCGGTAGCAGCTGGTTCAAATGGAGGCAGGGTGAGCTTTTCCAACACATAACTGAGGTCCCATGCAGGTAATGGTGATCTTCTAAGAAGCCTTAAATTTTTGGCTCCTCTAAGATACTGCTTTAGTAAAGGATGAGAAAAGATTGTTGGCTCTGTATTGTAATGAGCCGAAATGGCAGAGGCATGGATTTTGACTGATGAAAAAGATAGGCCTTTGTCAAGTATCTCAGTTAAGTATTGTAATATCTGAGGAATATGCGGTTCTGCTGTATCAGTTCCTTGTGCTTGATTCCAAGCACAGAATCTCTTCCATTTGTCAGCATAAGATTTTCTAGTACTAGGCCTTCTGGCTTCCAAAATGACATCCATCACAGCTTTACTGAGAGGTGTCGCCTGTATGATTACAGGATTAGCAACGCTGCCAGGTTCAGAGTCTGTAGTTGATTGTGCAGGATCTAATTATTTTGCTGGGACAGTAGTTGTGGTTTTAGAGGCAAGGTCCAAGCTGGGTATTGAGAGAAGTTCCTTAGGATTGGGTACCATTATTGGCGGGGCCAGTCCGGGGCAATTAATACCATCTTTGGCTTCTCTTGTCTGACTTTTAGGAGGACCTTGGGTAGAAGGGGCAGAGGAGGAAAGGCGTAAAGTGATAGGTTTTTCCACCTGAAGGATAGGGCGTCCACTTTCCATGGTTGTCTGTGATAAGTCCTTGTGCAAAATCTTTTCAGTTGATAATTTTGAGAAGAGGCAAATAGGTCTATGTCTGGGCTCCCCCATTTCTCTGCCATCATGCTGAAGACTTGTGGATTTAGTTTCCACTCGTGAGGATCCATAAGGTTTCTGCTTAAGTCGTCTGCCAGAGTGTTTTGTTTTCCTGGCAGGAATTGAGCTTGAAGATTTGTTTGGTGGGTCAAAGCTGTGTCCTAGAGTGCCATGGCTAATCTGCAAAGGGGGTATGAGTGCGTGCCCCCTTGCTTGTTTATATGCCACATGACTGTGGTGTTGTCCGTCTTTATCAGTAGTTGTCCTGGATGAAGTAAGTCCTTGAAGGCTGTTAGGGCATTTTGAACAGCTAGCATCTCTTTCTGGTTGATATGTAGATGCATTTGATTTGGTGCCCATATGCCCTGAATGCATCTTCCTGCCATGTGGGCCCCCCAGGCATAATCTGATGCGTCTGTTGTTAAAATTTGGCTAGCAGGGGGTAGAGTGAAGGGCCGTCCTATGTTTTGGTGACAGGCCGTTGCCCACCATAGAAACTCCTGTTCCAGGCAGGGGATGAGAGGAATCATTGTTTCCAGACTGTGTGAATGTTGACTCCATAAACCTTTTAGGTACCATTGAAGTTTCCTCATATGCAGTCTTGCATACGGAATTAGTAGGATGCAGGATGCTATGAAGCCCAGAGCCTGCAGAATTTGTCTTGCAGAAGACTGGGTTTTTGTTGCCATCAGTTTGAAGTAAGTAGTCAGTTGCCTTTGTTTGTCTGGCGTGAGGTAAGCCATCTGGGCAGTTGTATTCAAGCTTGCACCCAGGAATGTTATCTTTTGAGAGGGTACAAGTTGTGATTTCTTTTTGTTTATTCTGTACCCTAGGCATGTTAGAAGCCTTTTCACAAATGCCAGGTGTCGTAGAAGAGTGTCCTTGTTCTCTGCTTGAATGAGACAAGTCGTCCAAGTAAGGATATATTTGAATACTTCTTTGTCTGCAAAATGCAATTACTGGTGCCAGGCACTTTGTAAAGACCCTGGGCACAGTAGATAAGCCAAAGGGCAGTGCAGAGAATTGGTAATGCATTAAGCCAGCCTTGAATCTGAGGTATCTTCTGCACGACTGTCTTATTGGGACATGCAGGTATGTCTCTTTTAGGTCTAAAGTCACCAGCCAAGCATTCTTGCCCAGCATGGGCAGAAGCTGTTGCAAAGTGAGCATTTTGAATTTTGGAATGTCCAGGTATGTGTTAAAAATTGATAAATCCAAAATTGGCCGCCAGGCCCTGTCCTTTCTGAGAACCAAGAACAGTCTTGAGTAAAACCTTGTCCTTTTTCTTGTTCTGGTACTGTCTGAATGGCCCCCATATCCATGAGGGACGTAACCTGTTTCTGTGTCTCTGCTCATTGTTTTTTTGGCAGATCTGGGCAACCATTTGTCATTGGCAGAGTGTGGAAATGGAATCTGTATCCCTGTGATACGATATTTAGTACCCACTTGTCCTGGGTTATTAACTGCCAATTTTGAGCAAAAAATGCTAATTTTCCCCCTATGGGTGCTGCCAAAAGATAAGTGCTTGGTGTAGGCAGGGGGAAGTCATTGGGATTGCTTTCTGTAGGTTTGCTCTTTATCTCCTCCAGATTTGGAGATGGATGCGCCCCATTGCTTTGACCTGTATGAGTCTTGAGCCTGGTATCTGGAACCCTTAGGTCATCTGGATTTGCCCCTTTGAGCTCTGTCTTACACGGGAAAGGACCAATTTTTTGTAGGCCAGTGTCTACTGAATCTAGGTGGCTGCACTTGTAAGAAATCTTTAACAGTTTGCATAGACTTAGCTTTGTCTTCCATTTTCTTTAAAACCTCTTCTGCCTTAATACCAAACAGAGAATCATGCTGTAAAGGTGCATCTAGCAATTTAGCTTTAACATGATCAGGCAAATTTTGTTCCTTTAACCAGGCATGCCTCCTAATCACAGATCCAGTAACTGCGGCCCTGCAGGAGGCCTCTAAAGAATCAAAATCACATTGCAAAGTATGCTTTCCAACTTGTTCAGCTGCATGCAATAATTCCTGCAATTCCTTATTTTCTGCATATTCTGAAATCAACATCATTTTCTGTTTCAGCAATCCCATAACATGATGTTGGCACTTAAGCATATGAAATTGGCAGTTTAAGGCCCTGAATTTCCCCATCTGTCCAGTGCCCTTGAATCTCTGTCGGAGGGGGTCGGGTTTTTTGCTGTTGAGGCCTTAACTCCCCTTGGACCCTGTGAAATAGTTTCAGGATCAGCAGCAGGGTTTCTAAATAAAAATTTATGAGAGTCAGGGACCCTGTAATATCTGTCAGGCTTACTGGGAGACGGTGGTAAGGAGTCAGGGGTCAGGCTTGACTCCGAAAACACATCATCCACAATGTCCAAAACAGGGGGGATGGCTAAAGGCTTATGCTGAGGGAGAAGAAGGAAATCCCTGAGCCTCTTTTTTGATTCTGAGAAGTCTTGACTCTCCCAGTGAAAATGCTCCCTCAAAGTATGGAAGGTTTCTCCAAATGAATAATCCTCAGGAGGAGATGCAGATGGAACAGACTCCTCAGCATCAGAATCCTCATAGGGAGATAAAGATAATTCCTGATCAGAAGAGGAATCAGAAGAAATAGAAGCCTGATCTGAAGATTCAGTCAGTGTCTTGCCTAGGCCTCTTATCTGGAGGGGGATGGGTACCCTTGATCAAGGTAATAAGGTCTTCAGCCATTTTGATCATCTGTTTTTTAGGCATAGAGGCCTGTGCACATGGCTCAGGTGTCAGTTTTTTAGCTTTAGAAGGTGTCTTTGCCTTTGGTTTTGCAGCTTTTGTCGGTTTGATATAAAAATGTTGAAGTCTGAATACACCCTCAGAAGCCGGTGCCTGCTCAGCGGCTTCAGACCCATCCGAGGGAGATACATCCGTCGGTCCAATAATTTGAGTATCTTGCGGCATGCCGGACTCTACATGGGTGTTGGTAGAGGTCTGCAACTCGAAGGTAGTGGGTATCAGCGGCTGAGAAAGTGCCTTACTGAGTACTGGCGAACCGGCGACTGGCTTAGGAGAAGCTTCGTCATCGGTTTTGGATCTCAACTGCCTTTCTCTGTCCTTTTCTTTGCATTTTTTATGTACTTCAGTAGTCGGATTGCTATCCGACGACATTTCTGGGTAGTTAAATCTGTTTCCAAAATACTTAGATGCAAAAATATACCGACGCTTAATAGTGCGTTGGTTAAATCTAGCACAAAACTGACAGCCAGGGACATTGTGATCAGGGCCTAGGCAAGGAATACAGTATAAATGGAAATCCTTATGAGGTATTTGCTTCCCACAAGTAATACCATTATTAACTTTTTCTGACATCGGTAAAAAGCAAGAAAAAAGTTTCCCCAATGGGGTACTTAGCTTTAGTGAAGACTTCGGTTCTGAAACTCAAACGCGAATATTTCAGTAGTCGGCCGACCGGCACTTGCGAAATGCTTCTGCTTCGGGCACCATGTGGCAAGAAAGACTAAAGAAAATGGCGTCGGCTGCATGTTTTATACCCCTGACAACCTGACATCATGGAAGAGAAGACAGCAACTGATGCAGGACCCAAGACTTTGGAATTCAGACCAGCAGATTACCCAAATGTAATGACTGGAACAATGAAACACGAAGAACATCAAAGGGACGACCTAGATAAAGTGGGTCTGTATGTAACCACCATGTTAGATCCTTCTTGCAGGACTTTGCAATGATTATTTGGTGGGACAAGGGTAGACCCTGCATTGACCGTTGGGCAAACAGTAGCCACTGAAGCACTCTCATGTGTAGACGGGCTAGGGAAACTAAAAGAATGGTGGACGCCATAATACCTAGAACTTGAAGAACTATTCTAGCTTGTACTTTGTCTTTGTTCAGCAGAAGTCCTACTTGGTTGTGCAATGATTCTATCCTTTCTGGAGGCAGCTTTGCTGTCATGGTGGTTGAGTCTAGATCTCAACCTAAGAAGACAATACGTTGCGATGGAGATAAAGTGGATTTTTTTTAGATTTAGTGTAATTCCTAACCTGGCGCACAAGGATAGAGTCTCGTCCCTGGCTCAGATTAGCTGGTGGTAGCAGTGAGGAGCCAGTCATCTAAGTACGGAAACACCTGGAATCCCTGACATCTCAGGTGAGCCGTGACCATCGCCATACATTTGGTGAATACTCTGGGGACTGTAGTGAGGCCAAAGAGCAGGGCTCGAAATTGAAATGACTGGCTCCCAGCCGAAAACGTAGGTGTCTTCTGGAGCGCCTATCCATTTTGTTATGGTAGTATGCATCCTGAAGATCTATGGAGCACATCCAATTGTCTTTTCCGATAAACGGAAGAATTGACTGCAGAGTGATCATTCGGAAGTTTGATTTTTTACAGACTTGTTTAGCTTGCTGAGATCTAGAATTGCTCTCCAGTCCCCGGCCTTTTTTGGAACTAAAAAGAATGGTGTGTAAGTTCCAGATCCTATTTGCTCTGTGGGGACTTCTTGGATGACTCTTTTTTGAAGCAACGAGATGACCTCTAATGTTGCACTGTCTATTTGATTGGGTGGTACATCTGCTAAACAGTGATTTGTGTGGGGATCAGAAACAAAAGGAATTAGGTAACCTCTGGAAATTATATTTTGTACCCATCGATCTTGAGAAATTTGTAGTCAGGCGCTTGGGTACAGTGAGAGATGACCCCGACTGGCTCCAGAGACAGACAGTTGGGCAACCCCTCAGGGGCAATGAAAGGGTCGATCAGAGAAAGCATCTCTATCACCCTGGTGGTGTGGACCCCCTCTACCGTGAGCGCTGCACCTTCCATTATAACCTCCCCCTCTGCCTCTAAGGGAGGGTTGACCCTGTGCTTGAGGGAAGTCTTTTTGGGATTTATGGAACCACATTTTCCCTCCTGTGTGACCCTTGGGATAGGGTCTGAAAGGAAAGGAGAAACGGATTCCGTCAGCAGATAAAGTTTTCCCTTCCTGATCGCACCTGGTCAAAGTCTCTTTTACCTGAGGTCCAAAAAGAGTTGAACCATCAAAAAGGACATTGGTAAAAGAAGACTTGAAGGATTCCATAAAATTGCATAGATGCATCCAGGAATGTCTCCTAAGAGAGATCCCTGCTAGGCCGGCCTGCTCGCTCCATCAGCTGCGTAAGAAATCAGCCTCATGGAGGAGTTAGCAATAGAGGTAAGGGTGGAGAGCTGCGAAGATACCTTGTCAGCGGTTCCCGAAGCTACTGAACCCTGAAGGGTGTCTTCTAACTCCTTTAGGAGATCCCTTTGAAGCCTAGTAAAATGGGTGAGGTAATTCAACGATCATAAGGTAAAGGCCACTGAAGAAAAGGTATGCTTTCCATACCTATCCATCGTCCTAGACTCTTTATTAGGAGGATGGATATTTAAGGATGTCTCAGATAACTCCTTCTTAGTGGCTGTTGCTATCACTATAGCATAAACAGGTACTCCCTTGGTTAGAAAGGTTTTGTCTTCTGGAGCAGTGACAAACTTATTAGGCATCCTCAGGACAGGCTCCACTGTGACCGGTGAGGTACAAGCTTTTCGAGATATGACCCTTAACAGCTGGTAATATGGCGGTGTCACCCAGGAGGTGGAAGGTCGGGAACCAAAAGCCCCAAGGTACACTGATTCATCCTCAGTAGAGTTAGAGGTCTTCCAATCACCCCTCTGTCTAAGGATTTCTAGAATGTCTGCAAAAGAGACATCCTGAGAGGGGGATCTGGGGACCCTTCTGACTCATCCAAATCAGTGTCAGAAGTGACAGACTCGGGTGAGTTAATATGCTTCCTCTTGCAGACTCTCTTCCTAGGGACCTCCCCAGCAGGATAATCTGGGGAGGTTTCGGAAGAGGGTACACCTCCTAAGGGGGCTCCTTGAGGCTCTGGTTCCCTACGCTTAGGGGCAGGCAGGGGAGAAGAGGCTGCTACCGGCTGCTGGAGGGGAGTCGGGTCCAATGTCAGGACTTTTGTACTTGACAAAGCTCTCTCTATCGCCTCAAAAGCCTTACTGCCCAGCTCCGAAGAAGACCTCTGCTCCAAGGAAACAGAAGGTCGACTCAGAACCGGAAGAGCAGGCTCTGAAGCGGACATGGGAGCTAAACTCAGATGAGCCTAAGCACTGAGAGGGAGAGTTGGCTTGGAAGAAAAACCGGGATGACTATCCCTCCCAGAGTCGACCAGAGAGCGTCGGCTCCCGGACCCCTTGGCTCCAGACTGAGTCAATGAAGTTAAGAGTCATCGGTTCCGAGGAAGCAGGAAGAATTCTCGGAACCAGGGTTCCAGCACAATATGACCCGAGACATTAGGCTTCAAGAGTGAAGCAGTTGGAAGAGGAACAGTAGACTGAGGCTGGGATGGATCCGAAACCTTTGGGTCCGGAGAGGCTAACATTTTTGCCAGAACCAGATTGCAGAGCAGTTGCTTCACCACCCACTGTACATCTTCATTGGAGAGTATCCTGGAGGAACGGGTGGAGACAGATGGAGATCTCCTCCTTTCCAGAATAGGAGATCTTAATGTTGGTGACACAGGATCCAAGACAGGTGAATGTCTCGATAAAGAAGACTGTCTTGAAGCCAATGAAACAGATGGCACCAAGACCGAAGAAGCAGAATCGGAGCCAGAACTCTTTGGCTCCGTCGCTTTAGACTTTTTTGTTGGTTCCGAAGCAGGAGCCGATGGAGATTTCCTTTATTGAGTTTTAGAGGATGTCTGACCTTGTTCCAGCTATTCTTGAAAGGAACTTGTCATCAGACCCCTATCAGTGAGTTTTCTTTTGCGTTCATTAAGAGCCCTAGTCCTGAACGCAAGACAAAAAGTACAGGGTACTTGCCAATGAGCTTCTCCAAGACAGTACACACAGCTTGTGTGACTGCCAGTCGACATCTTCTGAGAACATCTATCACACTTTTTGAAGCCAGAAGGGCATTGTTCTCTATGTTCTCTATCTTTATCCTTATCCTTAGACATTTTTAAAGAACAAATACAGCAATAAGGTACAAATATAAAGAAAAAAATATATAAATTTATATATATATATATATATATATATATATATATACACATATATATATATATATATATATATATAAGAGAAACTAGCACACAAGAAGAAGGCCCTCTAATTTAAACGGGCAGCTATGGCCCTCTAACTTAGACGGGCCGTACAATCCTAAGAGAAAAGGGAAAGGGGATTCTAACACTCACACAATCACTCGAAAATAATAAAGGTGAAAACTATTAAGAGAAAGAATAAGAAATATAGCAAAAACAGTGCGTTTCCAGCAACACTTTTTTTGATTTATAGCAAAAAATATCAAATTTTCCACTTAGCCAATGAGCCAGTAAAGAAGACAACCTCGAAGCTTTTGCAAACAGGAGCTGGGGAATTATTGTGGTGCACCATGGGATAGGAGACAGCCTTGAGCCAGTAAAAGCTCTTGAGCTTTAGTATCGACTGAGTCGGAGCCAAGGTTTAGCTCTGAACCCATCCAGTAAGAATTACGGTGAGACAGGACTACAACATCATACATTTCAGTTTTAGACTTCATTTTGCTCAGAAAATGCATGCTAACACAAATCCTGTTATTCCAGCAACATTCTAAGTTTATAAGAACAATATTTAAAAATCTGGCTTTTTTCCTGATTTGACAGATATGCTACCTAATACACATACACAATTGCATTTAAATTCTGTTTGAAATGGCAGAATGCTGAAAGGAAATATGCAACAGGTGCATGCACTGACGCAAGCAGGGATACACAGACAGAGCATTGTTAAAAAAGAACGCCCTTAAAAGATCCGTCTCAGGTTTTAGTTTAAGCTTTTTGCATTTAAACCAGGAAAAGCTTTTAAAAGGCACGGCTGCACCCCCTTACTGTTTGCACACAGGGAGGAACACCTCTGGATGTAATACAATAAATTGGTCATTAAAAAGAAAAAAAAAAGTTCAGTTGCCACAGAAACACTATACCAAAAATAATAGCGGACATTTTTTTTCACAAGTAAAACTAAAACTCATAAGAAAGCCATGGTCCATACTGTACTGAGCAAAAAGCTTTCCTGTCACATACAAACATTAAACATTTTTAAACATGAAAAAGGCCAGCCAAGTAAGCAGTTTTTTTTTTTTTTTTTTTTGCTGAAGTTGTAGTGTACTGGCTCACCAGATGAGCAGTAGCAAGCACCGCCCAAATCCTGCCGCAGTTGGTTGACATCTATCTGTACTCATGAATAACCAATATGATGTGGTTCTTATCCGCATGAATATTCATCCTGATGAGGAAGCACATGCATGCGGAACTGGGTATTCACGGAAACCATATGTATAAAGTTCAGGAAAAGATTTGCAAATATACCTTGTAAGTATTTCAATGCAATTTCTAAATTCAGAAAAAGATTTGCAAATATACCTTGTAGGTATTTAAACAGAATTTCTAAGTTATACGTCATCAGTACTGGTGATGTGCATCCTTACGTTACTGTTCTCCCTTTGCTTTTGCAGGGGATACACTCACCCCTGCACCCCCACACACCCCCTTCTTCAATATACCAACTCCGAGATCACACTACATTGAGGAAGAGAGTAAACAAAGACTACACAATGAATACTTCTGCTGTAGCAAAATAATCAACAATCAATGTATGCATGATGTCATTTGCAAATCTGCATGACATGCCAATCATTCATCATTTGCATATGCCATCACAGGCATTAATCCTGTCAATCACCTCGGCCACGCCTATTCCTATGTGAAATGGACGGTGAGCCTTTACACAAATTGTAACTCCAGCAAGTGTGTGCGGCTCACTGCTGTAGAGTTCCTAGTCCACAGAATGGGAAGATTTAATATTTAATAAGAAAACAAATGACGATTGTTGGGGTTGTAGTCCTAGCAGCCCTATACTATGGCCTATCTCAAATTTCTAGCATAAAAAGGAAAAAAAGAATCGGAAAGGTATAATAAAAACATCAAATCTATAACTGTACATTTAATCTGACATAAATACTCACTACTTTAAGATATTTTTATTAGGATTAAAGAAAATACATTCATAAATAGAACAGGCCATTTGCATTTGCCAACTAAACAAAGGATTAGTTTTTTATCACTAGAAAGTGGCAGATTACAGTGAAGTGATATACTGCACAAGTGTCATCATGCACAAGAGTACATATGCATGCATGCACAGTACATCACTAAAATATCCCTAGACACTTCTATCAAATAAAGCACGTGACAAACAAAACAAGAGCCACACAGTACAATGGCATTATTTAAATAGGTAAAATGTTTATTTTCTAAATTATGTTAATTGTGTAACAGCAGTATATTGTGTTATTATATGAGTAGCTCATCCCCATCTCTGGATTTCTTCAGTAATATAGCCTTGCCCTCACCCTTGTGGCCAAACCATACCATCCATGGATAAATACTACATTACGAACAACCAAAAATGATACACTGCTATATTACTTAATGCCAGTAAAAAATACCTTTTGCTTTGGGAATGCTTTTCTACTACATGCAAAGAATTATATTATTCCTGCTGGAACATCATTTTGGGATATGTGGTTATACTGGAAAAAATATCAAACTACATTCTACAAACCTCTTTATTTAAAGAACAAGTGTTGACATCCACATCTACAGCACAACTGGTAAAGAAATAGAGTGTTAATAAAATACATCAGGAAAGAAGCTTACTTAACTATAACATTCAACCTGCTAAACTGAGGCCAGGAAACACAGCTAAAAATAATCCAGGGCAAAAGCCACAAACCAGGGGCACTTTGTAAATACTGGTACTGTTCAGATACAGAGCTGACAGAAAACAAATATTTGCATTAACCTGTACTTTCAGAACGACAAGTCTTCAACTGTATTCTTTTGACATATTTGCTTACTACAAACATTGTTGTTCTGTTAAAAAATTAGAAGCTGTACAAGGAATCCCACTCCACAAAGGGGGAGCCACCACTGATCCCGGGAACTATAGACCTATTAGCCTGACGAGCCTGGTCTGCAAAGCCATGGAATGTATCATCATGGAACTCATAAACAAAGACATTAGTAACCTCCAAACACTGGATCCCACCCAGTTCGGGTTTGTGAAAGGCAGATCAGGCCTCCTGAACCTGATCGACCTCTTTGAGGCAGTCACCAAAGCCGTAGATGAGGGTAAGGTGGTTCACACAGCCTATCTTGACCTCGCCAAGGCTTTCGACATCATCCCCCATTCTGGAATTATAGCTAAACTCAATAAACTAGGCATAAATCCCTACGTCACAAGATGGGTTGCTAACTGGCTCACTGACAGAACCCACGGTGTAAAAGTTGCAGACTCCAAATCTGACCTCAAACCAGTGACAAGTGGAGTACCACAGGGTTCCGTCCTGGGACCGCTCCTGTTTGGTATCTACTTCTCTGAAGTACAGGCTAACACAGAAGGCCTCTGGCTAACGAAGTTCCCAGATGACTGCAAACTAGGAGCCATAGTCAAGTCCCCAAATGATGTGAACATCCTACAGAAGGGCCTCTCTGAGACAGATGCCTGGTGTCAGAGCCATGACCTCAAGCTCAGTGCCAAAACATGCAGTGTCATCTCCTTTGGTAAAAACTCTGTACCCATGAACTACCACATAGGCAGCAATCTACTTAACACCGAATGTGTGATAAGAGACCTTGGGACCCAGGTGGACAGTAGTCTCTCCTTTGATAGTCACATCGCCACAGTAGTCAGGAAGTCCTTCTACGTGGCACACCTCATCATAAAAGGGTTCTCATCCAGGAAAAAAGAGGTCATCATTCCCCTCTACTCGACACTCATTAGACCCACTATAGAGTACAATGCTCCTTTTGGAATGTACCTCACAAGACATCTGCAGCAGCTGGAAAGGCCACAGAAGTACCTCACAAAGAGGATTACTGGACTCAAACAAATGCCCTACACTGACCGCCTCAAAAAACTCCAGATTTACTCCGTAGCATATCGCCTACTCAGAAGTGATCTCTGCCTAACATATAAAGCTATGTCAAACCCAGAGCTGTTGGACATGCTACACTTAAAGAAATCCCAATCCCTCGAAGCTACATGCTCTAGGGACCTAAACCTTGTCACCACAATAAACAGGACATGCTGGAGGGATAGATTCCTATCCCAGAGACTTCCCATACTCTGGAACAGGCTACCCATCTATGTCAAGCAAAGTTCTTCATTAGCACTCTTCAAGAAAAATCTTGATGAGTGGATGGGAAATAGGAAATACACCCCGGGGATCACTTCTGTGTCTCTGCTCGACAGTGGCACAGGAAAATAACTTTCTTGGGTGGTGTAAGCCAGGGAACCTTGTTGGCTAGGCTTACGTAGGCCCTTGGGCCGATAGCCTAGTACCTACCTATGAACCTATGAATGGTGCAAAATCTGATCTAAAAATCAGCAACATTTAAGAAATATTAATCCATACAAATCTTGGCCCACCACTGGATCGACTATTACCAATGTTTTTTTAACCCTCTGTTTGCACCGTCCCATTCCTATTTTTCCCCCTCCGTAAACACACACAAACGTACAAATACAAATACATTGGACAACTTCATAGCAATTCTTTAATTCTATTGTGCCTTATAATGCGTATGCATCTCGTCTTTGGTATTAATTACATTTCAACTGATGTTTGTCACTGCCTTGTTTTGTTTATTCAGTCTCTTACTTAACATTATCATTCCTCTAGAAAAATATAGCAGATATCAGTGGACTATTCTCAGTTGCCAGAGACAGACAAGCAAATGTTACTTTGCCAGGCTTTTACAAGGGATAAAAATTACTTCATGCTACTAATTCTGTTTTGTTCAACACTGTAACTTCAACATGAAAACATGACTTTTATTAAAGTGATGGACTAAAAGTATGTGATCCCTTTAGTCAACTAGTGTGAAAAGGTTACTTATTATGTTTGATGGCTTTTCAGTTGGTGTCTTTACCGTACAAATGTTTGTTGTACTGAAAAGGCTTTAAAGAGCTACAGCCATCACTACTCTTTTGTCCTCTGCTATTATGTTCAGTTCTGAAATCATTTGATAAACAGATGACCTGGAGAGGCCATCATTATCACAAACAGTAAGGACAAACCTCCCTCTAATTCTTAAGTAGAAAATACAGTGATGTGAATTAGCCCAGAATCTGAAAACAGGCATAGCATTACTTTGGTGATTTTTAGACACAGCTGAATGTGGACAAAAACAGTTTAACAAAGGACAGAAGCACACTTTTCCTAAATGAACTTTTCCAAAATTCCAGCTAATGGTAATTTTAACAGTCAGTTCAAACACAACCAATATGTTTTAATAAATTACATTATAAGTATATTGGAATGTATTGTTTCTGCTCTGTCAGTCTAAATCCTTATTTTACTTGGATCAACATGAAGTCAAGTAAATGATCAACTCCCTCCTCCCTTCTCTCAACCTCCCTGGCCCACAGCACCCCCAGTCACTATGGTGACAGAAAAAGCCTGTTTGTTCTCCTGTCTCTGTTCTGAAAGCCAAGCCCTCCATTACATGATCTCCTTCCAACAACAATGCGCTGATTGCTCCAAGCCTTTTATCTTCTTGTCCCCCAGTCTACTGTTGCTACTCCTCCCCCTCCTAGCTACTTCACAAAGATGAGGGGATGGGAGATTAATGTCTGAAACTTTACCAGACTGGGGGAAGGGGAGAAAATACTGACGTTTTTTAAAATAGGTGTCCCCCTCCCCCAAAAACCTTCTATGAATTGTTTCCTGCTACCTAAGAAGGTGGCTAATACTACAGCTAATACATGTCAGACACTGACCCTGGTTACCAAACACCACCTTCATTTTTCTTGTCAAAAGTATTTCTGCAAACTGCAGACACTGATCTAACTTACACAGTGAGAAGCTCAGCTTGCACTATAGCATATTCCATTCCATAATACAAAATATTTTGCCATTAATTAAGCCATTTTTCATATATGAAGCACAACAATCTACATCTTTATTTATTTTATTTAACATTTGTTTACTGGGAAAGTCTGACTTGGAACAAAGCCAATTCCAGCGTAGGCCTGGGGAGAAACGTTCCAGATGCATGTCTTTGAAACATGGGAGGAAACCGAAGCATCGGAGAAAACCCACACAAACCCGGGGAGGACATGCAGACTCCGCACAGAAGGCACTCCATCTGAGAATCAAACCAGAGAACCTCTTGCTGTGAGGCAATAACGCTACTGCTGCACCACTGTGCCATACATCTTATTGTAATTCATAAAATAATTAATTTCAATCAGATGTAATTCATAAAACAAGGATCAGCACTGCACTATCACTTCATTTAACCTTCCATTTATCAACACTGTATGTTAATCTGCAAACCCATAATTCTGTTTATCTCATTCACAGACACGATACTTAGAAAGTACATTTATCACCAGGGAGTAAAACATAGTTTGCAAAGTTTTCTCAGTGGCACAAAAGCAAAGTGGTGGTATGTAGTGTCAGTGATCTAGTTCAGGAATCATGTGAGATGCAGATGCCTGAAGGAGACTGCTGTTAACAAGCTGTTCTTAATTTTGGTTGGATGCAACTGCTGGGTGTCTGAACTATGTTGGGTGCAACAATTACTATATCCAACTCTATATAAATGTTACTACAAACACACTGGACACATCCACTGCATACCACTGCCTACTGCTTTGAAAATCAAAGGAAAACATGAATGGAAAGAAACTAGATGACTACTTTCAAGATGACAATGCAGAGTGGGGAAGATTTCAGCTGGGACATGGAATAAATAGCTGGTCCAAAACTGCAGCTCTGTACACTAGGCCAAGGGAACAACTGTGACCTTTGAACTTGCACGTGGGAACCATACAAATGTCATCATGGGATCAAAGACAATCAGAAAAGCTAATGCCAAACTTCCCTTTACTGAATTCAAATATGTGCTACCTTGCCAGAGAAAGTCAAAAAAATAAATCAATAATTGTTTTCATAACAGAAATATTGAATATTGACTGACATCTTCAGGAGGAAAGGAAGACTACAGTTTGTAGATACCAATTCCCTTCCTGTACATCAGCCTAATTTAGTATTTGAACTGCTGTGCATTTAATATATGTTTCAATATTTAACCTGTGTTCAGATGAAAAAAAAATATCCTAAGCTAACAATGACAATCTACATTTTAGTCTGTACAGTGTTCTTCATAATCAGTCATTTACTTGCCAACCTGCTATTAAGAACTACCCTTAGAATGAAATGTACTTGCACTTTTTTCCGTTTTAGTAATTGTACAGTATTTTAAACTATACATTATAGACTTAAAAATACAGAGAAATGACAGCTTGAACACTAATATTCACACTCTGGGATTGTCATCACAGACCCTCCAAAAATAATAACTGAAGGGCCTCCTAAACACAGACTCATATGTTGTATTAAGTTGGGAAAGTAGTGAATTCCACAAGAGAAAGAAATTATAGACTAAAGCTCATCCATCAGAGGTCTCTAAACACATTCTGGGAACATCTATCAGTATCTAAATGGCAAAGCAGGGCTAACAGACAGGACAGCAGAACGGCAATATTTATTTGACTTAGGACCACTTTAAGACAATATCAAGATTCTGTAAGACTTGTGAAACAGTCACTAAATCAGCATCCTGGCCATGTAATTTTGGATGCACTGGTGGTTTCATGACACAGAAGAATAAAGCACTAACTACAGCCCAGGCAACTGGAGTTTGGTTAGTATCCCCAGCACTGGGGAGCCAGCTGGGCTGTAATTAGAAATAAAGGGTAGAGTCTGCTCAGTTCTCTCAGGTAGGAAGAGGGTAGAGTGTACACACCTTAGGGCAAACATGCTGTCAGGACTTTCTTGAGTGAGACTAGAGAAACTGCCTGCACTGCCTTCCCAGAAGGTGGGGTGGGACAGTCCTGATGGATTATATCCTTTGCAGAAGGGAGGGCCAGCTGAGTGCTGACATACCATTGCACACTTGACCCATGGGGCACCTACTGACCAGAGGCAGGAGATGCAGCTAACAGGTAAAACCATGAAGGGTGGATGAATGACAGTTCCTGTAACTAATGCTCACCTTCTGGACTAACTAATAGTAGTAAACTTAAGAGAAGGCAGGCAGTAAGTGGAGGAAACACTGTACGCACTGGAGGTAGAGGAGATCAGCATCTGAAAGACTGAAATACGATCACTGCAGTGATCTATATGAGGAGACACTTCTGCAAGATCCCTGGATGATAAAAAATACTTTAACTAAAATATGTTTCTAAGCTTCTGATTAATTTTTTTACAACTCC
The DNA here is from genome assembly GCF_019279795.1 of Protopterus annectens. Taxonomy (NCBI): domain Eukaryota; kingdom Metazoa; phylum Chordata; order Ceratodontiformes; family Protopteridae; genus Protopterus; species Protopterus annectens. Next base: position 1,494,701,003 of record NC_056743.1, on the reverse strand, counting down.
CACTACATTAACTCAAGCATGTCTCTACCTCCAACAGTACAAAACTCAATCTAGTCCAGCATCTCAACCGGATTCTGCTAACTACTAATCATTCATCTTTCTACTAGTCCCAAGTAAAACTGTAGAAGACGTACTCAATAAACCAAAACTTACCACTTTAGCTGCAGATGACATAACTGCTGTATAACTAAAGCTTACTTATTTCTGTGCCTGTAGCATATCCTGTATCTATCCTTATTAATAGCTCCACTTCTGAGGCCTACATCCCTAAGCTGTAGAAACAAGTTTTTATCCTATCTTTGCACCTTGACATTGCATACACAAGTCATGCTGGAAGCAGACAGACTGACAAGCACACAGAATGTAAAAATAACAAAAAAATTGCAAAGTTTGATACACATGGGAAAGAAATGACCATGTCGAGTTTTGAAGACCTTGATAGAACAAGCCCCCAAATTGCCAGAAACATGTATGGCTATCAAAGCCCAAACTGGAGGGAAAAAAAAGGATCATTGAACCCAGCCTACTAGATACAATGAAGGTGGACTCTAAAGAGCAAATCCATTTCAAAGTAACCACTATCTATATATGTTGAGAAAATGTTACATCCTGTTCTTGGTACTGTAGAAACCATACTAAAGAACACCAAGCATTTTCTTTCAAGACTATATGGTTGGATTAATCTGAACACTCTTGACATGTGTATCCTTGTAACTTTAGATGTAACTTCATTGCTTACTGTAATTCCCAATGATACAGGGATTGATTTTGTAAGACTCTTTTTGTCTAAATATTCATCATATAATACAGACAAATACATAACTTTTATGTACACTGCTCACTGTTATCTTAAGAGAATAATGTCTTCATTTTCAATGACCAGTATTTTCTTCAGAAGGTTGGTGTTGCAATGGGCACCATGTATGCCAACAGTTGTGCCAATATGGTGCTGGCATACTGCAGAAATCTATACATCTTTGATAAAAATAACTTCTTTCTTAAATATGTTTTTTTTATGCGCGCTCTGTGGATGATGTCTTTTTGGTCTGGTCAGGACCAGAAGATTGTTACGTGAGTTTATATCTTACTTGAATCATGCAACTGAGTTTTTGGAATTTACACCATCTTTTTCTAAAACAAACATTGACTTTATAGATGTAGGTACATTTTTAAGTGGTAATAGTCTGAGTATGAAACTTTATAAGAATGTATAAAGAATAATGTGTTACATCGAAGCAGCATGCACCCAAAACATGTTCATCGAAATGTATTGAAAGGGCAGTTTTATTGGTATGCACGTCATAATGCTAGTGATTATATCATGAAAGAATCTTTTGAGAGCCTCAGACATGATTTTTAAGGAGGGGATATAACAAGTATGAAATTAGTACAGTGACAGTCTGTAATGAAGTTGTTCAACATAGAGGTGACAAGGCAACACCATATTTACCTGTGTGAACTCTTGATGAAACACACGCTAGTTTCCATGACATTGCTAATGGAAGTAAACTCAGAATGAGTATCACATACTCTAATGATGCTGATATGGTATGTGAAGTGATAAAAAGAAACTTGCATATTCTAACATCTGATATGAGGTAAAAGAATATATTGGGCAACTCACTACACTTCTGTTATAAAAATAATAAATCTTTGAAGATTTTATGTTATAAATCTCTTAGTAAAAAGAAAAAAAATGTTGCACAGACAGGGTACATATGCTTGTAAAACCTGTAATTTTTGCAATTACATACATAACAGCACTACCTATATGCACCCCACCACAAGACACACACATACTTTTCACTTTTATGCTGACTGCAAAAGCAGTGATCTTGTTTACTCAGCTTTCTGTATGCTTTGCAACAGTTATTATGTGGGTAAAACTAATAGATGATTGAAGGATCAGATATTCAGATATGTGAACACCTGTATGAGATAAGGATATAAGACAGTAGGAATGCTTTAAGTAAACATATATTAAAGCATGTCAATTCATATCAATTTAAGTTTATGGTGTTGGAACTGTATAAATGTAGTAAAAGAGGGGGTGAGACCAAAACCAAGGTTGAATGTATGGAAACTAAGTGGATTTTAGAATTGCAGGCTGACAAGGGGATCAGTTTACATGAGACAGTCCCTTAATGGCCGTTATTAAAGTCACTTGATTTGATGAGGTAACGTTGTACCTTTTTAAATGTTCTGTTTGTTACTTGTTAGATCTGATGAAGCAGCTGGTAGTAAAAGGCTGTGAAAGCACTCATCTTTGTTTTTTATTTGTTTTATGAAGAATTAAACTAATATTATATATATTTGGAAGCTTTGGAAGATTTTGTGCATCCAAAACAATATATATTTTGCTGTGCTGTGGCTGGTTATCTGTTTTTGTTTGGTTCTCCATTTCACAGCAACTTCAAAATGACTAATCAGAATTTTACTATGTTGCTCTACACCCCACCCACCCACCCACCCACCCACTTTTTTTTTTTTTAAACCCGTTTGCTTTACTTTGTTTACTGAGTTAATGCCAATGAATCTGGTACACTGTCTGGAGTTCTGCAAGTTGTCTGAACTACATTTTGACACACTTTTTTGGCTAACAAAATACATTATGACTCAACCACCTAGCCACATAATCAATCAATTAACAAACTGCTAGACTTAAAAAAGCAGTCAGTAGATCGGATCAGTAGCTCATTCCCTTACATAACAGCAAGCAGAAGCTTTTCAAATTCTGCTGTGGAACAAACATAAAACAGTCTGCAGAAGAATTTGAACCTGCAATGATATGGAAAGCACATGCAACCCCTACATTCTTATGCAAAATACTTTATCCTCACCACTTCCTTTACTTATATAATCACCAAGAGGAGAAATTTCCCTGCATCAATCTTGACTGAACAGAATCCATTTTCATAGTCCAACATAGCTGAAAAAACTACATATCACAAATATGCCCTAATACGTTAACAACCACTGAAGCAGTTCCATCTCCTAGCCACTGTTAAAAGCTATAAAAACAGTACTTGAAAGTGACAGTTTACTTAACGCCAAAACAGATATTGCACACACAGAAACAGAAATAAAAAGCAGTAACTAGTTCTACTTCAAGGAGTAGAGACTGTATCCTGCTGTAAATGAATCCCTGAAGAGTAAAATATTTTTCCAAATTATATGGACATCAGCGTCTCCTCACTCTACTTGGAAGTGTTGCTTTTCCTCCTTTTGCAGAAGTCATGTTTCACCAGCTGAAATTGTGCAAGAAATTCTAATCTGCTAGAGATGAAAAAGTAACGTAGAATGCTTTATGGTCTCAATGGAACTACACTAAAGAGAATGTTAAGAAAGTACCCTTCATGACCTCTGACCTGACTACATAAGGAACAGAAATCATAGACTCTCTCTCTTGGTCTACTCCAGCCTTTCTCCCATGAAAAATGACCATAGAAAGTGCACTGTAATTGTTTCAGGCCGCATGAGTATTAACCCTTTTGACCAAACATTTTTGGCAATCACCATCTTTTGCTAACATTGGCTCTAAATACTTGACATACACTTAGGTTGACTAATTTAAGTAATTTTGGTAGATGCCAGCATGGGGAAAATCATCCTCCAGGACTAAAACAAACTGAAGTAAATGAATGCACCTACACAGTGCATTTTTAAATTGTTCTAGAAGGGGGAGTGTTTGCAGTATTTTTCAGTCCACCTACTGCCCTTTACTAATATTTGCCTAGATGCAGTAACAATGTAAATTATCTGTATGTTTAACAACAGACTTGTTCATACAGCATACAAGTGGAAGCTACAGTAAGTGAAAATGCTGCACTTTTACACTTGTATACACCTACCCCTTGTACATCACCTGTCTACAATTAATTATGCGACTATTGCTCCAAAAAAAAGTGCTAGACTATGGTGCATGGATTACAGTGGCACTTTGGCAGAATGCATGAATAAAAATCTGTTCTCAATAGGGAAATGTTAACAATAATGCAGGAGAAAAACTTGATCCTCACTTATAGGTGGTCATAAGAACCGAGTCCATGGCCATTTTTTCAGGGGGGAGATGCAGTACATTTGCTTCAATGGATAAGAAAAAAACTGGCCAGAAAACTGAAGAAAAAAAAACAAAACTTTCTGTCAATGTGTGCCTTGCATAAGACCTGCTAAAATGAAATGAAGAATGATCAGATAAGGCCTAAAATGGACTTCATACAAAGTACCAAAAATGACCCAGCAGGACTAGAACCCATGAGTGGTGTTGAACAGTATACTTTTTACTCCAGAGTTCAACATATTCCTAACTGCTGCTCCTTCTATAAATAATAAAACAACTGTGCATCCAAATATCTTTTTAAGATACTTTTCAGTAATGTGTGAGAATCATGCCTGAGGAAAGCATTGTTTTACTCGCCGAAACCGGTCTGTTTTGCCATATTTGGAATAAAATTATGCTTCTACACCACTATGTGCTGGCTATCTTATTTGGTTTGATGGTGCTACTTTAAGCCGTGCACTGCCGTACTTGCAGGGGGATGTACTTTGGAGTAAATGTCCAAATTTTCATAAAATATCTAGATTTTTGCCTCACATTTTTAGTATGTTCCTCATAAAATTTGTGGTTCCTAGCAGAGAACTAAGGTCACTAAACAGACATACATTTGATTTTCAGACTTCATATCCTTCAAGAAATGTGTGGTAACACAAATATTTTTTTTAATTTAGCAATTTTCTAAGTTTATAAAAACAATATTTAAAAACTGTCACTATTTTTGGGCATTTGTCCCCCAATTATTTTAGGCTCTGTAAAGATTTGTTGTGCTAAGATGTTGAGAGGTATAGTAGGGACAGCCACTACCCCCAGTATAATTAACTATTCTCATCAGACACACAATCCTGCAGGTTTCCCTCTAAACTGTGTGGCATCTTCAGAATTTGTTTGTAACCTTTAAAACAACTTGTTACTAGCTTTTCAACACACAGTTCTATACAGAACAGAATGCTGCCTGATTTCTGAAGATGTATTATGAGGCTTAAGACAGGTACTACTGCTTCATAATAGGGCTTCATTAAAGCAACTCGTTTCATATCTAAATATGTCCACAAACCAACAAAAGAATGTAACTGCTTGACATAAAAAGATATATTAGCTATATTAATAAGGGTGTTAATGTTCTTTTATTAGTATGTAACTATTACAATCAGTAGGGCTTCATAATATCTTGTAATAATTGCATACTAACAAAAGAGCATTAACAACCTGATATATTAAACGGGCTGCTACATTATTTTATTAGTATGCAACAATTATAATGTATTATGAAGCCCTACTGATTTGAACAGGGCAAAGCCCCACATGAGCTTTGAAATATATAGTTAACCGTTAGTGAGCTGTTCTGTATGAGAGTGAGCAAGCAAACCAGTGATGGGCTTCAGGAATCACCTTTACAGCTACAGAGGAAATCCTGAAGCTGCTCCACACTTGGAAACAGCAAATCATGCAGAGATGTGCATCTGATGACAACAGTAACTGCACTGTGGTCAGCCACTGCCCAGACCACAACATTCCTTTAAATACTAAATTACATTAAAAAGAAAATGCACTTTATTTTGTAAAAAGAACTACAGTTTAACTTTTTGTTTCTGCCAATATTCATGGCAGGAGTTCAGTCAATACTACATATACATTTGCAAACAATTCTGTGCAAGCAGAAAATACTTTTTGTACTCAGATCAGTTACTTATAAGTACTGATTTAATAATAAAGCATTTCATATTATTTTTGTATTTAAACAGTCCCTCTTCCTGCAAATTAAAGCCAGCAACGTACCTTTTAACAGAATAAGATTATCATAATGACAAAATCGGCATGTAAATATAACAACATAAATACAGCTTTACATGATGAGGTGCTATAAAAAAAATTAGATGCCCATTTCTTAGCTCCACAACCTCCTTCTCGTTGTAGCACAATGAGTTTTCCACACCATGATACAAACTAATGAATTAAAACATAATACAGTAAACTCACAGTTAACCGGCACCCATGGGGATTGTTAGATGCTGGATAACTGTAGTTTCTGTTTGCTTGAGAGTTACTATTAAACATTGGCCTGACTAATACTATACCCTATGTTTCTGTGGGGGAAAACAGAAAGTGCAACACATGAAAACTGTATTGTACTTCTTCAATTTTTTATTTTTTTTTGCTGTTTGCTTGAGAGTGCTGGTTGCTTGAGTTCCGTTAACTGACAGTTTATTGTAAAGTATTTGTTTCCATACACAATACAGTTTTCAGACTTGTAAATTGGAGGACTTTTCTTTTTCAACTATGTTAGTGCAACAGAAACACTAAGAAAACATCTCTCTGATTACGCACTGAAATACAGTTTGATGAAACACAGTGATTTAAGATTTTGGGCTACAAAACTGTACAGTTGTCTTTTAATTAACCATCCTAACATAAAATGTGACCAGCTTCTCTGTACTTCTTTCTATTCTGCCCTTGAAAACCCAGCTATCTAGTCTTGGAAGGCTTACATCCTCATGCCATAATGCTCCTCTGGTACTTTTACCACTGACAGTGCTCACTTTATATTCTGTCAAATCCTTCAAATTATAAGCTTTTTGCAAGTTACCCGTCACTAGTTGATATTCACTAAACACGGTTGCTTGTTTTCACAGGTGACATGAAAGCTTTAATCATGATATGTGACTTAATACAACTCTCAAAGGAAAACAAGTGATTCAGTCTTATATTTTCCAGACACAACATGTTTTTGGATTTATAAGGCAGAGTCTCACTATGTTAACACAAAGAAAATCTCAACTGTCATATCTACAGCTAAAGTACAAAACGGCATAGCTATAAAAGGTTGTAACGCAAAGCACTCCACAAACTAAACAAAACATTATTGTTACAAGGGAGGTTTCCACCTGCTACACCCTCCAATCCTGGAGAACTGACCCCACAGCATTAGTCTCTAAATATACAATCTCAACAGAAAAGGAAAAAATAATAAAATAAACAAAAGACTATCCTGGATAAACAGCAGTACTGCTGTTGGAGGCATTATCATGCCTCAACATATAAAACTTTCCCAGGTACCTCTCTCTTGGAATCATGCATCATGACTACTTGTCTTTCCAAATCTTCTGTGCCAGTTATTTAACAGTATGGAAGAACAAGGAGGAGAGAAAGAAAAAAAGAAGTTATGTCTTACCATAACATTCCATCTGTGTTGTTCATCTTCTTTCACTCGTCACCGATGGGTTCGGTTCCGAGCCCTCGGTAACAACTTGGTCTATTACCAAGCTCACACCAGCCAAAAAACTCTAGAGCTAAGCTTCTACCCAGAATGTCCTTCTCCCTGTTACCACAGATCGAGTTTGCTGAAGACAGAGAAGTAAAGCCGAGGCCATGTCTGCGCAAATGCCCTAATACACCATTAGGACCCAAAGCATCCCCCAGGAGCGTTTGGTGGGGGATGGGGGTGGGATGTGATGAATGAAAGAAGATGAACAACACAGATGGAACGTTATGGTAAGACATAACTTCTTTATCTGATGTTATTAAACTTCTTTCCATTCATCACTGATGGGACAGAATCCCAAGCTACCTTGAGGTCCATGGGCGGCCCTTATGGAAGAACATTCTTGAGTACCATTGAGCTGAGACCAGGTCCAATTTGTAATGATTGATAAAGGTATGAGGTTTAGCCCAAGTGGCTGGTGCACAAATATAATCCATGGAAGCCCTGGAATGGAAAGCTACAGATGTTGCCATAGATCTAGTGGAGTGAGCTTTAACCTTTGGCATAGGTTCTTTTTGTGAGGGAGTAGATAAAACGAATGCAGTCCCGCATCCATTTTGATAACGTAACCTTGGAAAAAGAATTTCCCATTCTAGGCCTAGAAAAGGAAATGAAAAACTGTTCAGACTTACGGATAGGCTTGGTCCTTTCTAGGTAGAATCTCAGCTGCCTATGTACATCCAAGGAATTCCGGCAGTACTCTCCTTTACTAGAAAAATTTGGGAAGAACACAGGTAGGTCAATGGTCTGGTTAATGCAGAAACCAGAGACAATTTTGGGGAGGAAGGATGGGTTCGTCTGGAGTGATACTCTGTCTTTACAGAAGACCAGATGGGGCCTCTTGATACAAAATGCCTGCAGCTCTGAGACTCATCTGGCTGATGTGATGGCTACTAAGAGCAAAGATTTCCAGGACAAGAACTTTAGGTCACATTTTGCTGTGGGTTCAAAGTGGTTTTGAGTCAAAGACTGAATGTCTAAAGTGAGGTTCCATGGTTCCACAGGCTGTCTAACAGGAGGCCTGATGTGAGAAGTTCCCCTGAGAAAGGCTTTACAAAGACGTAAGGAGATGAGGGGGATGCCATTTACATCATTGTGGAAATTAGAAATCGCCACCAGGTGTACTCGCATGGTAGAGGCAGAGGTTCCATTATCAAAGAACTTAGCCAGGTATTCCAGCACTACAGTCACTGGAGCCGAATACGGGTCTAGCATGTTATCCTTAGACCAGATGGAGAACCTTTTCCATTTACCTTGACATAGTCTTAATATAGTCTTCTGGTGGATGGTTTATGAGAGGCCAGAATGATGTCCCAAACAGGTGATGTGAGATTAGCTTGCCTGGCAACTAACGAAAGTGGAGAAACCAAGCCGTTAGCTTGAGACTGGACATATTCGGGTGGCTCAACCCTTGGGGGTGAATAATCAGATCTGGACGAAAGTCCAGAATCCACAGCGGGTATACTAGGTGAGCTCTTAGGAAGGGGAATCAAACCTGTAGAGGCCAGAACGGAGCTATGAGGATCACCTTGCATCTCAACCGAAGAGCTTACATTCCTCCGGGGGGAACAGGGCGAAATAGCTGCTGCACTTGTTGTTCGATGGACAGGCAAAAAGATCGCAGCAAGGCAGGCCCCAACGGCTGAAGATTTCTGTTGCCACCTCAGGACTGAGGGACCACTCATGAGGCAGGAGGATGCATCTGCTTAGTTTGTCCACAATTACGTTGGAGCTCCCCTGGATATGTGTTGCTATCAGAAAGCAGTCGAAAGCTATCACCCACTGCCAGATTATCATGGCCTCTCGACACAGGGGGTAGGACTTGGTTCCTCCTTGCTTGTTGATGTTCCAGACCACTGACATATTGTCTGACTGAATTGCAATTGTCCCAGCAGGGAGAACCGGGTGAAATGCCTGCAATGCTAACAGCACCGCTCTCAGTTCTAGAACGTTGACATGCAGGTTGGCCTCTAGGGTGGATCATGTGCCTTGGACTGTCTTTCCCTGGAAATGCCCCCCCCCCACCCAATCAGGGAAGCATCCATGGTCACAATGGCCTTGGGCTGGGGAGACTGGAATGGGCGACTCCACAGTTCTGCATCTGACCTCATCCACCAAAAAAGGTCCGGTTTGCAGGAGTTAGTTATATAAATCTGGGAACTGAGAGGGTGAGAGTTTGGGAACCACTGTGAAAGAAGTAGCCATTGCAGGATTCGCATGTGCAGCTTCTCAAGGGGCACTATCGGAACTGAAGCTGCCGTGGATCCTAGGACCTGAAGAACCTCCCTTGCTGAAAGTTTTGTTTGACAAAGAATCACCCGGAGCTGCAGCCTCAGTCGCTGGAGTCTGTGGGTTGGCAGTGACACTAGACAGGATCGGGTATTGAACACTGTTCCAATGAATTCTATTTGCTGTGTAGAAGTAAGGTTTGACTTCTCCCAGTGTACTGTTATGCCCAAAGTTTCTGCCAGAGAGAGAGGGAGTGTAATGCAGGGCTGTTACCAGCAGACACTTGGTGGGGGCAGTAAGGAGCCAGTCATCCAAATATGGAAACACCCGGAATCCTTGTTGTCTGAAGTGAGCTGTGACCAGAGCCATACACTTCATGAACCCTCTGGGGGCTGTAAAGAGAGCAAATGATAGTAACTGGCTCCCAGCTAGAAGCGAAGCAAACTCCTGGAGCATTTGTCCATTTTGATGTGGTAATCTATTGAGCACATCCAATCGCCTTCCCTTAAAAAAGGGAGAATGGTCTGAATCGTAACCATCCGGAATTTGGTTTGGGTGACAGACTTGTTTAAGCTGCTGAGATCCAGAATGGGTCTCCAGTCCCCTGTCTATTTTGGCATAAAAAAAAAACCTTGAGTAAAATCCAGATCCGCATTGGTCTGGTGGGACTGGTTGAATGACTATTTTTTGAGACAGCTTTATTACTTCTGAAGCTGCATCTTCCCTTTGACCGGGTGGAATGTTGAGAAGCTTTTTTGGATGTTTTGGTTGACAAAAAAAGGGAATGGTGTAACCTCTGGTGATTATACTCTGCCCAATGAACGGTGGTAACAAAGTGCCAGGCAGCTTGGTGCAGAGAAAAACGACCTCCGACTGCTTCCAGAGGTAAGCAATCGGGCTGCTCTTCAGGAGCACTGGTAAGGCTGTCCAGAGAAGGAATCCCTGGAGCCCTGTTTACGAGGACCTCCTCTGCCCCTGTAGGGGTGTCTTCCAGAATTGTTACCCCCTCTGCCCCTGGGGGTATCAGCGCCACATGTGACACAGAAAGGACCCTGCAATTTTTTGTGCCACATTTTCCACTCCTCTGATTCCTGGTAAAGGAACATTGAAGGTTGGAAAACCATAGGCCTATGGGAGACAGAGTCTTGCCATCTTGCTCGCACCTGGCTAGCATGTCCTTCACCTTGGAGCCAAAAAGGGGCAATGCTTCAATGGGAGCATTCAGAAAGGAAGATTTGAAGGGATCTGTGAGGTCACAAATGCGCATCCAGTCATGACATCTCATGACAATGCCTGAACCTGCTGCTCTAGCCACCCCTTCGGTTGCATGTGACAGCAACCTCATGGATGAATTGGAACTTGATTCCAGGGTATGTGAGCTGCGAGGCAACTTTATCCCTTACCTCGTCAGATACCTGCCCTGTGAGTGTTCCAGACAGTTCTGAGATCAAGCCCCTCTGGAGCCTCGTAAAATTAGCCAAGTAGTTCAGAGACCATATGGCAAAGGTCTCTGATGTGTAAACTCACTTCCTAAGTCTGTCCACCACCCTGGACTCTCTGTTGGGTGAGTGGACAGCCGGACTCTCCTCAGCCAAGTCCTTTTTCGTGGCTGCTGCCACCACCATAGCATCGACTGGTAACCCTCTGGACCAGTGCGGGTTCTCCTCGGGCGAGGAAAGAATTTTGTCAGGTCTCCAAGGGATAGCCTCAGTGGAGTTAGGGTTCTTCCAAGCATGCTGCACAATGAGCTGGATGAGGTTGTTGCAGGCAGGGTCACCCAAGAGGTAGATGGCCAGATGCGAAAAGCCTGCAGGAACACGGACTCCTCAAATGAAGGGTTGGAGGGCTTCCAGCATTTCGAGGATGTCTCCAAAAGAGACATCATCAGGAGGTGACCGTGGGGACCCTTCACCATCATCGTAATATGTTTCTTCCGTTAGAGACTCCTCGGGCGAGTCTATGTGCTTCCTCTTGCATGATCTCTTTCGAGAGGGCTCCTCAGTAGGAGACTCTGAGGAGGACTTGGAAGAGTGGATACCCTGAACAGGGGTGTCCTGCGGCTTCTCTGCCCGGTGCCCCGGGGAGGTGGTTTGTGTCAGCTGTGGTTCAGGGGGCGAGAGCTGGGGTTCTGACATCAATGGAGTGCTCCAAGAAGCAAGAGCCCTCTCAATCGCATGGAAAGCAGGTCTGCCTGAAGAGGGATGGGAGCCCGGAACCGAGAAAGACAACTTCGGGACCGGGGTCACACCCTGCTCCGACAAACCCGCCCCCGCAGATGGAGCCTCAAGCAAGATCAGTGCAGGCGAGACAACCGGCACTGAGGACGGAACCAAAGGCACACTCAGAACCATGCCCCGATCCGAGAAGTCAGCCCCCCAATCCCGAGATTGAGGGAGGACCGGTTCCGTAGGAACTGAGGACTAAAGGGGCAAACCCAGAGCCTGAGTGAGGTCCACTACAGGCGCTGAAGTGGTGGGTTTCAAGAAGGACATTAGAGCAGAAAGCTTCAGAACCAGAATGGCCAAAGGAGGAGAGTAAAATGGAGTCAGTGGAAAAACCAACCCAAGTTCCGGAGGCGGATGGGTCTTAGAAGGTGTGGGTATCCCCCTGGCTGCCAACAGCTGGTCCACAAGATGCATCACATTGAGTTCTGACAGGCTCCTGCTGGATATAGTAGATACTCCGGAGGGGGAGTCAGGTCAATCAATGAATAGGCTACACATCTGACCCAGGAACAGATCTAACAGCAAGGTCTGCTGGCATCGATGTCTCAAATTTCAGACCGGGATTAAAGGGGTCAAGTCCAGTTTAGTCGGAAATGAAGACGGAACAACGCTCGGTGCTGAAGGGGCACTCAGAGCCAAAACGGAGGGTTCCTATGTCAAATCAGAGGTAGGCACCAAAGGAATGTACTGAACTGAAGTGATCACAGGTGCCGAAGTTGTAGCAGGTGTGGTGAGCTCTGTCGTTGGGGACAGAGGCAGAATCAGAACAGAAGCTGGTGCTATCATAAGTTTCGAAGAGCTCAGAGCCGACAAGGATGGTGCCAACGAGAATGATTTATGCTCCAAGGACAACTTAGGAACTTTTGGTTTCACAAGCTTACCCTGATCACCCGAGGGTGAAGAGAGAATCAAATGGGACCTCTTTTTGTCTTTAGTAGGAGAGGTTGAGACCTCCATTGCAGAAATGGCCTCTGAAAAGGGAGACTTAAGTATCCCTTTCAGAATCAATTTATTCTTACGCTCATTCAGAGTGCGTTGACTGAAACTTTGACAAATGCCACATGGAGGTTGCACCGAAAGATGGGGCACCCCCAAACAATACACACAATCATCATGAGAGTCACTATTAGGTAACTTGCCATTACACGAAGTACAATGCTTAAAACCTGAAGTACCCTTCTTATCCGACATCTTGAAAGAGAGACACAACAGGCTAGCACTTCAAAACCAAATCAAAACAAGTCTGCTTTAGCAATTCAGACAGAGTTCAAAAATCACACAGTAGTTATAGATACACATATAACAAAAAAGTAAAGTTGTGTACACTTACCATAAATGTAGATGTTCGAGTGTATTCACTGTTGCAGTCATTACATTTGGGTAATCCTGCTTGCAGGTTGCCCTCAGTCGACCTGAATTCCAAAGTCTTGGGTCCTGCGTCGGCCGCTGTTGTCCCTTCCCTGACGTCAGGTCATCAGGGGTATAAAAGAAGCAGCCAACGCCATTTTCTTTAGTTTTTCTTGCCCCAGATGTCAGGTGCCCCCTAAAAGGGTAGCCAAAATTTATATCTATATACAAAATTACATGCACCAATATAAACTTTACCTTCAACCACAAGCAAATACACCACATAGGTTGTATGAATCAGAGAAGGAAAGATAGGTTCCATCAGAAGAAAAGTGGGATGGCGGGTGGGTAACCTGGGCCGCAACAGTGAATACACTCGAACATCTATATTTATGGTAAGTGTACACAACTGTACTATGTTCTCCGTGTTTCACTGTTGCAGTCATTACATTTGGGTAAAGTCCCAAAGCTCTGGTTGGGAGGCTGGAGCTAAACAGCATTAGGAGCGGCTATGAGATCCTGCAGAACTGCAGTGGCAAAGCCTGCCCTGGATTTAGAGTAGAGTGGCAGATGATAGTGCTTTGTAAAGGTGTGCAATGAACTCCAAGTAGCTGCCTCTAAATTCTAAAATGTCCTTGGTTGGTACTCCCCTGAGAAAGGCTGCTGAAGTGGCTGCAGATCTGGTGAAATGTGGCCTAATGCCCTTAGGCACTGGCTTGCCATGGTATAAGTAGCACAAATGAATGCAGTGGCCTATCCACTTTGAAATAGTCTGCTTTGAGATAGCCTTTCCTTGTGATCCTGTAGCATATGCCACTAGTAATTGCTCTGTCTTTCTGAAAACTTTGGTTCTGTCCACATAGAATCTAAGCTGTCTGTGCACGTCCAAAGAATGCAGAATTCTTTCCCCCTTGTTCTGTGGATTTGGATGAAAAGTTGGCAGATGAATGGTTTGGTTAAGAGCCACACTGGACACCACTTTAGGCATAAATGTTCGGTTTGTCCTCAGGGAGACCCTGTCCAGATAAAAAATTATAAAAGGTTCCACAACTATGAGTACCTGTAGCTCTGAAACTCATCTTGCAGAAGTTATTGCTAGGAGCAGAGCTGTTTTCCAAGATAAAAACTTTATATCAGCAGTAGCAGCTAGCTCAAAAGGAGGCAGGGTGAGTTTTTCCAAGACATGGATGAGAAAAGATTGGTGGCTCTGCATTGTAATGAGCTGAAATGGCAGAGGCATGAATTTTAATAGATGAGAAAGATAGGCCTTTGTCCAGCATCTCAGTTAAGTATTGTAAAATCTGAGGAATATTTGGCACAGCTGTATCTGTTCCTTATGTCTGGTTCCAAGCACAGAACCTCTTCCATTTTCCAGCATAAGATTTTCTACTACTAGGCCTTCTGGCTTCCAAAATGACATCCATCACAGCTTTGCTGAGAGGTGTGTTTTGTATGACTACATTATCCGCCATGCTGCCAGGTTTAAAGTCCTGAGCTGGCTGTGCAGGATCTGATTGTTTTACTGGGACAGTAGATGAGGTACTTGAGGTAAGGTCCAAGCCGGGCATTGAGACAAGTTCCTTAATATTGGGTACCAGTGCTGGCGGGGCCAGTCTGGTGCAATCAGTATCATCTTGGGCTTCTCCTGTCTGACCTTTAGGATTACCTTGGGGAGGAGAGGCAGTGGGGGAAAGGCGTATACTGATAGGTTTTTCCAGCTGAAGGATAAGGCGTCCACTTTCCATGCTTGTCTGTGATAAATCCTTGTGCAGAATCTTTTTAGTTGATAGTTGTGAGGGGAGGAAAATAGATCTATGTCCGGGAATCCCCATTTCCTTGTTATCATGCTGAAGACTTGTGGATCCAGCTGCCACTCTTGGGGATCCATGAGGTTTCTGCTTAGTTCGTCTGCCAGAGTATTTTTCCTTCCTGGCAGGAATTGTGCCTGCAGATGTACTTGGTAAGTCAATGCTGTGTCCCACAAAGTCATGGCTAGTCTGCAAAGGGGGTAAGAATGTGTGCCCCCCTGCTTGTTTATATACCACATGACCGTGGTATTGTCTGTCTTTATCAGTAGTTGTCCTGGATGAAGTAGGTCCTTGAAGGCTGTCAGGGCATTTTGAACAGCTTTTGATTGATATGTAGATGTATTTGGTTTGAGGTCCATGTTCCCTGAATGCATCTTCCTGCCATGTGTGCCCCCCAGGCATAATCTGATGCATCCATTGTTAGTGTCTTCCTGGCTAGAGGTAATGTGAATGGATGTTCCTTATTTTGGTGACAAGCCTTTGCCCACCATCAAAACTCCTGTTGCAGGCAGGAAATGAGAGTAATTATAGTTTCCAGGCTGTGGCAATGTTGAGTCCAAACAATTTTTAGGTACCATTGAAGTTTCCTCATATGCAGTCTTGCATATGGAATTAGTAGGATGCAGGATGCCATGAAGCCCAAAGCCTGCAGAATTTTTCTTGCAGATAACTGGGCCTTTGTTGCTAACATTTTGAAATAGGTAGTCAGTTGCCTTTGTTTGTCTGGCATGAGATAAGCCATCTGGGCAGTTGTATTTAAGCTTGCACCCAGGAATATTATCTCTTGAGAGGCTACTAGCTTTGACTTCTTTTCCTTGACTGTGTACCCTAGGCATGCTGGAAGTTTTTTCACAAACGCCAGATGCTGCAGAAGGATGTCCTTGTTCTCTGCTTGAATTAGACAGTCGTCCAAGTAAGGATATATTTGCATTCCTCTTTGTCTGCAGAATGCAATTACTGGTGCCAGGCACTTTGTAAAGACCCTGGGTGCAGTAGATAAGCCAAAGGGCAGTGCAGAGAATTGGTAATGCTTTGAGCCAGCCTTGAATCTGAGGTATCTTCTGCATATTTGTCTGATTGGGACATGCAGGTATGCCTCTTTTAGGTCTAAAGTTACAAGCCTAGCGTTCTTACCCAGCATGGGCAGAAGCTGCTGCAAAGTCAACATTTTGAATTTTGGTATATCCAGGAATGTGTTCAGAATCGATAGGTCCAGTATTGGCCTCCAGGCCTTGTCCTTTCTGTGTACCAAGAACAGTCTTGAGTAAAATCCTTGTCCCCACTCTTGCTCTGGCACTTGTTGAATGGCCCTCATGTCCATGAGGGATGAGACTTGTTTTTGTGCCTCTGCCCATTGACTTTTTGGCAGATCTGGCCAGCCGTTTGCCTTTGGCAGGGTATGGAAATGGAACTTGTAGCCTTGTGACACGATATTTAAAACCCATTTGTCCTGGGTTATAATGTGCCAATTTTGAGAAAAAAGTGCTAATTTTTCCCCCTAAGGGTGCTGCCAGGAAATAAGTGCTTGGTGCAGGCAGGGGGAAGTCATTGGGACTGTTTCCTGTAAGGTTGTGATTTGTCTTCTCCACATTTGGAGGTAGAAGCACCCCATTGCTTTGACCTATATGAACCTTGCGCCTGGGATCTGCCTCTAGGGCGTCTTGATCTGCCCCTTTGAGGTCTGTCTGACACAGGAAAGGACCAATTCTTTGTAGGCCAGTGTCTACTAAACCTAGGTGGCTGTACTTGTAAAAAATCTTTGACAGTTTGCATAGATTTAGCTTTGTCCTCCATTTTCTTTAACACCTCTTCTGCCTTAACACCAAGCAAAGTATCATGCTGTAAAGGTGCATCTAATAATTTAACTTTGACATGATCAGGCAGATTTTGTTCTTTTAACCAAGCATGCCTCCTAATTACAGAACCCGTAACTGCGGCCCTGCAGGAGGCCTCCAGAGAATCAAAACCACATTGCAATGTATGTTTTCCAACTTGTTCAGCTATATGCAATAAATCCTGCATTTCCTTGTTTTCTGCACATTCAGAGTATAACAACATTTTCTGTTTAAGCAATGCCATGACATGTTGCTGATATTTAAGCATATGAAACTGGCAGTTTAAGGCCCTTATAGCCAAGGTAGCAGATGTGTAAACTTTTTTCCCCATCTATCCAGTGCCCTTGAATGTCTGTCAGAGGGGGTAGGGTTTTTTGCAGCAGAAGCCTTAACCCCTTTAGGACCCTGTGAAATAGTTTCTGGGTCTGCAGCAGGGTTTTTGCAAAAGAATTCGTGAGAGTCAGGAACCCTGTAATATCTGTTAAGCTTAACAGGAGCTGGAGGTAAGGAGTCTGGGGTTAGACTAGGCTGAGCCTTTTCTTAGATTCTGAAAAATCTTGGCTCTCCCTGTGGAAATGTTCCCTCATGGTATGTACGATTTCCCCAAAAGAATAGTCCTCAGGAGAAGAAGCTGAAGGAATAGATTTTTCAGCATCAGAATCCTCATAGGGGGGAAGAGAATATTCCTGGTCAGAAGAGGAATCAGAAGAAATAGAAACCTGATCTGAAGATTCATAGTCTGTCTCTTGCCTAGGCCTCTTATCAGGAGGGGGATGGGAACCCCTGATCAAGGTAATCAAGTCTTCGGCCATTTTGAGCATCTATTTTTTGGGCATGGAGGCCTGTCCACGTGGCTCTTGAGTTTGTTTCTTTGTCTTTGAAGGTGCTTTAGTCTTTGCCTTTGAAGCTGAAGTCGGTTTAATGTATAGATGTTTAGGTCTGAATACACCTTCAGAAGCTGGTGCCTGCTCAGCGGCTCCGGACCTATCTGAAGGAGTAATGTCCGAGGCTCCAATACCTTGAGTTTCCAGCGGCATAGCCAACTTCACGTGGGAGTCAGTAGCGGCCTGCGACTCTAAAGTAGTGGGCGTCAGGGACTGCGAAAGCGCCTCACTGAGAATTGGCGGACCGGCGACTGGCTTAGGAGAAGCTTCGTCATCGGTTTTGGGCCTCGGTTGTCTATCTTTTCCTTTTTCTTTGTGTTTTTTTGTGAACTCCGGTAGTCGGATGGCTATCCGACGACATTTCTGGATAATTAAACCTGCGTCCAAAGTAGTTTAATGCAAAATCATACCGACGCTTAATTGCGTTGGTTAAATCTACCACAAAACCGACAACCTGAAACTTTATGGTCAGGGCCTAGGCAAGGAATACAGTAAGAATGAAAGTCCTTATGAGGTATTTGCTTTCCACAAGAAATACAATTATTAACTTTTTCTGACATTGGACTGGAGCAAGAAAAAGTTTCCCCAACGGGGTACTTAGCTTTAATGAAGACTTCGGATCTGAAATTCGAACATGAAAATCTCAGGAGTAGGCCGACCGGCACTTGCGAACTGCTTCTGCTTCGGGCACTGCGCAGTAATAAAGACTGAAGAAAATGGCGTCAGCTGCTTCTTTTATACCCCTGACGACCTGACGCAGGACCCAAGACTTTGGAATTCAGGCCGACTGAGGGCAACCTGCCAGGAGGATTACCCAAATGTAATGACTGCAACAGTGAAACACGAAGAACATCTTACTACAAAAGGCACTAGTAGGTTAGGAAAGAAAAGGAAATACCAACTAAAGTATTGCAGGAATACCACAAGGGAAAAGAGAGAGGGCTGTACCAACAATGGTACTTGAAAGATTACCAACAGGTAGAGAAAGGAAGAAAACAGAATACGATCTAACTGTAATTTAACACAAGAAAGGTTAATGCTCAATAAAGGAAGAAATCTCAAAGATTTTTTCACACAAAATATCAAAAAAGTTTTCACTTAGCTGAGAGCTCGGCTGAAATGCGGCTTTACGACTACATGGCAAACAAGATCAGAGGTAACAGGGAGAAGGGCATTCTGGGTAGAAACTTAGTTCGAGAAGTTTTTGGCTGGCCCGAGCTTGGTAATAGGCTGACTCGGTTCCAAGGGCTCAGAACCGAGCCCATCAGTGATGAATGGAAAAAAGATTAAAAACATCAGATTGAGCATTAGGACCAAAGAAATAAAGGTGGGGGACAGTGACAGAGCATGTTATGGAAGAAAACCTTCTTTGTAAAGACTCATCACTATAGCAAGTACATAATGTGTTAAATGATTTAAAATTAGTAACAAAAAAGTTTGGTACATAACAATGCATGATAATAGCTGAAATTTACTGTTAAGGAAAACTAGTACATTTAAAACTAGTACATGTAATACAGGCCTAAGATAGTTCTTGATGGACACATTTTTCTTATGTTTACAGTTATCATAGCTATATTAATATGACATGTTTTCAATAAACAAACGTACCATTTTCCATTTGCAATAGTCTGTAACACTGTATTGGTTTAGCATAAGGAAAAGCACAAAATACAAAAACATGGATTCAAAGTGCAGACTTTTACAATGAAGTATAAAAGGGTAGCTTTACTAGAAAGCTTCATTTATGACCAGCCACATTTTGTCAAGAAGAGATACTGTTATACTAACACAGGGAAATGTTGATACTCAATCAGAAGATGAAATGCTCAGTCACTCAGTAGTGCTAGTAGAGTGCAGGAGACTGAATAAAAAGTCCTTATTCAACCATTCACCTCCTCTGAAAGGGAGACAGCACCACCCCAAACCAACTTCAAATGAATTCCAATTGAGTAAATAAATGCTGCTTTTTGTATATACTTCCAACAAGGAAAGAAGCAAACTGTACAGCACTGAGTACAATGTCTGTCTTTGTCTATTTTCCATACCTCGATCAAGGATAGAACAAATGGTGCTGCAGCTTGACTATCTCACAAATGTTTGTGCTCCCACATAACTAGTGACTGTACAACACTGAGTACAATGTCTATCTTTGTCTATTTTCCATACCTAGATCAAGGATAAAACAAATGGTGCTGCAGCTTGACTACCTCACGAATGTTTGTGTTCCCACATAACTAGTGAGCAAGTGTCAATAGTGTACAAAATCTGCACTTGCACAAATACAGCAGTGAAAAAGATGCTACAGAACCACAACTCAGCCAGCAGCAGCACAGAGCTGGAAACAGGAAACAAAAGTGCCTTTGCTACTCCATTTGTACAAACTAGCTTGAACACTGCATTTTGAAAAACAAACAATTCACTGACAACAGCTGCAAGCCTTATGAGAAATATGAGAAGTACTTTGTACTGCTCCTTCCTACTCACATTCATACAGCTATACCAAAATACACATTATACTTCTAAACTGAATCTTCTAGACTTTCAGGAGTCGCCTTTCAGCTCCATCAAAAAATCAGAGAATAAAAAAGCAACATATAATTCAAATGGCCATAGCTCATTTGCAGCATAAATGGAGGCTATATATTAATAGCAAAATAATCCAAGCAGTACCAACAAGCCTCCAATTACAGCAAGATAAAACTCTATTATGACTTCAGGCTCCATGGAATCCATATTATAAATAATTACAATAGCCCTTTCAAATACAATCCAGCTGAAGGTACAGTTGGGTAAGTAAACTTATCATAACGGTGGATGCTCAAATGTTCACTGGTGTAGTAGCTTAAGCTATATGGGCTATATCCTGTCAAGGGTATAACAGCTGACCAGTTCTCAAAGCTTTAAGGCATTTTCCACCAGCTTAAACCATTATGCACTCAAGATGAACTGACTAAAAAAGACAAGTCTGGGCACCAAGTCCCTCTGTGCTTTCAAGCCAACCGAGAGAGGGAGGTTAGAGCCCTGAAAAGGTCAAGGCTTGTAAACTACTTAGAAGTCCTCACACCCACAGCAAAACATACAAAATAAAGAGGATGGAGGAGGAGAGCACCTACTGCAGCAGCGAATGGTTGCATAGCTACTGTTATGGTAAGTTTACTAACACAGCTGTACCACATTCATCATACCGATTACTGCTGCAGTAGCCTTAACTATGTGGATATGGTGTATTTACCATACTTTAGACTGACTGGGATGAAGAACGATGAGGGACCAGGAGCCCCTGCAGAATGGTCCTACTGAGTCCTGTCCTAGACCTGGAAAAGGAATCTAGTCTGCAGAGCTTTGTGATGGTATGCACAGAGGACCAAGCTGCTGCTTCTTGAATCCAACCCTTTCTAAAAAGCCATAGACAAAGCCAAGGCCCATGGATAATGAGTCATGACCCTGCCTAGAACTACCTTGCTGTGCTGAGCATGAGAAAAGGTAATAGCATAACAACCGTTCGTAAATAGTCTGCTTTGACATGGGTTATCCTTTCTTTTTACCTTCATGGTACATGAACAATTTATCATTGTTCCTAAAACATTTTGTTCTGTCAAGATAGTACCTGAACTTCTGGGACATCCAAGATATGAAGTATCCTTTCCCCCTCATTTTTAGCTTCTGGAAAGAAAGTAAACTCAGATACCACTTTAGGCATATAAGAAGGATGTGTAAAGACTATCTCTGTGGAAAATGAGATAAAGTTGACCCACCATAAGAGCTTGCAATTCATGTACTCTTCTTGCAGAGGTCAGAGCAGTCCGTAACACTGTTTTCCATGTTAAAAAATCAAGTCAGCCTAATCAGCTAGTTCAAATGAAGCAGTAATTAGTTCTTCTATGATAAAATTAAAATCTGAATGAGAAGCCATCTGTTTTCTAAGACGCTTGTTTTGCAACACACCTTTCAAAAACCTTTCTGCATGAGACTGCTTGAAAGAGGGGGATCCACAGGCAAACATGCAGAAATAGAGGAAAAATTAACCTCGATAGAGGAGTAAAACAGGCCAGAGGATTGTAACTCACACAAATAATGTAAAACCAGAGAGACACCAGCCATAAAAGAGTGATGGTCATTGTCCTGGAATCTTGCTACAGAAATTAGTGAGAATCATAGATGTCATGAGACACAGAATCCTGAGAAATTCCTAGGTTACATAGAAGACTGAGTAGAAAAACTCAGGAATAGATCTACATACAGGCATATTTTTTTTCCTGTGGAAAAAAAAACTCTGAACTGAGGTATTTAGGAGACTTCTTCTTTCGGCTGCTCCCGTCAGGGGTCGCCACAGTAGATTAACTGTTTCCATTTCTTCCTGTCCTCTGCATCTTGCTCTGTCACACCAACCACCTGCATGTCTTCTCTCACCATATCCATAAACCTT
This sequence comes from Protopterus annectens, assembly GCF_019279795.1. Taxonomy (NCBI): domain Eukaryota; kingdom Metazoa; phylum Chordata; order Ceratodontiformes; family Protopteridae; genus Protopterus; species Protopterus annectens. Next base: position 1,494,678,930 of record NC_056743.1, on the reverse strand, counting down.
ATCTTAGGCCTTCCTCTTTTCCTGTTACCTGGCAGCTTCATCCTTAGCATCAATATACTCTGCATATATACTCTGCATCCCTCCTCAGCACATGACCAAACCAACGTAATCTTGCCTCTCTGGCTTGGTCTCCAAACCTTCTAACCTGGGCTGACCCTCTAATATACTTATTCTTAATCCTGTCCATCCTCGTCACACCCAGTGCAAATCTTAACATCTTCAACTCTGCCACGTCAAGCTCTGACTCCTGCCTTTTTGTCAATGTCACTGTCTCCAACCCATATAACATAGCTGGTCTCACTACCCTCTTGTAAACCTTCCCTTTCACTCTTACTGGTACTCGTCTGTCACAGATCACTCCTGACACTCTTCTCCACCCACTCCAATCTACCTGTAGTCTCTTCTTCACCTCTCTTCCACACTCACCATTACTCTGAACTGTTGATCCCAAGTATTTAAACTCATCCACCTTCGCCACCTCTACTACCTGCATCCTCACCCATTCCTCTAGCCTCCCTCTCATTCACACACATATATTCTGTCGACACCCCAGGAAAATAATCCTGCAAGAAAGAATTAAAAAATACATTGTTATGTTCTCCTTGACTCCAGTCTGTGTAAGAGATTTCTAAAAGTGACAGATTCCAGACACTTTGAAAAAGAGTCTGCAAAGATAAGCAAGTCATTTGTATAAAGAAAATGTCTGCAGTAGGCTATCTGCAGTAAGCTATCACAAGAGCTAGGCACACTGTAAATACTCTTGGAGTGATGAATTGACCAAAGGGTAATGCAGAGAACTGATAATGTGATGGAGACACAGAAAAAGTACAGTTGTGTACACTTACCATAAATGCAGATGTTCGAGTGTATTCACTGTTGCAGTCATTACATTTGGGTAATCTGCTGGCAGGTTGCCCTCAGTCGGCCTGAATTTCAAAGTCTTGGGTCCTGCATCAGTTGCTGTCTTCTCTTCCATGACGTCAGGTCGTCAGGGGTATAAAACATGCAGCCGATGCCATTTTCTTTAGTTTTTCTTGCCCCCGATGTCAGGTGCCCCCAAAAAGGTAGCACTATTATATATATATTTATATATCTACATGCATCAATATAAACTTTATCTTCCTCTACAAGCAAATACACCACATAGGTTGTAGAAGATAGAGAAGGAAAGGTAAACTGTAGAATGACGGGGATGGAGAGACGGTAACCTGGACTGCAACAGTGAATACACTCGAACATCTACATTTATGGTAAGTGTACACAACTGTACTATGTTTTTCACGTTTCACTGTTGCAGTCATTACATTTGGGTAGAATTCCAAAGCTATGGTTGGGAGGTTGGAGCTAAACAGCATTAGGTGAGGCTATAAGGCCCTGCAGCACTGCAGTGTCAAAACCTTCCCTGGACTTAAGAGTAGAGAGGCAAATGATAATGCTTTGTAAAGGTGTGAACAGAACTCCAAGTAGCAGCTTCTAGAATGTCCTTGTTGGTACTCCTCTGAGAAAGGCTGCTGAAGTAGCTGCAGCTCTGGTGGAGTGAGACCTAATGCCCTTGGGCACAGGTTTGCCATGGTGTAAGTAGCAGAAACAGATGCAATGGCTTATCTACTTTGAAATTGTCTGCTTTGAAATAGCCTTTCCTTCTGATCCTGCAGCATGTGACACTAGTAATTTCTCAGTTTTTCTTACAGCTTTAGTCCTGCTCAAGTAGAATCTTAGCTGTCTGTGTACGTCCAAGGAATGCATAATTCTCTCTCCTTTGTTCTGCGGATTTGGATAAAAAGTTGGCAGACGAATTATTTGGTTAAGAGCCACACTGGAAACGACCTTAGGCATAAAAATAGGATTTGTCCTCAGAGACACCCTGTCTGGATAAAATATGATAAAAGGATCTACAGCCATGAGGGCCTGTAGCTCTGAAACTCTTCTTGCTGAAGTAACTGCTAGTAGCAGAGCTGTCTTCCATGATAAGAACTTTATATCAGCGGTAGCAGCTGGTTCAAGTGGGGGCAGGGTGAGCTTTTCCAACATATAATTGAGGTCCCATGCAGGTAATGGTGATCTTCTAGGAGGCCTTAAATTTTTAGCTCCTCTAAGATACTGCTTCAGTAAAGGATGAGAAAAGATTGGTGGCTCTGTATTGTAATGAGCCGAAATGGCAGAGGCATGGATTATGATTGATGAGAAAGATAGGCCTTTGTCAAGCATCTCAGTTAAGTATTGTAATATCTGAGGAATATGTGGTTCTTCTGTATCAATTCCTTGTGCTTGATTCCAAGCACAGAATCTCTTCCACTTGTCAGCATAATATTTTCTAGTACTAGGCCTTCTGGCTTCCAAAATGACATCCATCACAGCTTTACTGAGAGGTGTCATTTGTATGATTATTGGATTAGCCATGCTGCCAGGTTCAGAGTCTGTAGTTGATTGTGCGGGATCTGATTGCTTTGCTGGGACAGTAGTTGTGGTTTTTGAGGCAAGGTCCAAGCTGGGTATTGAGACAGGTTCCTTAGAATTGGGTACCAGTATTGGCGGGGCCAATCCGGGGAAATTAATATCATCTTTGGCTTCTCTTGTCTGACTTTTAGGAGGACCTTGGGTAGAAGAGGCAGAGAAGGAAAGGTGTAAACTGACAGGGCGTCCACTTTTCATGCTTGTCTGTGGTAAGTCCTTGTGCAGAATATTTTCAGTCAATAATTTTGAGGAGAGGCAAATAGATCTATGTCTGGGCTCCCCCATTTCTCTGTTATCATGCTGAAGACTTGTGGATTTCGTTTCCACTCGTGCGGATCCATATGGTTTCTGCTTAAATCGTCTGCCAGAGTGTTTTGTTTTCCTGGCAGGAATTGAGATTGAAGATGTATTTGGTAGGTCAAAGCTGTGTCCCACAGTGCCATGGCTAATCTGCATAGGGGGTATGAGTGTGTGCCCCCTTGCTTGTTTATATACCACATGACTGTGGTGTTGTACGTCTTTATCAGTAGTTGTCCTGGATGAAGTAAGTCCTTGAAGGCTGTTAGGGCATTTTGAACAGCTAGCATCTCTTTCTGGTTGATATGTAGATGCATTTGATTTGGTGCCCATATGCCCTGAAATGCATCTTCCTGCCATGTGGGCCCCCCAGGCATAATCTGATGCATCTGTTGTTAAGGTTTGATTGGTATGGGGTAGAGTGAAGGGCCGTCCCATGTTTTGGTGACAGGCCTTTGCCCACCATAGAAACTCCTGTTGGAGGTGCCTGGCGATGTACATACCAAAGGGTGCCCTGTACTCTATAACTGGTCTAATAAGGGAGGAGTACAGGGGGGTTATAACCTCTTTTTCTTCTGGAGACATTGCCTTATTGATGACATGGGCAACATAGAAGGCTTTCCTTACCACTGTGGAAACATAATGGTCTAAGGAGAGGTTGCTGTCAACCTATGTGTCCAGATCTCTTACCACAAATTGGGCACTTATGGTGTTGTTGTTAATGTGGTACTTTACAGGGATGCCTCCCTTGCTGAAGGGGATGATGATGATGCATTTTTTAGCATTTAGCTTGAGCCCATGACTTTGGCACCAATCAATGGTTTGAGTAATACCTTCCAGAAGGGTGCCAATTTCACTAGGTGATTCAATGATCACACACAGTTTGTAGTCATCTGCAAAGTTTGTTAGCCACATGCCCTCTGTTTTGGCCTGTTTTTCTGAAAAGTAAATTCCAAACAATAGGGGTCCCAACACCGAGCCTTGTGGTACTCTACTTGTTACTGGTCTGAAGGTGGATGAAGAGTCCCCTATTTTAACTGCATTGTTCTACTGGTGAACCAGTTTACGACCCATCTGACTATATGCTGGTTTACTTTCAGTTGGGTAAGTTTATCAATGATACCCGAGTGGGGAATGGTGTAGAAGGCCTTCACTAGGTCTAAATAGGCAGTATGCAGTTTTGCCTTCATCCAAGGTTTTGGTGACTGTCTTGAAGAAGTCCACCAACTTTAGTAGGGATGATCTCCCTTTGATGAAACCAAACTTGGATGGATCTAGTGTTTGGAGGTCTCCTATATCCTTGTTGACAAGGTCCATGATGATTCTCTCCATGAGCCTGCTCCGACTTATGGGTCTATAATTCCCGGGGTCAGAAGAGGAACCCCCTTTGTGGAGGGGATGACAGTGGTAGTTCGCCTATCTGCAGGAACATACCCAGTGCTCAGACTGTGGTTAAAGAGGGTACTCAAAGGTACAGCTAACTCTTGCTTTACACAATTTAGGACGAAGCCAAGGATGTTGTCTGGTCCCATACAGGCCACGTTTCTAGCCTTGGAAAGGGCATTAAGGACCTGTTCCTTAGACATTTCTGGGGGGGGGGGGGCATATAGGAGGGATGTCTTGTGGTATATTGGGTGGAGACAGGGAGGAGAAGTTCTCAGTGAACCTGTCTGCCAGCAGGTTAGCAATATCACCAGGTTTAGTTTATGTTGTGTCATTTACAACAAGTTCTATGCAAATCTGTGATTTTCTTTTGAGGCTGTGGACGTAGCCAAAGAATGCCTTATGGTTACCCTTGGCTAGGGTGGCCAATTTAGACTCATAGTCGGCTTTGGATTTTTTCACTAGGGGTCTTATTTGCTTATTTAGGCCAAGGAGAAAGTCCTTTGAGTTTGGGGACCATCTCCTACTGCTTTTAGACAGCAGTTTCTTTCTTCAGTTATACAGGCTGTTTATGAAGGAAGTCCACCAAGCAGGTTTGCTCTTACAAGAGGAAGTTACTTTTACCCTGTTGGGTAGAGCTGAGTCAATACAGTCATGAAGGTGCTTATACAAGGCTTTGGTATAAACCTTGGCATTGGCAGCCTTGCCATCAGTAGGAGTAGGGGCTATGAAACTAGTAATATCGTCTTGTAAGAGATTATACTTTGCTTTTGAGAATCTTTTAGTCTAGTTCCAGCTGGGGAAGGGTCAGACACTATTTTTACTTCTAGTGTGGCTGACCTGTGGTCAGACCTCACTACAGATGACTGTACACTTGGGGTGGTGCAATGATTGCTCATGTCCGTAAGTACTAGATCCAGAATTAATGAACCCCTCGTAGGGGTGTCCACTAACTGGTCCAGGCATTAGCTTTGAGTATGCAAACAACAAACCTTCTCAAAACAGTTCCAGATACAGAATCATAACCACATTTCAAAAAGTGGGTAGTCACTTGAGACACAGAAGCAATCAGCTTGCACAAAGATGGTTTTCTTTAGAAGGGATGCCATAATGTTCCTCATGTTCTCAGAGGAGACAAGCATGAACCTTAACACATGCCCATAACTAAAGTAGTTCAGAAGAGTAACCCCCAATATATCAAAGACTTTCCAATCTTTGTCAAATGAGGAGGGATTGGTATTAACCATATGTAGCAGCAGCTGGGTTCACCAAGGAGATAACTGACAAGTCTGGCAAAAGCTATACTTTCTTCAAAATATGAATCAGAAAACTGAGGAGAAAGCAACAAACGCTATCCTTTTATAATCATTTTGTGGTTCAAAATGTTGAATCTTTTCAGAAAATATAGAATCCCTTATTTTTCTTTTGCCACAAACAGCTGAAATGGAAGGGTCAAGAGCCTGAACTAAACCTGGAGCTAACCCCAATAAATCACTCCTGTCCAAAGTGAATGAGACAGGAGAAGATATATGTCTACACTTTTTGCTTCATTTTGGCAGGAATTTCTAAAGAAGCGGAGATCTGAAAGTGTAATCCAGATACAGAAAGCTCTTTCATATCTGAAACTATAGGAATATGATAAGCATCTTTAGAAGCTAGAGAAATACGATAAGCATCTTTTAAATTTAGAGTTATCAAAAAATGAAAGGATGAATCAGAGGTAACATGTTATGAATGGATAGCATTTTGAATTTCAGGACATTCACAAATTGTGAAAGGAAAGCTCTAGTACTGGTCTCCATGAGGCTTCTTTCTTTTGTACCAGACACATTCTTGAGTAAAACACTGTCCATGTCAGAGAAAGTAGAACAGGTTCTATTATCTCCAAAGTCAGTAGATGCTGAAAGAAAGAAGTGATCCAATCCAATCCGATCTTAAGGATAAGGTTGAGAGTTGGCATAATGATTAAGATGTTTATCTCACTGACACAAGGTACAGGCCTTGATGATCACCTTTGCTCACTGTCTGGTTAGTGGCTAGGCATATAACAGTCTACAGACTGATTGCCTGGTATTTATTGGGGGGGGGGGTGGCATAATGGTTAAGGACTTCATCTCACAGCTGAAAAACACAGGGTTTGATTCTAATCTGTGTTTATTAGCTAGGCTTATGATACTCTGCAAACTAATATCCCAGTATTTACACCTTCTTGGGTTAGGAGCTGGCATAATGATTAAAGTATTAACCTCCCAGACACAAGGTTTGGGTCTCACCTATGAAGGGAAAATGGATAGGCTTAAAATGGCCTGCAAGGATAGCCAGCCTAGTACATGCCTTTTAAGAATCCCCTCAAAAGGAGGAAATGGCTCCCAATGAAACTGTACTCCTGATGGATCACTTTCCAAACTCATTTGTTTGATATTATCTGTTACCAAAGAAAGAAAGAAATGGAGAGACAAATTCTGAGGGAGATTTAAAGGCTTGCCAGGATGAGAAGGTGGTTATCAATTGCAGGTAGTAGTTCAGCCTTAGATTGTCTTGGTTTCTTGGAGGTTTCCCCTTCTTTTTGGAACCTCCTTCCCATAATTTTTGAAAGTTAGTTTGCCATAATTTGTCTGGGTTTTTCTGCTTTATATAAAATGAAGTTCTGGTAAGTATGAAACCTTTAACAAACTTGAAGAAGGAAGACTGAACAATCTGAGATACTCTCAGTTTTTGCTCCCTCATCACACTTTTTAAGGACCACACCAGTAAATGGTCCAAAAACAATCTATCCAAATTAGAATTCACAATTTCAGCTCTAACATCCTCAGGTAAATTCTGAGACTATAACCATACAAACCTTCTTGTAACAGTTCCAGTAGTAGTAGCTGCTCTAGAAGAAGCATTAAGCACAGTTCAAAGAATGTTTGGTTACTTGAGACACAGAAGCATTAAGTATACTTATAAAAGCTTTTTTTCAGTAAAGTGGTTATAATGGTCCTCATATTCTCAAATGATCCAAGCAAACACATTAACACATGAGCTTGACAATTAAGAGCCCTAAAATATGTGTGGCAGAAGTATGCACTTTTTCCTCAAAATTTATCAAAGGCTTTTCCGTCCTTATCAGAAGGGGATGGATTAGCATTTACTAAACGTTTAGCTGTAGCAATACTTGCCAAAGAAATCACTGCAGGGTTAGATTTGTGATTAGAAATAAATATGTAAGACTGAGGATCCTCATACAATCTATCTACATTATTAGGGGCTGAAAGCTGGCTGAAATGCATGATACAGCCTATGATAAAAACATCCTCCAAAGCAGGACGAACAAAAGGAACAAGAGAGAGAGTTGAGGAAATTCCAGTTGTATTAACTCACTCAAACTATTTTCTTAAGACACTGGAATGTCACTGTTCCCACTGAAACAAATGATTCATCATCCTAGATATAGTTTAGAAAAAGGAAATTCTTTCAAGTGATGATCAGAAAAAAAACTCTTTCCTCAAAAAAGTGGAATCACGAGGAGAAAAAAACAGTTATTTCCTCAATATCATTTCCCTGTTCTTTTACCAGTAAAACCAAAATGAGAGGGGTCAAGAGCTTGAATTAAGCCCTAAGCTAAGTCCAAAAAAATCATTCATGTCTAAATTAACTGTGACAGGGGAAGATAAATGTTTAACTCTCTGCATCTTTTAAACAGGAATTTTCATAGAAGTAGACAGACTCCTGTGAGGCATCATTCCAGGGAACAGAAATCCCAGTCCCGTTAAGCAGAGAGGGTTTCCCCACTCCATCCCCAGAGACTGACAAAAGTGGTTTTCCTATGTTTGTGAAGGAGACTCATACAGCAGCAGAGGACATGTCTAACCCCCCCCACCCCCTCCCGGCCATGGTGGCTGAAGGAACTACACCAGAGAAACCCAAGGAAGAAGAGTGGCTTGAGGAAGCAGAAATGGCAGCAGCAGAGTTACCCATCTGTCATTGAGACAAATTTATAGAGTGCTACAAGGGGCAAAGGCTGTTGAGAAATTCTTTTGGTGGTCTGAGGAAATTGCAAGTTGTTTATGCTAAAGTCAATAATAAAGCCTGAAGTCTGGGTATTACTGACAGTAGCAGTCGAGAAAAGCGGTACGTAGCAAGATAGTAGTAATTTCCACAAAAAAACACCACACATTTACATCAAACCTTACACACAGTTTCATAAAAGTTTTACCATAAAAAAACAAAGTAACAATATTTAACATAACTTTACATAAAAGTAAAAAATGCAACCACAGACTTTGACTGAAAAGTCGTGTGACAAAAACAAAATTCCTAGCAATAAAGTATTTCACAGAAAAAGAGTAATGCTTCTGTCACAAAATATGTGGAAGTTTTTTTTTCTCAAAGGGAACTTACCTGCCAAGCAATAGAGAAATACTAGCCAACCGTCGATTCTCAAAAGTCGACAAAAAAAGCATTCTTCAGCAGCAAGAAAGATCTGAAGGGCTTGGTATCCAGACCACTGAGATTCTACAACTCTGTTCAAGCTGTCAATGGTCCAAGTGTGTGTGGAAGATCCCTTTAAGCTTTGGAAGTTAGTCAGCTATTACATCTTGTGAAAGATATAACCCATATAGCTAAGGCTACCGCAGCAGTGCTCAAATGATGAACATTACATAAAACTAATAAAAAGAGGTGGAAAAGAATACTATACAAGACATTTCACAAAGTAAAAAAACAAAGTAAGTAAACCTCTAGTAAACTGTTAGTGTGCAAGAGGTACAAAAAGTAATCAAACAACACTTCAGATTGCATGCAAAACTGCAGTGATTACGAAGTAAAGAGTGCAGAATTCTAAAAAAAGCATGAAATGATTCCATGCTACAGAATTAAAAAACAATATATATATATATATATATATATACAGACACACACTGGTATTTAAATACAACGCAAAGTTATGTTGCTGCATAAACTGTTTTCTCCATGGAAGTGGTACTTAGTTTGAGAACCTCCTTGAAAATATAACTTTCCGAGTGACTGGATCTTACAAAGCCACTCAAAAGCATAACACAAGGAGTCCCACAAGATTCAACCTTGGGCCAACTGCTACTTTGACTGCATATTAATGACTTACTGTGGGATTTGCCTCAGATTAACTATATAATAAATGCTGATGACATTGTACTGCCCTGGCCCAACAAAAGGCATCCATTCTAAACAATGAATTTTCAAAAGGATTTTGGAGTTATTCAGAACTGGATTTGTAAAAGTAAGCCATGCATCTACACACACACACACACACACACACACACACACACACACACACACACACACACACACACACAAAATAGTGTGATGCAAGTTGATACCTCTCTAAAACAAAATAACATCCTTCTGGGTGCCCGTATTGCTGTCACTACTCAACAGATGAACCCAGGGCTAATCTTAAACCAATACCTATTATTCCACCAGCAGACAGGAAAAAAATGCAGATTAAGAAAAGTATTAATGCAGTTAAAAGTCTCATACAAAGCATCCAACTTGTTGGCCATGGAAGCTAGACGAGCCACTGCACTACTCTCTTGACACAAGTTTACACTCATTCAATCAGCCCAGAGTAAAAGAGTTTGATTCATTAACCTAGCTAAGAAGTATGAGAATGACTGCACTACTCTCAAATTAAAATGGCTACATCCTATAGCCACGGTTATTTTACAGAATAATATACTCACCTACAAAATATTAAAGGATGGCTAGTGACCGCCACTCCTCAGCCAGCTGCAATTTAGAAACCAAACTTTTAGAAATAATGATGGTAGTCCAATGAACACAGAAGGCATTATAAAAGATCTGGGAACACAGGTTGACAGCAACCTCTCTTTTGACCACATTGCCACTGTGGTCAGAAAGTCCTTCTATGTGGCACATCTTATTACTAATGGTTTTGCATCCAGGAAGAAAGAGGTCATTGTCTCCCTCTACTCTTCCCTCATTGGGCCAATCATCGAGTACAATGCCCAATTTGGCATGTACTTCACTAGACACCTGCAACAACTGGAGAGGCCGCAAAAGTACCTCTCAAACAGATCCCAGGCCTTAAACCCTTGTCCTATATGGACTGACTCAAAAAGCTCCAACTATTCTCTGTCTCATATCGCCTAGTTAGAGGCAATCTCTTCTTGACTTACAAAGCCATGTCTGACCCAGCTCTGTTAGAAATGCTACATCTAAAGAAATCCCAATCTCTCCGCACCACATGCTCCAGAGACCTCAACCTCATTACCACAATCAACAGAATGTACTGGAGGAACAGGTTCATAACCCAGAGACTGCCCATGCTCTGGAATAGACTTCCCATACATGGCAAACAGAGCACCTCACTGGCCCTCTTCAAGAGAAATCTTGAGTGGAAGGGAAATAGAAAATTCACCCCGGGGATCACTTCAGTGGCTCTACTCGACAGAGGCACTGGGAACTAATGTCGGGTGGCACGATACCAGGGTAATCCTACGGGCTAGGCTTGTAAAGGCTCCAGGGCCATTATCCTAGTACACACCTATGAACCTGTGATGGTATTCAATTACACAGGCCCTCATTCATACTTGGAAGGTATGAAACAGTTTTCTAGAAAATACTTCTAGCAGTTGAGGACAATCTCCTCCAGAAAATTATGAATATAGACCAACTACTGACTTTCAAGAAAACAGTCCATCTATTCAAAGAAAAGTAAATACAAATGCTATACAGGCCTAGGCTAATGCAAACTGTACACCAGTTCTTAGGTTCCACTCTACTAGTGGTTCCATTCCAACACTTGCAGGTTTAGTGTGCTTTGATACTCCTTTATGAAAACAACAAGAGTGATACAAATACAATCACCTCCCATCCCCTATTTATATACAAATAATCTACAGCCATGCAACATTCACACACTAGTAGCATCTTACAGTGCTATGAATTGTGCAACATGCTTGCATACAGCTCTACCTTTGAAGTTTACACCACATAATTAAGCAAGCAATAATACCCAACAGGATGTGTGTTAATGTGTAATTAATGCCCGCCCTGGGTACACCTAGGGTACACAGAATGTGCTCTCTGTACAACTGTTGTGTTTTACTTACTTATTTACATATTTTTATTACTACATTATTTTTTTATATATTCTGGATGAAAAATAGTTACTCCGCCTAATGTTTCAAAGTTGCTGTAGCATACATAAATTGTGTTAGTGTAAGCATTTTGCATTCAAAATATATCCTTTTTAAAATATATCTATGCATTTGCTTTATTTTTTGGTCTGTTACTACTAAAATGGTTTCTTGCCAGTCATTGGGTATTGAAGTCACTAAATAATGACATACATTTGACTTTCAGACTTTATTTCTTCAGAAAATTCATGTTAACACAAATCATGTTATTTAAATTACTTGCGAACAGCTTCTGCTTCGGGCGCCACGCGGCAAGAAAGACTGGGGAAAATGGCGTCGGCTGATGCCTTTATACCCGAATAACTGCCGCAATGACGTCGGGTGAAGTGCGACACCAGCCGAAGCCAGACCCAGACTTTGGAATCCGGCCGACCGAAGGGCTGCCTGACGACAGGACAACCCATTTGTAAAGACTGCAGATGCATCCTTGAAGGACATTCTGTTCCTAGTTTGAAACTTTGCTCCCCCTTTATTTCAGGCTTTATCCACATTTCTTGAGTTAAAAGGTCGAGAGGTATGCAAACCTCTTATCTGCTGCTGCCAGTGTTTCATCTATCTCACTGTCTCTCCCTCTGTCACACAGACACACTCCCACACCCACATGTACTTAAGAAAATGCATGCTACTACAAGTCTTATTATTACATCAGCTTTGTGAGCTTTTAAACAGGAATTGTTCCTGTTTTGAACCTTTGTTTTCCCTTTATTTTACATTCTCTTCAGTTAACTTATGTAAGACGTGAGAAGTATGTAAACCTCTTGACTGCAGCTGCCAGTGTTGGATCGCTCTCAGTCTTCACACTCTCACTCACACACACTTCGCTTTCATGCATGCATTCACACACACACCAACAGAAAAATACACACACACACACACACACACACACACACACACACACACACACACACACACACACACACACACACACACACACACACACACTTTTTTCTATGTTAAGATTTTACACTTGCTAAGCAGCAAAACCACTGCTTAACGAATGTAAAATAATGCCTCGATCATTCTTGCTTTCACTCACATCCACGCATACACTCACACACACAGATATAAACACACACACTTTTGTTTTTCCATTTTTTTTTTTAAATAAATTTTACGCTCACTTAATAACAGAAGCACTGCTTAGCAAGTGTAAAATAATGGCGACCGTTTGTTTTTTTTTCTGTCCGAGTTCCATGGCAGCTTGATATGCTGCCATGAAGAGGTGGACTAGTTTTTCAGTGGGCATTACTTGTATATTAACACCCTGCTAGAGAACGTTTGTTCTCCAATCAGGGTACTGATGTACAGTTGGCCCATTTTCTAAGCATTATTAAAATATGCATTCTTATAAATATTATTTTATGTTTTACTTTTTCAGTGGCACACCTTGGCTATGTATGGTGCATGCAATCTTTGTAAGATGCCTTTTTGGCAGTAATTTTTTATATATAATTCTCTCCTGTATGCATTTTTTGCTTATTATTGTCTTTGCCATTGTGACCTGGCTGAAAGGGCTTCTTGGACCAGTTCATTTATCCAGTTAGCAAAGTATAAATAAAAAGTAAAATTAAAGGAGTGGAGTTTACACATGTAAACTTGCAGCTCTCATCATTTGATGACAGAGACAGAGGAATAATGCAGTAACTCTAAACACAAGATATGACTAAAAGGGATGCAAAGCTCCCACTGGCACTCAAGATTCATGTGGCTTATTAGAAATCTGTTTTTTCATGGTCACGCACAACTCACAAGGCTTCTGTTATGCAAAAAGTTCAGTTACAGTAGCAAACATTTCTTTCTCTCTCTCTCTCTCTCTGTTCTAGAACTGCAAATTAATAAAGCAAAATGGCAGAATCTAGTTCACAGGTTACATGCCCGAGCCCTAGGGGGTTGTTTTTAGATTAAGTCCACACCATGAAACTGACACTAGAAACAGATTAGCAAATAGTCGCAACAAAGAATAAATTTTCAAAGTGCCAGGTCTTGAGACACATTCAGACTTTAACTTTGAAAGTATTAACGCAAGATAATTCTGGATAGCTTGTAGACTATGTCATATTTACTGTTCAGATGCATAGCCATGTAATCCAACTGCAAATCAAATGATACAGAAAAGGAAAAATTAACTTTGGAACATGCATGTGAAATGGAGGCAAAGATGTGGAGTTTTGATTCCTGTGGCAATTAAGGAAGAAAATTTATGAGCCACAATATACAATTTCTTTCTGTTCTCTTTACACTTAGAAATCAATCCTGATACATTAATTTAGTTTTCACAGCTAATAAATCTTACACACAAGGACGCCAGTGGACAAAGACCCATTGTTCACAGGAGTCTGCTGGAGTGCTGTTTCTATGTAGCTGCTCTTTCCCTACCCGCCTCGTTCCATCACCCATCTGTCCAGGCACCCCTGATCCTCCTACACAAATACAATTTCTTCCACTACTTCTGGTAAAGTGCTGTATAGCCCTGGCACCCCCTCCATCACACATTTTCTGCAGGCAGCCAGAAAGAGTCCTTCTTCAAACTGACCTTTCCAACATCTCCGTTATTATTCAGCTTTGCCCATCTTCATTACTTTCGGATAATACTGTACATCGAGTTTATCTTTCCAATTTAAACTACTGCTAAATAACTAATTCTCAAGTTCTTAAGTGCTGCACACTAACAGATGCTTTTATGGGGTAGTAACACACCTCTCAACCTGTTAGTACAAGATATCTGGACAAAGGCAAAAATAATGAGGGAGGGGGCAAAGGCACAAAATTAAGGGCAGATTTTAACCATTGCTCTTATAAACTTAGAAAGTTGCCAGAACATGTGTGGCATTAGCATGCACTTCCTGAAAGATATTAAGTCTGAAACTCAAATGTCTTGTCATTATCTAATGACTTCATTCGTCAACAATTTGTCAGAAAACCACACATTTTATGAGGAACTGACCAGATATGTGCAAGGCAAACATCTGGAGATTCTGCAAAATTTTGAATAGCTGAGAGGTATGGGCAGCGCTATAAGCTCTAAAGAAGCTACATAATTACTCAGCTACAAAATCATATCATATATACAAAAATACATGCATATATATATATATATATATATATAAATAAATATATATATATATATATATATATATATATATATATATATATATATATAAATACATATAGTGTGTGTGTAGGAATGCATGGAAAAAATCAAGCAACCATGCTATTTGTGCATGATTTCCCATGAAACTCTTACTGACAAGCACCAGGGCTGTACTACACTGACATGGTTCCAAAGATCTCCATCACATGTTCATTACCAGCTCTACAAATCCCTAATTTCAATGAATCTCAGTTCAGACAGAAGGAAGTATGAAGGAAGGACAGTATGAAAATGAAACAGAGAAACTCTAGTAACAACACCACTTCTGTGTCTGTATTCTGTAACCACTACAAGGAATCCTGAAGGCTTAAGGTCAAGTTTCTCAAGTTTCCCTAAAATCATTAGACAGGGCTGTAGCCCGCTTGGTGTATGGTTACTCTAGAAAAAGGTTGAAGAAAATGAAACAGCAGCAAACAAACTACAGTTACATGCACAATCATCAAAGCAGTAGGTCTTCAAGAGACAATCTTTTATAATACTGCAAAACTGTAATAACTGGACTTCAAATGAATAACATGGGCTGCCTGGATTGAAACAGGGATGCTTAGATCTTCAATCTAGCACTCTCCTAAATTAGCTACTTCAGATCATGATTTTTCTTTAATAAAGTGCTTTGGTGCTATGTAACTAAATTACATATCATATATTGCATCTCAAGCTGAGAACATATTTAATTATTAAAGTGAAATGCTGATTTAGAAAAAAGCCAATTTCTGTTGAATCAACTGTTTCGGTCATCCACACACACAGGCAGAGATCACAATGCTGGACTTGCCCCCTACACACACACACACACACACACACACACACACACACACACACACACACACACACACACACACACACAAACACACACACCCTGTGTAGGACACAGGTTACAGCTCATTAATTTTACATGTGATTACATTTGAACAGATTTCGTTGTACATTGAGCTAAGGATCAATGATGGGCAGTCTCTTACACACACACACACACACACACACACACACACACACACACACACACACACACACACACACAAACTACTAAGTTCTTGTCTAGAGCAACTCTGCTTCTTCATCAGGGATGAAGAATTAACATGGAACATTCCATACTTTCCAGCTTCACCTGAAATCCATCTTATCACAGTCTCTCAAGGTTTCACTAAATAGAATTAGAGGCTATTTTGTGTGGTCCCAGACAGTAACGTACAAATCAAATTAACATGGTGTTAAGGCAGGCAAAAGTAGGACACAAATAGCTTCACTTTACTTTTCCAAAATCTATGAAGTAATATACAAAAAATAAAGCAGAGTAGTGCAGGGTCCACTGAAAGCTAAGTACAGCACACATGCATTCTCAACTAATACAGTTATAAATGTGCAAAATTTTCTGTTAATCAAGACCGGAATATGCTGTGAAAGGCCAGAGAAATTCCTTATTCTAGCAAAATAGATAATAAAAATAGGTCAAAGTACATTGGTTACCTTCTGCCTCTCTGTATGCAGACTCTTTTGTCATTCTCACAGGTGTATAATTACAGATGAACTTTTTTTTTTCCATGAAAGGAACCCCTTGTCTTCAAGCAATGTAATTTCTTTGGCCTTCCAGTTACACTCTATTCTAATCAGGCATATGTTTTGACCAGTCTGACTATCCCCCCACTACAAATTTCTGGCACTTTGTGATGGACAAACTACTAACAATGACTGTATTCCCTAGATGAAGCCACAAACCCCCAAAACTATTTTTTGTGCCACTGTTTGTATACTTGGATACTTGAAAAGCACTTACAGAGCAGGATTAAGGATGAAGCTCCAGGCCCACACTAAGATTTTTTTTTTCTTAATTATCTGGATTAATAGTTAAATACATTTTTATAGGTTCATAGGTATTTACTAGGCTTGCAGTTAAGGACACCATTAAGAAGCATACCCAATTTCCCAATTATCCCAAAGCACTGTCTAGTTAAATGACTTGCAAAAATCATGCAATAAGCAAATGAAGGTTAAAAGAATCAAACCCTGGACAACAGGAAGCAGATCTTTAACTGCTCATAGTTTTAATCCTCTGCATTAACTTCCAGGCAAGAAGCAACCACTCCCTGTCAGGGAACAGAATCCAGGTCTCCTACATGACAGATGGAGATATTCACCACTATACAAGCAAGGAAGACAAAAAAGTCACCCCACCAGGGGGCACCAAGACGCTTTACAACTGAGCTATGTCACCATTACACAAGGTATGAACCCAGGACTATTACACTTCAAGTGGGGATTATAACCATTAAAGGCTTCACTGAAGAAACCTGGGATTGTACCAGAGACCATTAAGTCTTCAGTCTAACACTCTTCTAACTGAACTATTAAAGCTCAAGCAAGTCTTTTCTTATAGTCATTTTTTTTGCCATGTAGCTAAGTTGCCTATGAGATACTGCAGCTTAAGCAGAGAAAATACTTCATGTATGAAGTGAAATGCCACTTCAGAAAAAACTCAATTACTGCAGATTTGCCTGTTTGTCAACCATGATCTCAACAACACACCAATGAGTGCTGCCACTGTACACATTCCTCTATTTGGCACGCAATTTCTAAGCACATATTTTGAAACAATGTAAGCAAGCATTCAGTTGCTGGTGAAAAGGCACAATACTGACTCTTAGTTTACCCTTGTGTTTTTAATGAGATGTTAGCAACTGAAACAGCTTACTCAAATCTTTCTCTTCTTGGGTGAAATCATCACCCTGTAACTGTTACAGCCATCCATAATGTGTTTTGAATTTTGAGTCTGTCGTAGATTTTTTGCATGGGAGTCAGTTGACTACTGGAGAAATAGAGGTAGGTTAGGGGTTATTGAACACCTGAAGAAAGTTGACTGTTTTGGGAGCTGCACATTAGCAGTATGGAGTATAATTTTCACATCTACACATGAAAAGGATTTCCTTTTTTGTTGTGTGACTGAGGAGTACAAGGAAAGTTTAAATGGGAAATGTATAAAACTGACATCAGCACAGTATTATGAAAACATTTTTAAGAAAGTACAGTTGTGCAAGTAAACTTGCCATAACAGTAGCCTTTGCTATATGAGTTATACCCCGATAAGGATATAATGGCTGGCCAGCTTTGAAAACCTCATGGCATCTTCCATGTGCTCAAACCATTAGTCATCTCAAGCCGAGTTGTCTAAAGACACAGTTGGTACTCTGAGCCCTTTGCAGCTTTTATGCCAACTAGAGAGACAAGTAGGGCCCTGAGATAACATATCTAGGATACATACACATATATATATATATATATATATATATATATATATATATATATATATATATAAAGAGATAGATATATACACATATACATATATATACATGCACACACACACACACACACACACACACACACACACACACACACACACACACACACACACACACACACACACACCTTGGTAAAATAAAAGAAATGTAAAGGGGGTGGAGAGAGAGAGGGGCAGGCTACTGAAGCAGTGATCATTCTAACATCACGGTAAGTTTTACTTACACAACTACACACTGTTCATCCTATTAATGGCTGCTGCAGTAGCCTTAGCTATATGGGTAGATTGCCTTAGCTAACTACATTTGGAAGGTGAAAAGGTGGAAAAAGAAGAGTCCAGGAGCCCCTGGATAACGGTCCTAGCACAGCTTGATCTGGACCTACAGAAGGAATCAAGCTTATGGTGTACTGCAAAAGTATGTACAAAGGACCAAGTAGCAACTTCTAGAATACTTCTAGAATCCAACCCTTTCCAAAAAGCCATAGATGAGGAAAACACCCTGGTAGAGTGGGCCTTGACCCTGCCTGAAATAGCCTTGTTATAGTGAGTATAACAAAAGGTAATAACCTTAGACAACCATTTGGAAATAGTCTGTTTTTACACAGGTTGTCCCTTCTTATCTTCACAAGAAATGAAGTGATCTGAAGATCGGTAAGATTTAGTTCTGCCAAGACAGTACTCAAGTTGTCTGTGGACATCCAAGATATAAAGTTTAATTTCCCCTTCATATTTAGGTTCAGAAAGAAAATGGGGGGATTGCTTATTTAACAAAGTACAGTCATATACCACTTTAGACATAAAAAGGATTACTTCTCAAAGAAACCCTGTCCCTATGGAATATAAGACATGGTTGACTCACCATAAGAGCTTGCAACTCAGATATACCCTTCTTGCAGAGGTCAGAGCAATCAGTCAAACAGTTTTCCATATTAAGAACCTTGAGTAAGCCAGATTAACTGGTTCAGATGGAGCAGGTGTTAGCTTCTCTAACAAAAAATTAAGATACCAAGGAGGGGCTACCAATTTTCATGGAGGCCTCTAATGCAAAGCCCCTTTCAGGAACATTTTGACATGATACTGCATTAAAAGAGGAGTATCCATGGACATCCATGCTGAAATTATATTGACAGATGAATATGAAAGAGGATAGGGACTCAAGAAAACGATGTAGAAATGAAAGTTATGTACTTACCATAAAAAAGATCCATGTTGTCTAATTTTTATATGGTTCAACATATGAGTTGTCAGATCTGACCTTGGCACAGATTCTGAAGCTTCCACAGATGCAGGGCTTGATTCTTCCCCTACCCATAACTCCCACTCCACCCTAGTACCTCAGATCTTGTTTGCCCCCAACAGTATGAATGAGACCTATTTATGACCATGTATTATACGACAGAAACCAAGAACAGAGAAAGGGACAAGGAAACAGTCTGGTAGGACTGTTAACAGACACAGTAGCAACCACCTGATCATCTTGGAGCCATATGTGTCAATCTGGTATGGGAGGCAAGATGGAGACAGGGAGGTTGAACCTGACAAAAATCAGACAACATGGCTCTATCGTTATGAAGTACATAACTTTCATATCCAGTGCTGCCTATTTTCCTCCAATTCAACATATGGGACAGATTCCCAAGCTATCTTTCTGGGTGGTATCAAGGAAGGACATTACAGAGGATGGTGTAACCAAAGGAAGAGTGTGATCTGGATTGTTCATCCAGTTTATAATAAGACACAAAGGTAAAGACTGTGGACCAAGTTGCTGCTGCACAAATGTCACTGATGGGAAGTCTCTTTGAAAAGGCAGTTGAGAAGGCTACCACCCTTGCTGAATGAGCTTTTGGTATGGATTGTAAAGATAAACCCTTCTTGTTACAAAGGAAAAGCAATCTGACAACCATCATGACAAGAGTAACTTTGGCAACAGATCTACCAAGTTTTGGTTTTGAGAAAGCAATAAATAGTTGATCAGAGTTCATGAACTGTTTTGTTTGATGAAGATAGTACCTGAGTTGCCATGAATATCTAGCCAATGCAAGGTGTATTCTCCTTTGTTTCAGAATTTGGGGAAGAATACTGGTGAATGTATAGACTCATTCAAGCTTGTATTGGATGCCACTTTCAGAAGGAATGATACATTAGTTAACAGAGAAACACTGTCCTTATAGAAAATTAAACAATGAGATTATCATGAGAGTGCCTGTAATTCTAAAACCCATATGGGTGACGTGACCACCACTATGAAAATTGTTTTCCAAGTTACATATTTAATATCCACCATGGCCCAGGTTCAAAGGGGAGGGTTGTGTCAGAGCTTGGAGTACAATGGTAATATTTCATAGGGGGCCAGGTCTCTAATAAAAGGTTGTAAAAGAAATGTCCCTCTCAAAAACCTCTTGAGATCTTCAAAGAAATGTGGCCAATATGAAAATAAAAAATTGCTGAGATTTGAACTTTGATAGTGGAATAACTAGAGCTTTTGTGAAAAAGTCTAAACATGAATTCCAAGATGGACAGGATGTGTGAAGAAAAATTATCCAAATCCTTGGATACAGCCCAAACAGAACTTTATTTTTTTCCATTTGCTGTGATATATCTATTTTGTAGCAGGTTTCTGAGAAGGTGATAATAATCTTAATAACCATATTGGGAGGTCTGGCATCTCTGGCTATGATCAGAACTGGAGAAATTAAGCAGTTAGCTTCATGGTGATCTCATTCAGGGAAGACAATCCAGATGGGTGAGATACAAAATCTGAATACTCATCCGGCATCCAAGTGGGATGTGCTACTACAGATCACAGGAAGGGGAACCGTGTTTGTCAGGGCCAGAAGGGGGCAATGAGGATTACTTTGGTCTTGCACTGTCTGGCTTTCTGAATGAATTTGTTCATAAGCGGTAAAGGGGGAAGGCATAAACCTGGGGACAAAATGTGGACCACAGCACCCCCTGATGATTGACTCTGTGGAAGGATAGTACAGTTTTGTACCTACCATAAATGTAGATGTCCGAACTGGATAGCATCTGCAGTCATAACAAATGGGTTGTCCTGTCGTCAGGCAGCCCTTCGGTCGGCCGGATTCCAAAGTCCGGGTCCGGCTTCGGCTGATGTCACACTTCACCTGACGTCATCTCTGCTGGTCTTCGGGTATAAAGGCATCAGCCGACGCCATTTTCCTCAGTGTTTCTTGCCCCAGATGCCAATTGCCCTCTTTGGAAAGCTAAATTTTGGATAAATGCTAATGTTTCCAAAATAGTAGAAGGCAAACACAAAAAATAAACATGTATGTACATATATACAAACAAATACACCATAAGAGACTCCCCCCCCCAGCTAGCTATTAGGAGGGTGAATACCCTAGGAGTACCGCAGAGGGGAAGGAGGGAGGGTAATCCTGACTGCAGATGCTATCCAGTTCGGACATCTACATTTATGGTAGGTACAAAACTGTACTATGTCCTTCATGGATGCATCTGCAGTCATAACAAATGGGTAGAATACCATAGCCAAACTAGGGGAGGAGGAATAATAATTATGGTGTAGTCAGGATCCCTTGCAGAACAGCAGTGGCAAACCCTGCTCGGGATCTAGAATATAGAGGTAAATTATAATGCTTGGCAAATGTATGCACGGAGGTCCAAGTAGCCGCCTCAATAATGTCCTTGGTTGCCACTCCTCTTAAGAAAGCTGTGGTAGTGGCTGTAGCCCTTGTAGAATGAGGTCTTATGTTCTGTGGAATTGGTTTTCCATGGTATGAGTAACAGAATCTTATGCAATTTCCTATCCATTTGGAGATTGTCTGTTTGGAAATTGCTTTTCCTTCCCTTCCTGTTGAATAGGCTACAAAGAGCTGGTCAGTTTTTCTGTTACCTTTGGTTCTGTCCAGGTAGTAGCGTAACTGTCTATGTACATCCAAGGTATGCATTATTCTTTCACCTCTGTTTTGTGGATTGGGAAAGAAGGTAGGTAGGTGGATTGCCTGGTTTAAAGACACTCTGGATACCACCTTAGGCATAAATGTAGGATTAGTTCTCATGGACACCCTATCTTGATGGAAGATTAGGAAGGGTTGCACTGCCATTAAGGCCTGTAGTTCCGAAACCCTCCTTGCTGAAGTAATAGCCAGTAGGAAAGCAGTTTTCCATGACAGGTGTTGTAGATCTGCTGTTGCTGCTGGTTCAAACGGAGGGAGTGTCAACTTTTCTAGCACAAAATTCAAGTCCCATGCTGGTATTGGTGGTTTCCTAGGAGGTTTTACATTCTTGATCCCTCTGAGGAACTGCCTGAGTAGAGGGTGTGAAAAGACAGGAGGATCAAAGCTGTATTCTGCTGAAATAGCTGTTGCATGTATCTTGATGGAGGAATAGGACAGGCCTGTATGTAGAAGCTTTGCCAAGTACTCCAGAATGTTAGCAATATCTATGTTCGACACATCTTTTCCTCTTTCAGTACTCCAAATGACGAACCTTTTCCATTTTCCTGCATAGTTCCTTCTTGTTGAAGGTCTGCAGGCTTCAAGGATAATGTCTTTAACCCTTTGTGAAAGGTCTGGGTTAGTTACTGCTATGTGATGTTCCAGGCAGTTAGTTGCAAGGTTTTTAGGTTTGGATGTATGATGTTGTAGTTGTTTTGAGTTAACATCAGAGGCATCAGGGGTATTGACCACATTTTCTCCCGAGACATGCTCCTCAGCAATGGGTACCAGTGTTGTCTTGGCCAGTTTGGAGCAATCAGAATTATCCTTGGGCGTTCCTCTTTGATTTTCAGAAGTACCTTGTGCATCAAGGGAAGAGGTGGAAATGCATATGCTGTCAGGCCTTTCCAGCTGAAGGATAGAGAGTCCACCTTCCATGCAAGTGGGTGGAATGTCCTTGTGCAGAATTTCTTGAGCTGGTGATTTTGTGGGGAAGCGAATAGATCTATTTGTGGCATTCCCCATTTCTTTGTGATGGCCTTGAAGATGTCCGGGTGTAGCATCCATTCGTGAGCATCCGAGGTGGTTCTGCTTAAAATGTCTGCTAGGGTGTTCTCTTTTCCCGGTACAAATATTGCCTGTAACTGGATGTTGTAGCTGAGAGCCAGATTCCAAAGATCCAAAGTCATTCTGCATAGGGGGTAAGAATGAGTGCCTCCCTGTTTGTTGATGTACCACATGACTGTGGTGTTGTCTGTCCTTATCATCAAATGGCCTTCTTGTAGGAATGGTTTGAATTTTAGGATTGCCAGTTTTACTGCCAGCATTTCTTTTTGGTTTATGTGCAGGTGCAGTTGGTCCTGTGTCCACAGTCCTTGTACGCATTTGTCCAGCATGTGTGCCCCCCATCCTAGGTCTGAGGCATCCGTTGTGATGGTTTGGTTTGCTGGGAAGTTGTGGAAGGGTAAGCCTGGGTTTGACTGGCATGCCCGAGCCCACCATAGGAACTCCTGTTTTAAGCATGCGATTAGTGGTATTTCTGTCTCTAAGCTGTGTCTGTGTTGAGACCATAAATTCTTTAGGTACCACTGTAACTTTCTCATGTGCAGTCTGGCATGTGGGACCAAGATTATGCATGATGCCATGAAGCCCAAGGCCTGCAGAACTTTTCTTGCTGTTAGTTTGTTCTGCCTTGTTAATGCCAAGAAGTAAAGAGGGAGTTCTTTTTGTTTTTCTGCAGTTAGGAATGCCATCTGTTTTACCGTGTCCCAAGAAAGTTCTTGTCTGGGATGGTATCAGCCTTGACTTTTGTAAATTGACTGTGTATCCCAGGACTTGTAGCAAGTAAATGACCCTTTGTAAATCTGTTGTCAGCTTGCTTTTGTTGTCCGCTTGTAACAGGCAGTCGTCCAGGTATGGATAAATTTGGATTCCCTGTACTCTGCAGTGAGCGATTACTGATGCCAGGCATTTTGTGAATACTCTGGGCGCAGTAGATAAGCCAAAGGGCAATGCTGAGAATTGATAATGCTCTGATCCTGCAAGAAATCTGAGGTATCTTCTGCAATTTGGTCGAATGGGGACGTGCAGGTATGCCTCCTTGAGATCTAGAGTTACCAGCCAACACTCCTTGCCCAGCATGGGAAGAAGTTGCTGTAGGGTCAGCATTTTGAATTTTGGGACAATGATGTATGTGTTTAAGATGGACAGGTCGAGAATAGGTCTCCAGTTTTTCTCTTTTCTTGGTACTAGGAAGAGTCTGGAGTAGAATCCTTTGCCCTGTTCTGTTATTGGCACCCTTTCCACAGCTCTCATCTTTATTAATTCCGCTATCTGGTGTAGGGCTTCTATTTTTTGATTTGGGGGCAGGTTTGGCATTCCTCTTTTTACTGGTAAAGTGTGGAAGTGGAACCAGTAGCCTTGGTCTATGGTTTGCAAAATCCACTTGTCTTTTGTAATATAGCGCCAATTGTTTGAGAATAAGGCTAACTTTCCGCCTAATGGTGCTGCCATTTGCTTCCTGGTAGGCGGAGTCAGAGCCAAGTCACTGTGATTGTCCTGTTGCAGTGGCAGTGGTTGTGTCTGTGCCTCGGTTATTGCCTTGCCACTGTCGTCCTCTGTAGGCACCTCCTCTGGATTGATTTCTGCCCCTAGAGCGTCTGTTCCTGCCCCTTTGTGATCTTGTGGAGTCAGGAAAGGACCAATTTTTGGCAGGCCAGTTCCTGCTAAACCTTGGGGGCTGTACCTGTAGGAAATCTTTAACTGTTTGTACAGATTTTGCCTTCTCTTCCATTTACTTCATGACCTGCTGGGCAGGTTCCCCAAATAGACTGGCCTTATCCATAGGAGCATCCAATAGCTTAGCTTTAACATGATCCGGTAAGACCTGTTCTTTCAACCATGCATGCCTTCTTATCACTGTGCCAGTCATGGCTGATCTAAATGAAGCCTCCAGTGCATCATAGCCACATTTTAAAGAATGGTTACTAACCTGTTGGATGTTATTCACCATTTCTAATACATATTTCTTATCTAAGGATTCATCAGAAGACAGTTTTTTAATTAACTGATCAAGCATAAACTCTTGGTATTGGATCATGTGAAACTGACAGTTTAAAGCTCTAGCTGAGAGAGTAGCAGAGGTGTAGACTTTTTTCCCCCATCTCTCTAAGGACCTGGATTCCCTTTCAGAGGGAATAGGGTTTTTTGCTGTGGTCGAGGCAACTGCCTTAGGCCCCTGGGATATAGTTTCGGGGTCTGCAAGCGGGGCCTTGTATAGGTGGTGATGAGTGTCTGGCACCCTGTAAAATCTATCTGGTTTGGCAGGGGCTGGAGGTAAAGAATCAGGTGCAGCGCAGACATCATTAAATGCATCATCCACAACAGATAGGACAGGAGGTATAGCTAAGGGCCTATGTTGTGGTAAGTGCAGAAAAGTCCTAAGCCTTTTTCTTGAATCTGAGAAATCTTGTCCCTGCCATTGGAAATGTTCTCTCATGGCATGTAGAGTTTCCCCAAAGGAGAATTCCTCTGGTGGAGAGGCAGCTGGGATGGATTCTTCAGCATCTGAATCTTCATAATTGGAAAAAGGAGCCTATGGCTGGTCTGTAATGTCTGAGTCATCCGCAGAATCATCAGAGGACACAGGCTCGGGGGGGCTCTGCTCTAGGTCTCTTTTCTGGGGGCTGAGAGGCCCTGTCTGGGTGAGATTGGGATCCCCTAATTAAGGATATTAAATTTTCTGCCAGAGTAAGCATTTGTGAACTAGAAGTAGGCCTGAGTGAGGGTGGTTTAACAGGCCCTGATTTAGCTGATTTGGCTGCTTTAGCCCTGGCAAAGGCCTTAATAGACATGGCTGCAGGAGGCCTAGCAGCACCATGTACTGGGGTAGAGATATCCAAAGGGATGGTGTCTGAAAGATCAGTAGGAGCCGCAGTTGCAGGCAAAATTTCTGAGGCTGATTCAGATAAGGTAGCAGGAGCCTCGGTGGTAGTCATGGATTCGGCTGAAGATTGACCAGTTTTCTCGGTTGCGGGCGAAACCGAGACACTCGCGGCTTGCTTAACCGTGGTTTCGGCCGAAACCGCGGACCGCGAGTGTCGGTCCTTTTCTTTGCGTTTTTTAACAATTTGGGTAGTCGGAGGATCCAACGGCATAATGTACGCAAAATCTGAACCGAAAAACTGTTCAGCAAACTCCGACCGACGCCTAAGCGTTCGTCGGTTGAAGGAAGCACAGGCCGAACAGGCTGCTACGTCGTGGTCTGCGCCTAAGCAAGGCAAACAGTAAGAGTGGAAATCTTTATGAGGTATTTGTTTCCCACAAGTTAAACAGTTATTGACTTTTTCTGACATCGGCTGAGGCAAGAAAGAGTCCCCAACGGGGTACTTAGCTTTTAGAAGTCTTCGAAGTAGTATTCGGTAGTAGTAATCTCTGGATCTGACCGACCGGCACTTGCGAACAGCTTCTGCTTCGGGCGCCACGCGGCAAGAAAGACTGAGGAAAATGGCGTCGGCTGATGCCTTTATACCCGAAGACCAGCAGAGATGACGTCGGGTGAAGTGCGACATCAGCCAAAGCCGGACCCGGACTTTGGAATCCGGCCGACCGAAGGGCTGCCTGACGACAGGACAACCCATTTGTTATGACTGCAGATGCATCCATGAAGGACATCAGGGAAAAGCAATTACTGCAGTTGTTGAGATAGAAGGTGAATAGATAGCAGCAAGGCTGGCTCCAGCAATGAAAAATTAAAGCGCTTTTAGATTGAGGGACCACTCATGGGGCATTAGGATAATCCTGCTCAATTTGTCCGCCAGAACACTGGCAGACCCAGCATGTGCATTGCTATGAAAAAAAAAGTGTGAAGACACTGCCCACTGCCAAACTCTCATGACTTCTTGACACAAGGGTAAGGAAAGGTTTCCTCCTTGTTTGTTGATGTACCACATGACTGCCATGTATACCAAATGTCTGACCCTGCGGTTCCTGTCATACTGAGCAGGATTACTATTGCAATAACACTTCATCAGCAGGGTAAAACTAACCAGTCTCATGACGGTCTAATCCCAGCTCACGCTCCCTATTAGTGAACAACAATCCAATTCTTGGTGAATTCTGCTTCACATGGATAGGAAGAGCCAATATCGAAGGATAAAAAAGTGACATTGCTATGAATGCTTGGCTGTCACAAGCCAATTATTCCTGTGGTATCTTTTCTGACACCCCCTGTTTAAACCCAAAAAGCCAGAAGGATTGTGAGGCCCCACTTTCACGGTCTGTATTCATACTGAAAAATCAAGATTAAGCGAGCTTTTGCGCTTCTGCTCCATGGGAGGTTTTTGTCCTCCCTGAGCTCACCTTAGGACACCTGCGATACTCTTTGACAGAAGAATTGACCCAGACAAACGTCCCACCTGACACTGTCCCCAGAGCAGGCTGCACCAGGGCGCTTGGAGCCAGAAGCGAGAGCCCGGTGGGACTCACCCCTGCCTCACCAAGTAAGTGAAAAAAAATGATAAAAGTAATGATATTTCACAGGCGGCTGAGGTCTTCCACTTACTCTACCCCACTCATGTCTCTTCACAGTGCCAGACTACAGTCATGCTCAACAGGGTCTTCTTTCCCCACTGATTCTGCCAAGCGCATTCCCTTGGCTGTGGTTTCATTAGATAGTAGGTAGCGACAGTGGAAATCTCATTAATCTATTCATGCATGTCAATAATTAGATGACGAGGCATTTGGCTACCTTAAGAGAGTCATACTTACTCCCGCTGTTTACCCACATGTCATTGAATTTCTTCACTTTGACTTTCAGAGCACTGGGCAGAAATCACATTGTGTCAACACCCATCTTGGGCCTTTGCAATGCTTTGTTTTAATTAAACAGTTGGATTCCCCCGGTCCACACCAGTTCTAAGTCAGCTGCTAGCTGCCAGATGATGCGGGATGGCAGTCAGGAACGGCACCCACCACAGGCAGTGCAATCCACAGGAAGGGCTCAGCAGACATTCAGAGTCACCACCGTCATCCCCCCAAGCCCCCCCAAGGAGGGGGAAGAGTGGTGATGGGGCAACACCTCGTCCAGCCATGGTGCGAGCCCAGACCCGCTTCACACCCAAGCTCGACCGACCTAGCTCTTATAGCCAATCCTTATCCCGAAGTTATGGTATAGAAATCATACCCTTGAGGAGGACATCCTGGAATGCCTCCAGCACTAGGAGGACTGCCCTCATGTCCAAGATGCTGATGTGAAGATTGGCCTCTAAAGTTGACTATGTGTCTTGGACCATCCTCCCTTCGAAATGTCCACCCTCCCCCTACCCTAGAAGAGAGGTGTCCATGGCTACTGAAGAGGGGATGTTATCCAAAAAGCAGTGTGTTGCCTGCAAATCTGTGTGAGTCAAACCTTTGTATGTAATGGGAGAAAGCTCAGGGACCACTGCACTGCTAGAGTCCATTAAGCACTCTCAAATAGTAGTGGGCTAGCAGAATCACTAGAATTGTAGATGCCATTAGAACTAGTAGACACAGAATCAACAGTGCTGGAGGACAGGGATGATGAATCACCTGCATGGCCATCAGATGTACACATGTAACCCTGTGGTTATGAAGGCTGACAATTTGTAGAGTTGTGTTGAGGTGGCATTCTATAAATTCAACCTGTTGGGTTGGTAACAACTGACATTTGGAAAGGTTTACTGTTATACCTAGGTCCAGTACGTCCAGAAACAACTGGAGCACAAGGTCCAAGTGACGTAATAGCAGATGCCCAGAAGCAGCAGTTAGGAGATAATAGTAGAGGTAAGGGAAGACTTGGATCCCTAGTAAAACCAAGTGCACCACTACCACTGCCATTATGGATTCATAGGTTCATAGGTGTATAGTAGACTAATGGCCCTGAAGCCTTTATAAGCCTAGCCCATAGGATTACCCTGGCATCGTGCCACCCAACATTAGTTCCCAGTGCCTCTGTCGAGTAGAGCCACTGGAGTGATCCCCGGGGTGAATTTTCTATTTCCCATCCACTCATCAAGATTTCTCTTGAAGAGGGCCAGTGAGGTGCTCTGTTTGACATGTATGGGAAGTCTATTCCATAGCATGGGCAGTCTCTGGGTTATGAACCTGTCCCTCCAGCATGTTCTGTTGATTGTGGTGATGAGGTTGAGGTCTCTGAAGCGTGTCTTGGGACTTCACCTTATTCCACATCAGTTTCCTCCTTCTGTTGTAGAGCTTGTTTATGGCAGGGGACCACCAGATTGGCTTCCTTTTTTTGGAGGAGAGCATCTTGGTTCTATTGGGTATGGCGAGATCCATGCATTTGTGTAAGTGTTTGTACAGTGCACTGGTGTATGATTCGGAGGTCATGCAACTATTCTCCATTTCCATGGGTGCCGTGAAGTTAGCCACCTCTGTTTTTAGGAGCCAAATGTTAGCTTTGGAGAAGTTTTTCATGGTGGTTACATTTCTGGGGGGGGGGGGGATTTCCAAGGTGATTAGTTTGTGGTCGGAACTAACCAGGGAGGAGTTGACTATTGGAAATTATCAGCCCTGTCAGGTCTTGAACCCAGGGCCCTGTACACCATAGAGCAATGTACCACTACACCATTTGAACTGTAGCTATATTGGTGAACACCTGAGGGCTGTGATGAGGCTGAAAGGCAGGGCTCTGAACTGGTCATGACTGGCTTCCAATTAGAACCAACTAACTGGTACATTGAAAACTGGAACGGAAAGTCACTACATGAAGATACAAATCCACTGTCAGTTTTTTCATGATTGGCTTACAGCCAGAAATGGAGGAATCTCATGCAGTGCTTCTCTATCTTCACATGATAGCAAGTGTCCTGGAGATCTACTGGGCACATCCAATCATCCTGCCTCAGCACAGGCAATGTGGACTGGACTGTGACCATCCAGAATTTTGTCTGTTTCATGAACTGACTCAGGTGACTGAGATCCTAAACTGCTCTGAGGTCCCACATTTTCTATAGCACTAAAAATATCCTTAAGTAGACTCTAGATTCTAATTGGTCTCATGGAAATGGTTGAATTACTTTTTTTTTCTAGCAGCTTGGAAATTTCTACCTCTGCTGGTTCCCACTAACTGGGTGGAATGTCGGGAATGACATTCTTTTTCACAGGAGGAAGAAAAATGGGTATAGAATACCCTCTAGAAATTATCTTTAGCACCCACAAATCTTTTGTTATGCTTTGCCAGGCTTGAGGGTACAAGTATAAGTGCCCCCCAATTGCCTCCAGAGTGCAGCAGTTAGGCAACCCTTCAGGGATGCTGATACAGCCTCTTGGTGAAAAGGACAGTGGAAGCCTTGGTTATGTGGTCTGCCTCTACCTCTTAAGTGACATCCATTAGAATTTCATCCACTTTTGCCATGTGAAGGTCTATCACCAGGACAGCCTTAATAAGAACTTTGTAACTTACAAAACCATATCTTTTTTCCAGCCCTCTGATTCCTAGAGAAGGATCTTTGAGGGATGGAAAAATGGAAGTCCACTGCAGAGAGGGCCTTCTCAACCTGCTGGCTCCGGGTCAGTATGTTTTTAAACTTTAGGTCCAAAAAGTGTGGCACCATCGTATAGGGCAAAGATGAAGGACATCTTAAAGCCCTCTATGAAATCACAAAGGGTTTACTATCAAATGGTTGAAAATCATATGATCGACTCATATGATCAACACATGAATATAAAGTGGTTCATTTGGTCGACAGGAAGTGCACGCAAATTACCTGTCAACATAAAGTTGCCAACAGGGCAGGGATATACCCTTGTCAGCACTGTAGTGCGATCTCGGAGTTGTAATATATAAGTAGCAGGGGGTGTGGGGGGCAGCCCCCCCCCACTGGGGATACTGTCAGCGCTGCAGGTGTTTTTCGACCATTTAAACTTTGACATCTTTTTTGTTCAGTATTTTGAACGTTTGGTGTAATGACTTCCGACGTTATGACTGTCGACCACATGAATTTCAGTCTTTTGACAGTAAACCATCACAAAGACACATCTAGGCATATTGTCACATGATAAAACATGTGCCTGCTGTTCTGGCTGAGTCATCAGCTGCATTAGAAAGCTGTCAGATGGCCATATTGAAATTTGACTGTAGAGTAGGAGTTTGGAGTCCACTTTCTTCTGAACATCTGCAGGCAATACTCTAGAGAAAGTCTTAAAAAGTCCCTTAGCCAAGTCTCTCTCTCTCTCTCTCTCTGCAATCTGGTAACATGAACCACATATTTCAGCTAAATGCAAAGGTTGCTGAGGCATATGTCCATTTTCCCAAATCTGTCCAACACCCCTAGACTCCATGCTAGGAGAATGAACAGAGGAAGTTTCCTCAGATAATTCCTTATTGGTGGACCCTTGATCTAATGTTTCCTGTCCTTCGTATCAGGTAAAATCCTGTCTGGCTTTTTGGTTATTGGTACCACCTTATTAGCATCTTTCCATGCACATTGCACCATGAGGTCAATGACGGGATCAATGGGTGTTACCACCCAGGATGATGCTCAGCAGCAACCAAAGGATTCCAGGAACACAGAGTTGTCTGACAAAGTATCTTCTGTGAACCATCCCTCTCTCTCTGTTTCATGGGTTCAAGGAGTTCACCAAAGGTGATGTCTTCTAAGGGGATCAGAAGGAACCTTCTTCTTCATCCAAATCTATATCGATTATGAAAGACTCAGAAGAGCAGTCTATATGCTTCCATTTGTATGTCTGTTTCTTATGGCTGATTCTGTTGGGAGGTCAGAAGGTTCATAATCAGGCCGACCTAATGTAGTATGTGGTTCCAGAAGCCTTTGATACTGACTGCTCCTGTCTGGCAGAATGAAGAGAATAACAGGAGGAAGCAGGACCCAGCTGGGGTACGGACAGACCTGAGCTGGATGAAAACATCTTCTCTTCGGTCATGGCTAGGAGCCTTTCAAAAGCTTTGAAGGCCAAAGCCATTGTAAGAACTGAGGTTTTCCCATGATCCAAACATGAAAAGAACCCTCAGCAATAATGAACACCAGCCACAAAGCTGACTCGGGCCTGAACTGTCTAGTGCCGATGCCCCAAAGAAGAAGGATGACTCTGAAAATCTCGATGAACCATCCCCTCGGAAGCCAGCATGGATGCTTCTGGTCAGAATTTCTTCTCAAGCTGAGCATATCAGAGTTGAAAGAGAGAGGGAAGCTGCTGGTGTCAAAGTAGATCATACTCTCTGCTCCGACAAAGGTGTTCAGGAGTTATCTAGATCCAGAACCACTGGAACCAATGGGGGACTGAAAAGGGAGAGATGAGTGGAAGGGTAGAGTGTCCAATAGTTGGTATGTTCCCAATGGACTGTACCAAAAGAAACACATTTGTGTCCTTGGAAATGTTTTCATTATCCTGTTGATATTATGTTCTGTTTGGCTCCAAGATGATCAAGCAGAAGACACCACCGAAGGTGGCCTGGAATACCTTCTTTCTTGAAAGATTGGAGAATGCAATCTCAGACTCACCAGTTCTGGTGAGAACCAGGGCTGAGGAGATGCAGGAAGGATTTGAAAAGTTGTCTGTTCTGACCTATGGTTGCACTCTGGTTCTGATCCAACCACACTGTAGGGACTGGAGAGCAGTTCTTAGGTACACCAGAAGGAAATTTTTCTTGTTTCCCTGACCAATTCTTACCCTTATCTTTTTCCTTTTGTCTTTTTCTTTATCTTGGGACTTTTCCTTGGATTTGGACCTGTCTAACTTTTTAGCTGGAGAGGCCAAAGAAAAAGATCCCACCAAAGAAGACCCTTGTTGTGGAGGGAGAAGTCCTTTAATAATTGCTTTCTCACACCTAATTTGTAACACTCTCGAGCTAAAGGAGACACATTACTGGCAGTCTGTATCTAACTAGGCAGTGCCCAAGCAGTAAACACACAAAGTGTGGGGGTCTTGAGGAAGGAGCTTATGCCCACACTCCAAACACTTCCTGAACCCTTACAAGTCCACTATTTAAGGGAAGGACTGAAGCTTAATAAAAATACCAGCAGACACACACTCACATGCTAGGAGAAATAAGCACCTAAGAATATAAACTATAGCTATAACAGCTCTAACAGGAAAACACCTTTGTGTTAAAATACTATGAACTATATCTATAACATTAAACCTTATACTAATGTTGCCCCACTATAAAACTACTGAAACACACAACAAATTGCTTTCTAATACAGAAATCTTAATCTAACTATAAAACTACTGAAATAATACTAGAGAGAAAAAAATCTCTTGATAGGAGAAGAAATACATTTTCATCAATGCTGGAGTGCTTGTTTGGCTTGCTTGCTGTACTCTGGCTGAATATTGCTGATCTCTGTCTGCATTTTATTTTGAAGTTTTTCATTTAAGGATTGGTTACTTCTGCTTTATGTTCTTATATTACATTTGTTTAATTTTAAGTTTTTAGTTCTGTTGTAGTTTTAAGAGGTCTTGGCTATGGTCCATTAGAAAAGTTAGCATAGAATTTCTTTGCAAATAGTGAATAACATCAGCTAATTAGTGGGAGAAGCTGAGAAATAGCATTCCTCATTTAGCTTAAATTATTTGGAGGCATCTCTATTTAGCTGGAGTGCCTGTTTGGCTTGATTGCTGTACTCTGCCTGAATATTGTTGACATCTGTATTTTATTGTTCCCACCCACCCGCTCAACTGTTGCTCTAATCTTAAACTTGGTTGCTTTTGAGCAGCAAACCCCTACTAAAAATCAGATTTTACACACTCCTCCCAGTCCCATCTCATCAGTTCATTCTATTGAGTATGGAGAATCAGTTGGGAAGACCTGCCCTTGAATCATCTTCAGTTTCCTCCCTTTCCCCTTAGCATAAAAAATGCAATTTATTCAGCTGCTTTTACTGTATTTGTGTTTCTTCCTACTTCATTTTGCTTTTGCTGCTTGTTCTTAAAAAACTTCAACTGCATTTATTCTGCTGTACTTATTACTGCTTGTCAGTAGCCTGATTAAATTGTAACTGTTATTCTAAATCTCTTAGTGCTGGTCTACGCACTTGGTCTTCAGGCCAGTTATTTTACATTAAGAAGGTTTGTGGTCTACACTCTTGTGGGAGGAGAGGGTAGCCTCTGCCATTCTGAGCTTGGAATTGCTGGTGAAGGCTTATTGTGGCTGTTTTCTAAGTGTCTTTGTTTTGGTTTAAGGACTTGGGTTCCAAACCAGTTATTTTACATTAGGAAGATTTGTGTTCTAAACTCTTGTGGCAGGATACGATAGCCTACACCCTTCTAAGATGCGAATTGCTGGTTGAAAGCTTATTCTGTTTATTTTGAAAGTGTCTTAGTTCTGGTTTAAGCACTTGGGCTCCAAACCAGTTATTTTACATTAGGAAGGTTTGTGGTCTAAACGATTGTGGTAGGACAGTGTAGCCTACACCCTTCTAAGCTGGGAATTGCTGGTGAAGGCTTACTGAGCCTGTTATTCTAAGTGTCTTTGTTCTGGTTTAAGCATTTGGGTTCCAGACCAGTTATTTCACACTAGGAAGGTTTGTGGTCTACACTCTTGTGGGATTATTCTACTGAACTGCTGCTTTATTTAAACTGTTTTTGTTATTGTGACTGTGACTTTCTGCACTTTGAATTTCTAGTACTTCTGCACTTTATAACATAGGCTAGATTCGGGCTGAATCTACACTATTTGATATTATCTGAGGACTAAAACCAGCCATCTTAAATTAAGAAGGACCTGCTACACCCTTGTAATAGAAGTGTGCAGCCAAGGACCCATTTGAATTGGGGATGGCTGGAATAAGTCTCAGTCTTGGGCTTTCCCTTTGGTTACTTTAGAGTTTTGCAACAAATAATCAATATCCTGTGTTATCTAAAGCATCCACTGCCTGCTACTGAAAAATAAGTATCGCTTTTACTTGATCTGCACTTCTTGCATTGTATTTTACTGTGTGCTGTTACTTCTGAAATGTATTGTACTGTATTTTTGCTGTTTCCTGCACTTTTAGCCTAGCATAGACTTGGTTCAGAGTTGCTAGACCCTGTCTATTTTTACAGTTTCTGAGCACTAATCCAGCTTTCCTCCACAAAAAGAGGGCCTCCTTCTACACCCTAGTGAGAGTAGAGTGTAGCTAAGGAGTGGTGTTTGGTGGCCCAGGGCCCAGACTAGTGTGCTAACATTGGTTAGAGTGCTTGAAATCAGTTTAAAAACGTTGTTACTTGTTGCTCATGTTAGCTCAGGATTGTGTGGTGCACAGCACCAGCATAACCACTCATTACTGTGGAGTAGAGGATATCATTGGTGGGTATAGATGCAAACTCTTAGATAATTTTTCCTTAGTCAACTGCTTGAGCTCCACTGGAGGTTTCTCACTGTTGTACTTCACTGCCCAGTTAAGACATTCAGCCGAGCCTCTGATGTTCCACCACAAGTCTTACCCATTACGCCCCTCACAGTTTATAACTTTTTCTTGTCCCTTAGCCATACCTGGTCCTTCAAGTCCCACCCTGTTACTGACTGCAGTACTTCATCTAGCATCATGAATGGACAATTTCCCACCATTTCTCCAGCTAATCTGATCGACATGGGCATCCTAAGGCAATGTATTAATTGCCTCATGTACACTGACATCCCATTTCTCCTAAGTCACACAAATTCAATATGTGAGAGATACATCTACATTATGAATATAGAATTTACGTCGTCTCTCTCACAAATCAGTATATCAGATACTAAGCAGGTTGTCAGCTCACACACTTCACCTCCTGCACCATACATGTGTACAACACCTAAACCTACATATGCAGAAGTTCTCCCTAGAAGTCTACCTAAAGATCAGAAAACTCTCAAACATAAACACAATTCACTTAATACATTCCCAGCAAATCACAGTACACATACAAAAGCATGCACCAGTGTCTCACCAAACATGCCCCTAAGGCAAAACACAAAATCAAATGTTTTAGTCATAGTTTACTCCATTGTGAGACACACAGATATCTCATTCACCAGCCTGGATAAGGAAAATGTCATAGTCAGCTGTCTGTCAGGTGCCAAGATCTGCCACATCACACACACATGCACTCAAGACTCTCAACAACAGGCACTGTTATGCATTCTACCTTCACCTAGGATGATGCCCCAATACAGACAAAAAAATGATTGACTTCAACAACTGGCTTAGTTTCTGGTGTCATTCTAAGGGGATCCAGTATCTGTAAGCTTGGGATGATACGGTTGATAAACCATGATGCTTTGCCAGAGATGGTCTCCACCTGTCACTTCTGGGCTTTTGGCTACTGGTTCTTGCCTCCCCCATACTGCCATTTTAGGCAATATCACAAAAACAAAATTCCAAAAATATCTTCAAAAAAAAAAAAAACCTTAAGGTTATGCTGCTAAATACTAAGAATCTAAATCTGAAACTGCACTCACTGGAAGCACTCTTCACCTTGGAAGATGCAGACAACTGTGCAGTCACAGACACCTGGTTAAAGGCTGCGGAGAGCACCCCAGCCATACCGTCAAAATAAAGGACTCCACCTTAACCAGTAGACCCATTACCAGTGGTGTTCCACATGGATTGGTGCTGGGGCCCCTACTGTCCCCACGTTCAGACCACAAAATAAACACGTGAAAACTAAAGGAGGAGGAGTATTAATATTCATCAAAGAGAAATACACCTCCAGATTGGTTAAACAGAATGATTCCTTATAGTTATTCCAACTGCAAATAACTATAGGAAAGAACCCTCTCCAAATTATTGCCAGCTATAGATCCCCCTCCGTGAATCATGATATCCCCACTGCCTACTTCGATCTACTTTAGTCGCTCAAAATACAACCAAATACACTGGTTAAAGGTGATTATAACCACCCGTCCATATATTGGGTAAATTATACATGTACAAACACACTTGTCCAAAGGTTCTTGGACTTCGTTAACTCAAATACCTTGGATCAGGTAGTTGGCACCCCCACAAGGGGCCCAAATATTCACCAATGTGGTAGAACTGTGCACCAACACAAGTGTGTGGCCCTCCCTGTTGAAGCCTGATCATAAATCAGTATCTTTTGAAGTAACAACAGCATCAGACCCCCCCATAGGAGAAATTAGGCTAAAAAGACTTCTCCAAAGCCAACTACAGCCTCTTACGAGTAGGCATTAATAGCGTCAAATCTTCTGTTCCCACTGAAGGCAAGGACACCTACACTGGGATATACACCGACGCATTGTATAAACATCTATACAATTATATTGACTCAGCTGTTCCCAACAGGACCAAAGCAAGATCCTCAAGAAAAGACAAGCCTGCCTGGTGGACATGTATAATAAGAGGAGGAAATTGCCGTCTAAGAGCAAGAAGGAATGATCTCAGAACTGGAAGCACACCATTCTCAGCTTGAGCAAGGAAATACAGCATCTTGTAAAGTCCTCTAAAGCTAATTATGAATCTAGATCAACATCCCTAACTAAGGATAACCATAAGGCATTCTTTAGCTACATCCAAAACCTTAAATGAAAAGCCCAGAATATGCACTGAACTGGTAGTGAATGGTACCGCATATACACAAATCTTGGCTGAACTGGTACTGAATGGTACCACATACATTGAACTAGTGGAAATATCCAATCTGCTAGCGGACATGTTCAGTGAAAACTTCTCCCCTGCCACATATGCCCTAAGACATTCCTACCACCTATTCTTCACCTAGTATCTCTAAAGAGCAGGTCTTAATAACTCTCTCCAAGGCCCAAAATACAACCTCCATGGGACCTGATAACATCCCAGGCTACGTTCACAATGCTTTAAAACAGGAGTTAACAACACCATTGGGTGGTCTTTTCAAGCACAGCCTAAGCACTGTTTTTTGTCTCTGATTAATGGAAAACAGTTACCATCATCCCTTTGCACAAGGGGGTGCAGCCACCGACCCTGGGAACTGTGGACCCATTAGCCTAACCAGCCTTATCTGCAAGGCCATGAAGAGAATCATTATGGACATTATCAACAAAGATATAGGAGGCCTTCAAACATTTGACCTGACCTAGCTTGGTTTTGTTATAGGGAGATCCTGCCTGATGAACCTGGTGGACTTCTTTGAGACTGTCACCAAGCCCTGGACAAAGGCAAATCTGTGCATGCTGCCTAACTACATTTGGCCAAGGCCTTTGACACAATCCCCCACACAGGCATCATTGAAAATCTCACTGAGCTGGGGGGTCATCCCATATACTGTCAGGTGGGTTGCAAACTGACTCACCGATAGACCACATACAGTCAAAATAAAGGACTCCACCTTAACCAGTAGACCCATTACCAGTGGTGTTCCACATGGATTGGTGCTGGGGCCCCTACTGTCTGCAATCCACTTCTCAGAAGTACAGGCAAAAACAAAAGGTCTGTGGCTGACAAAGTTTGCTGATGACTGCAAAATGGAAGCAGTCATTGAGTTCCCAAATTATGTCGACATTCTACAAGAAGAACTTACACAAACCAATGACTGGTGACAAAATCATGGTCTTAAATACAAAGTATGATTAAAGTTTGTGACATTAGTATTGTTTCAATCTTTGATGTCAGCCAGAAGTGCTCTTTACAGCACCTGCAATGTGCCCAGTAAGGACTTCTTCTGCAATTCGTACAGAGTTACACATATTAGTAACATATCTAAATATGACTGTAGATTCTTTTTTATAAGACCTGTTGCTCTTGCTACTATTGGAACTGTCTGGGTATTTTTCTTCCACATTGCTCTCATTTCTGCCTGCAAATCCTGATAGTTTATGACTTTAGGTCTCTCTGTATGCAAGACACTGTAGTCACTGGGAGTAGTGATTTCAATGAGCAATGCTACTTTTGTCTTCTTTTCATGGACCACTATATCTGGTTTTCTCACATCTATCTTTTGAACTGTTGGTAATGGTTGATCCCATGTGATGTAGGCTTCATCATTTTCTACGATGCTTTGGCTCTTGTTTCCAGTGTTTTGCAGCTACTTCAATATTATAATGTTTGCACAGTCCCCAGTGCAACAGTCTTGCCACATTATTATGCCATTCAGTATACATTATGCCTTTCACTATACAGTCCTTCTGCCATTAGTATATCACAACCAATAACAAGGTGTGCAACTGTTTCCAGTTCTGTTTTACAAAACCTACATTTGCCTGTTTCTTTCACATGTTCAATGGACTTTGTAAACCAACGTGTACGTAGCCCCCTATCTTGGGCCACCAACATTAACCTTTCATCATTTGGTTTAAATACGCCTCTCAACCATTCCTGATTTCAATCCTAATCAACATGAGGTTTTTCCAGGAGTTTTCTATACTTGCAACTATATTTATGCATTTTCTATATTTATTGCTGCCTCATCTGATCCTTCACCTTATATTCTTTCTTTTGTTTTTTGGCACATTCAGTTGCTGCCTGATTTTTATCTTCTTCTGGTATGATTTCCATTCCTGCTTGACGCCGATATGCTTCTGCTATACTAAAAAGAGAAGCCATTGTAGATTTATTCTCATGTTTCAAAACTTTCACTACGTTTGAGTCTTGTGAAGTCAGCAGATATGTATGCAGTCCCACAACTGTAGATCAATTTCAAGGAGGCCCCATACCTCCTTCAGAACGGGGAATATATAACCTTGATATGCAGTGATTTTTATAAATCATTTGATGACCATGAGGCATCCTTCTTATTTTCCTTTCAAATTTATCCAATACCTTTTGGGGCGAGTCAATCACTCTAAAATGTAAGTTAGGACAGGAAGAGCAAATTGGTTTATAGCCTGAATTTTGTTCCTAGATGTCAATGTCGTTTTCAGGATTAATTTAAGTCTTCTAAAATATTCCTTGCTAAGTTTTATTAGCATTTGTTCATGTTTTATTGTTGATCCTTCATCAGTTCCCAAATATTCACACTCTCCCTCTTGCTCAAGATATTTTATATCACACTCTTGTCCCAAACTGGTGTTTTCTTGGTGCTGCAGTTTTCCTGCTTTAAAGGCTACCTTTGCACATTTCACAAGACCAAATGACATTCTTATATCATCTGAAAAAGTTTTGACTACTTGCAGTTGTGCTTTCAGTTCCTCATCTGATGAGCTATACAGTTTCAAATCATCAACAAGAGAAGACAAGAAGTCTTC
This sequence comes from Protopterus annectens, assembly GCF_019279795.1. NCBI lineage: Eukaryota > Metazoa > Chordata > Ceratodontiformes > Protopteridae > Protopterus > Protopterus annectens. Next base: position 1,494,639,110 of record NC_056743.1, on the reverse strand, counting down.
ACACGTTGTTGCTTTCTGAGAGCCAAACTATAGCCATGACCTAAGAGTCACCCTGGAATAATCCCCTTTGGATTTTTATCCCTGGAATAATAATTTGTCCTATAGCATGGCTTAACTGCAAAGTAGGTTGCCACTGTTTTGTGGTCACTGTGATGTAATTTATCAGTGTAGGGTGTATCTCATACATTTTTTAAGCACTCTTTTATCCATGAATGTGGGTATTGCCAAATGCTTTTTTCTAGTCAGTCCATGCCATACTTGGATTCTTCCCCTTTTTACAGTCTTCCACTATGACTTTATTTAACAACAAATGATCCTTATGACTTTCTTTTACTGCCCTTTTGTTCTATTGCCATAATTGAGTTTTCTTCTAAATGACTATAAACTCTGTTGGCATCAGTTCTAGTGTACAGTTTACATATCATCAAAAGGCAAGTTATTGGTTTATAATTTTTAAGGTAGCTTGCAGGTTCACTCTTAAGTAGGAGTATTGTTTATCCTGTTGTTAGCCAGGTTGGTGTCTCTTCCGGGTGTGCATACAAATAGTTCTTATTTATGGCTAAGTCTTTATGCAAAGATGTTAATATGTTTAACCAGAAGTTAGGTACTGCATCTGGGTCTAGGGTTTTCCAATTAGAGGCTTTTCTTAACTTTGTTTCAATCTCTCTGGCTGTTACTTCATCCCATTTCATACCCTGTACCTTTTAACTTCTTATTCTTTCTTTTACTTCTTCTATTCATTTATCATCTTTGTTATGTTCAACAGGATCTTCACAAATACTTCTCCAAAACATATCTATTTCTTTTTTTTGGTGGTCTTTCAATTTCTTTTACCTTATTTCCCAATTCTCTATAAAACTTTTTGGGTCATCAATAAATTGCTTATTTTATACTTTTATTTTATATTTATCTGTGTATCTTCTAAATTTTTCTGCCTGTGCTGATATTTTTAGTTTATTATTTGCGACAGTACACGATAAATCCTGATCGATCATAATACCGCACATTGCTTTTATCACATCTATATTTCTGAGTATTTTTGTTGATCTGTTCTCTCTTCTATACTCTTCTAACAGTGGCACATCTTGCCTTAACTGCTTTATTTATTTATTTATTTATTTGCAGTTGGTTTACCAGGATAGTCCATTGGACCTAGAAGAACCCATTTTCAATGGAGTCCTAGGGAGAAAAGCTCCAAAAACAAAACAATAACTACAAACAAAATTACAATCAAAACTCTTGTTACAGTATGTACAAAAGTACTAGTAAAAACACTGCATTTAAACATACAGTTTCTAAAGCAAAAATGACAATGAAAGTTTTGGTTATACTAATTACAGATAAAATATTTCATTTAACAGAGACAATTTCTGCGATAAACAGTGTCATCATTGTAAATCTAGAGTAGTTGTTTACGCATGGATTGATTCCTGCCAAAACCATGTATGGTTAGTATGTTGATGTTCACGGACGCACTGCAACAACTTTCATATGACTGATAAATGAGTATGCAGAGTAGGTAGAAGTAGGACGGGAGATGAGCAGTTGGGATTCAGATCAGGATGTATCACAACTTACCCAATGTTTGCAGTGAGACAGATAGTTGAGAGGAATCTAGAGATGAGAAGAGTCCAAGTGACTGTTCTTATATTTGAAGAAATCATATGACAAGGTTCCAAGGACATGTTTTGGGCAGTCCTGTGGTGGTTTGAAGTCCAAAAAACAGAAGATAAGATTAGTGCAAACTATATACAGGGGACCCAAATACTGAAGTATGAACTTTATAGTTTTCCCTACTCGATACTTCCATGATGGTATTCGATTTCTCCCCTTCCTTTCCCTTACTACTCCGTGTTCTTGTGGTAGAATTTTACCTGTTATTAATTTAGCTGCACAGTAATACATCTTGTTTACTTCTGTTACATCTCATGGATCTATATGGACAGTCTTAATTATTGTATTCATTCGTTTTATCAAATGTCGAACTTTTTGGGTTTTATTGACCTTCTGCAATCTATTTCTTTCATTGATCTTAACATGTCTATCTGTCTCTATTAATTCAAGCAACTCTTCCCTTAGCTCATTTTCTTCTAAACTGAAGACACATTTTTTGTTCAACTTTTCCTTTGGCCATTCTATAGAAAGTTCTATAGCATCTTCCTGTGACACATTCTCTTCAATTTCATCCTGTGTCATTATGTTGCTCTGTCATGTGGGAACTCACTAGGCTATCACTCCTCATCATTGACTGTGTCAAGAGTTGCCACAGTTTCCTGTTCCTTCCCTTCCTGTCCAGCTTCAAGTGAACTTTTATACTGGTTTCCTGTTGAAGGCTCCAAAATACCTTCAAATGGCAACTGACCAATTGCTTCCCATTCTACCATTTCTCCTTAATTTGGAAGTCTACTGCTCTATCCTGCTGTGGTACTTTCTGAGTTAGATTTTCTACACTGAATCCTTCACTTCGCAGGTACTCCATAACCTCAGTTTCCATTTATTTTACTTCTCCATTACTAATCTTCTTTTCTTCTTTTCCTGTTTGTCTTTTTATTTTTTGTATCATAAAGTTTTCTGTTCCAGATTCCTTTGCCTGTATTCTTTAAATATCTTTGGTGCTGCTTTTCTTGTATTGATTAGTTTTGCTTCCTCCTTTGCATAAATATTACACCAAATTAAATCTCTTTTTCTTTCCTATACCCATATTTCTTCTTCAGATGTCTCCAGATCTTCCTGTTTCTCCTTACTTTGGGGACTCATTCCATCATGCTGTGATGTAACCTGTGTTAGACCTTCTACACCAAATCCTTCACTTCGCAGACATTCTATACCATCAATTTCCATTTTTTTAACTTCTACTTATTAATCTTGTCTTCTACAGTCCCTCTTTGTGATGTCACTTTTTTATTGTGAAAGTTCTTTTTTATACTTTTCAAAAATCTCTAGGTTTGTTGTTTATATTTTCACACTTCCTCAGATGGTTCTTTGTCCAAACAGATCAAAGTTTCTTGGTCTATATAATATTTTTCACAAATCAATTGTATTAATGAACACACATTTTTATTTGAAGCTTCTGATCATTCCTTTGTCAAAGGTGATGTCCCTGCAGAGTATCATATTAATTAACACCCTAAGCTCTAAATCAATGGTAAGATATTTGGGCATAGGGGTTGACAGCAACTTTACTTTTGATCACCATGTCTCTACAGTATTATGAAGTCATTCTACATTCCTCACCTCATAAGCAAGGGCACAGCTTCCAGACCAAATGAGGTTATAACCCACCTGTACTCTTCCCTCATCAGGCCAACAATAGAGTACAATGCTCCCTTTAGTATTTACCTAAATAGACACCTGCAGCAACTGATGAGACCTCAAAGGTTCCTCACAAAGAAAATTCAAGGTATTCAGCACTTTTCTTAGATGGACAGACTGAAATCACTGTCCCTATATTCCGTATCATATAGAATACTCTGAGGCAACCTGTGACTTGCATACAGAGCAAACTTTGATCCTGCCTTAACGGAAATGCTGCACATTCGTAAGTCAAATGGTACATGATTCACTTGCTCTAGAGACCTTAACCTAGTATGTGACATCAACAAGACTTGCTAGAGAGACAGATAATGTCTCCCAGAGGTTACCTCTCCTCTGGAATAAATTTCCAATGCAGGTTAAACAGAGCCCCTTGTTAAAGTACAGTTGTGTACACTTACCATAAATGTAGATGTTCGAGTGTATTCACTGTTGCAGTCATTACATTTGGATAATCTGCTTGCAGGTTGCCCTCAGTCAGCCTGAATTCCAAAGTCTTGGGTCCTGTGTCAGTTGCTGTCTTCTCTTCCATGACGTCAGGTCGTCAGGGGTATAAAACAAGCAGCCGATGCCATTTCTTTAGTTTTTCTTGCCCCAAATGTCAGGTGCCCCTCAAAAGGGTAGCAAAAAAAAAAAGAAAAAAAATATATATATATATATACAAACTATATATACATGCAACAATACAAACTTTACCTTCATCTACAAGCAAATACACCACATAGGTTGTAGAAGATAGTGAAGGAAAAAGAAACTCCAGAATAAAAGGGAATTGAGACATGTTCCTTAAGATTGGGTACCAGTATTGGCGGGGCCAGTCCGGGGCAATTAGTATCATCTTTGGTTTCTCTTGTCTGACTTTTAGTAGTACCTTGGGAAGAAGAGCAGAGGAGGAAAGGCATAAACTGATAGGTTTTTCCAACTGAAAGATAGGGCGTCCACTCTCCATGCTTGTCCGTGATAAGTCCTTGTGCAGAATTTTTCCAGTTGATAATTCCGAGGAGAGGCAAATAGGTCTATGTCCGGTCTCCCCCATTTCTTTATTATCATGCAGAAGACTTGTGGATCTAGTTTCCACTTGTGAAGGTCCATAAGGTTTCTGCTTAAATCGTCTGCCAGAGTATTTTGCTTTCCTAGCAGGAATTGAGCTTAAAGATGTACTTGGTAAGTCAAGGCTGTGTCCCACAGTGCCATGGCTAGTCTGCAAAGGGGGTATGAGTGCGTGTCCCCCTGCTTGTTTATATACCACATGGTCGTGGTGTTGTCCGTCTTTATCAGTAATTGTCCTGGATAAAGTAAGTCCTTGAAGGCTGTCAGGGCATTTTGAACAGCTAACATCTCTTTTTGGTTGATATGCGGATGCATTTGTTTTGAGGTCCATATGCTGCATCTTCCCGCCAGGTGGGCCCCCCCATGCATAATCTGATGCGTCTGTTGTTAAGGTTTGGCTGGCAGGGGGTGAAAACCCGTCCCATGTTCTGGTGACATGCCTTTTCCCACCATAGAAACTCCTGTCGTAGGCAGGGAAGGAGAGGAATCATTGTTTCCAGACTGTGACAATGTTGACTCCATAAACTTTTTAGGTACCATTGTAGTTTCCTCATATGCAGTCTTGCATATGGAATCAGTAGGATGCAGGATGTCATGAACCCCAAAGCCTGCAGAGTTTGTCTTGCACTTAACTGGGTCTTTGTTGCCATTAGTTTGAAGTAAGTAGTCAGATGCCTTTGTTTGTCTGGCATGAGGAAAGCCATCTGGGCAGTTGTATTCAAGCTTGCACCCAGGAATGTTATTTTTTGAGAGGGTACCAGTTGTGATTTCTTTTCATTTATTGTGTACCCTAGGCATGTTAGAAGCCTTTTCACAAACGCCAGGTGCTGAAGAAGAATGTCCTTGTTCTCTGCTTGAATGAGACAGTCGTCCAAGTAAGGATAAATTTGTATACTTCTTTGTCTGCAAAATGCAATTACTGGTGCCAGGCACTTTGTAAAGACCCTGGGCGCAGTAGATAAGCCACAAGGCAGTGCAGAGAATTGGTAATGCATAGAGCCAGCCTTGAAACGGAGGTATCTTCTGCATGATTCCCTTATTTGGATACGCAGGTATGCCTCTTTTAGGTCTAACGTCACCAGCCAAGCGTTCTTGCCCAGCATGGGCAGAAGCTGCTGCAAAGTTAGCATTTTGAATTTTGGAATGTCCAGGTATGTGTTCAAAATTGATAAGTCCAGTATTGGGCGCCAGGCCTTGTCTTTTCTGGGTACCAAGAACAGTCTTGAATAAAAACTTTGTCCTTTTTCCTGTTCTGGTACTGGCTGAATAGCCCCCATATCCATGAAGGACGTAACCTGTTTCTGTGCCTCTGCCCATTGATTTTTTGGCAGATGTGGCCAACCATTTTCCATTGGCAGAGTATGGAAGTGGAATCTGTATCCCTGGGATACTATGTTTAGCACCCACTTGTCCTGGGTTATTAACTGCCAATTTTTGAGCAAAAAGTGCTAATTTTCCCCTAAGGGTGCTGCCAAAAGGTAAGTGCTTGGTGATGGCAGAGGGAAGTCATTGAGACTGTTTACTGTAGGGCTGCACTTTATTTCCTCCAGATTTGGAGGTAGAAGCACCCCATTGCTTTGACCAGTAAGAATCTTGTGACTGGTATCTAGAACCTTTAGGGCATCTGGATTTGCCCCTTTGAGCTCTGTTGGAAATAGGAAAGGACCAATTTTTTGCAGGTCAGTGTTTACTGAATCTTGGTGGCTGCACTTGTAAGAAGACTTTTACAGTTTGCATAGACTTAGCTTTGTCTTCCATTTTCTTTAAAACCTCTTCTGCCTTAATACCAAACAGAGTATCATGCTGTAAAGGTGCATCCAGCAATTTAGCTTTAACATAATGAGGCAAATGTTGCTCTTTTAGCCAGGCATGCCTCCTAATCACAGATCCAGTAACTGCAGCCCTGCAGGAGGCCTCTAAGGAATAAAAAAAAAATTGCAAAGTATGCTTTCCAACTTGTTCTGCTGCATGCAATAATTCCTGCAATTCTTTATTTTCTGCACATTCAGATATCAACATCATTTTCTGTTTCAGCAATCCCATAACATGTTGTTGATACTTGAGCATATGAAACTGGCAGTTTAAGGCCCAAAATGCCAAGGTTGCAGATGTATAAACCTTCTTTCCCCATCTATCCAGTGTCCTTGAATCTCTGTCAGAGGGGGTAGGATTTTTTGCTGTTGAGGCCTTAACACCCTTTGGACCCTGTGAAATAGTTTCAGGGTCAGCAGCAGGGTTTCTAAATAAAAATTTGTGTGAGTCAGGGACCCTATAATACCTGTCTGGCTTGCTGGGAGCCGGAGGTAAGGAGTCTGGAGTCAAGCTTGACTCCGAAAACACATCATCCACAATGTCTAAAACAGGAGGTATGGCTAAAGGCCTATGCTGAGGGAGAAGAAGGAAATCCCTGAGTCTCTTTTTTGATTCTGAGAAATCTTGACTGTCCCAGTGAAAATGCTCCCTCAAAGTATGCAAGGTTTCTCCAAATGAATAATCCTCAGGAGGCGATGCAGATGGGATAGATTCCTCTGCATCAGAATCCTCATAGGGAGGTATAGATAATTCCTGATCAGAAGAGGAATCAGAAGAAATAGAAACCTGATCTGAAGATTCATAATCAGTGTCTTGCCTAGGCCTCTTATCAGGAGGGGGTTGGGAACCCCTGATCAAGGTAATTAGGTCTTCAGCCATTTTGATCATCTGTTTTTTGGGCATAGTGGCCTGTGCATGTGGCTCATGCGTCATTTTTTTAGTTTTAGAAGTTGCTTTTGTCTTTGATTTTGAAGCTGGCGTTGGTTTTATGTAAAAATGTTGAGGCCTGAATACACCCTCAGAAGCCGGTGCCTGTTCAGCTGCTCTGGACCCATCCGAGGGAGAGACATCCATGGGTACAATACTTTCAGAATCTCGTGGCGTGCCGGACTCCACATGGGTCTCGGTAGGGGCCTGCGACTCGAAAGTATCTGGTATCAGGGGCTGTGAAAGCGCCTCACTGAGTACCGGCAAACTGGCGACTGGCTTAGGAGAAGCTTCATCGTTGGTTTTGGACCTCGACGGTTTGTCTCTGTCCTTTTCTTTGAGTTTTTTGTGTATTCCGGTAGTCAGATTGCTATCCAACGACATTTCAGGATAGTTAAATCTGCTTCCAAAATATTATGAGGCAAAAATATACTGACGCTTAATAATGCGTTGGTTAAATCTAGCACTAAACTGACAGCCAGGCACGTTATGATCAGGACCTAGGCAAGGAATACAGTATAAATGAAAATCCTTATGAGGTACTTGCTTCCCACAAGTAATACAATTATTAACTTTTTCTGACATCGAAATGGGGCAAGAAAAAAGTTTCTCCAATGGGTTACTTAGCTTTAGTGAACACTTCGGTTCTGAAACTCGAACTCGAAAATTTCAGGAGTCGGACAACCGGCACTTGCGAACTGCTTCTGCTTCGGGCACTGCGTGGCAAGAAAGACTAAAGAAAATGGCGTGATGTCATGGAAGAGGAGACAGCAACCGACGTAGGACCCAAGACTTTGGAATTCAGGCCGACTGAGGGCCACCTGCCAGCAGATTACCCAAATGTAATAACTGCAACAGTGAAACACAAAGAATATCCCTTATTACGCATAACCTGGACAACTGGATGGATGGGAAAATGCAAATTCACTCCAGGGGTTTCACCTGTGTCCCTCTTGGATAGGGTCAGTCAGTGCTGATTTAGATCTGTTTACAACACAGACCATATCTCTAGACCCTTAAGGGAACAAGGGTTGAACTTGGTTACACTTGTAAGGGCCCTAGGGCCATTAGCCTAGTAACCTCCTATGAACCTATAAAGGATATACTGACAAGAGACAGCCCTCACAACACATCTGAAGTCTTCAGGCAGCAAATGAAGGTCTGAGGTACTAGGTTGGAATTCAGGGCTTTATGGGTATGGAAGGTTTCAGAGCCCAGGAACCATGGAAGCTTCGGAATCGGTGCTGAGATCGGATTCTGTTAGATCCAATAATCCATTTTTTTGAATTGGATGAAGACAGACAACATTAAATCCAGAGAATAACTAGCCCTGGATGGGTGCTAGTTATGTTGCTGGCACCACCTAGAAAAACTTGTCCATTTGCTAACATATGACTTTCTAGTAGAAGATTTTATTGCCTGAATTAGTACCTGTTTCATGTCCTCTATAAACAACTGCCTAAAAGGAATTAAGGCCATATCATCCAGGCAGTCAACTGAAGTTGAATGACATCAGTGTGAATCCAACACCCCTGTTCTTGTGTAAGTAGATCCAGTCTATGAGGAAGCTTGTGGTAATTGCCCCTAGCCATTTCCAAAAGAAGGAAGAACCAATGACCTTGGGGGATTCCTTCTGAATCTTCAAAAGTACCCTTGACATTAGTTGAAAGGGTGGGAAAGTACACAGGAAGATTTTTGTCCAAGGAAAAAAAAAGGCATCTGTTTTCCAGGAGTTCTTGCACTGAGTCATGGAACAGAATTTTGACAGTTCATTATTTACACCGGAGGCAAAGTGGTCTTGAGGTACTCTCCACAGATGGATCAAATCTTGGAAGACCGCTGATCTAGTTTCCATTTGTGAGGGTCTGCTCTGGTCCTGCTCAGGGTGTCTGCTACAAATTTTGCTTTGATGGAATGCAGAATGCATGTAGACTGAGTTATATCCCAAGCTAGCAAGGCTATTTTGCAAAGGGGGTAAGACCTGGTTCCCCCCTTGCTTTGTTGATGTCCCACACGACTGTGGTATGGTTCACAGAACGAGTGCTCTGATTAAGGCAAGCATCTCCATGACATTTACATGGTTGTGTCTGTCCTTGGTGTCCCACACCTCCCTGCAACTGTATCCCTCCTGAAACTGCTACCCAATGTCCAAAGCATCTATGTTAACTGACTGCTTTGCAACAGGGAAGGAGAATGGGAGACCTGGATTTAAAGATATCTGTTGTCTTCACCACAAGATTTCTCTTCTGACAAACCCCAGCAACAGGATTTGAAAGATAAAGCAGGTTGATACTGGTACCAAAGAGATTTCAGATATCACTGTATCCTTCTCATGTAGAATTTTGCCAGTGGTACCATGGGAATCATAGATGCCATGAGACCCAAAATCCTGAGCTATTCCTTTGCAGTGACCAAAGTCAAAAGTGCAAAACTTTAGAAAAGTTTTCCCTATGGAAGAAAAGTTTTTTGAACTGAGGTGTCTATTTGACATCCCAGGAACACAATCCTATGTAAAGGAGTCAAATAACACTTTTCAGTGTTCTCCTGGAATCCCAGCTTGTGTAAGAGATCTCTCACCAAAGTGAGAGATTCCAGACACTTCAAAAAACAAACTGTGCAAAAATAAGCAAGTTCTCTAAAACGCAAAAAACATGAATACTCTGTAGCCTGCAATGAGCTATAACTGGAGCTAGACACTTTGTGAACACTCCTGGTGCAGTGGATAGTCCAAAGAGTAATGAAGAGAACTGATAATGTGATCCAGACACAAAACCTTAGGAAAAGTCTGACGTCTGGATGATGGATGTGATAAGTATCTTTTAAGTCTAGCATTGCCAGGAAACTTACAAGAGCAAGAAGAGATTAACAGGTTGTAAAGTGACATCACTTTGAATTTGGGCACTATCACAAACAAGTTTAGTAAAGAAAGATCCAGAACTGGTTTCCAAGATGTTTCTTTCTTTCTTTCCTTGGCACCAAAACCATCCTTGAGTAAAAACCCTTTCCCACTCAGGAAAGGAAGAATTTGCTCTATCACTCCATGATACAAAAAGTGTTAAAAGACAGAGTGAAATACAAAATTCTGATGTGGTAGATGAGGAATTACCACTGGAAAGGAGGAATTTCCTCCCACTGCCTTCTGTAACATTGATAAATGATCTTCAGAACCCATTTGACGGAAACTGTCTGTTGCCAAAGAGAAATGGAGATTCAGACTTTCTCAAAGGAAAAGGGATTTGGCACGGAGGTAGGAGGGAAGAAGGTCTCTTAGAGAGTCACTCTGACTTTTTGGACTGTCTTTGGTTTTGTGGGGTTTCTCTATTCGCTATAGAATCCCCTTGTCATTTCTTCTTAAATGTCTATTTATCAGCATTTTGCCGAGACTGGTTATTTTATTTTATTTCTTGCCAAAAATGAGGTCTATATTATTTCTTCGACAACTTAGGCTGTCAAATGCTCAATGATCGACACCTAAGCGTCAAAGTTTCAAAATCGCAAACTGCCATATAAGCAAATTCTTTCCTTGGGAAAGAATTTGCTTGGCCATTATCAGGGATTTGTCCTTTCCCCAATGTAGAGCAATCTCGGAGTTGGTATATTTAGTTAGGGGGGTGTGGGGGGCACAGCCCCCCCCCCACTATATTTAGGTTGAAAAGTTAATTTTATTTCCGGACGGCCTAGCAAATTCTTTCCAGAGGAAAGAATACACATATATGGCCATTCGTGATTTTGAATCTTCGACGCTTAGGTGTCGATCATTAAGCATTCGACAACCTAAGCTGTCGAAGAAATAATACAGACCCCCAAAAATGAATGAAGGGTTAGAGAATCCCTTAGAAATTTTGGAAAAGGAGGGCTGAACTATCTTACAGATTTCCCTGTATCAGCTTACCCCTCTCATCACACTTTTTGATCATCTCTGCAGCAGAGTAGCTAAAATCTAAATTTCTGTCCAAAGGAGAATTTAAAATCTCACTTTTCACATTATTTGGGTGGTTCTGAACACAGTCAGGCAAACCTCCTGAAAACATTACCAGTGGCAAAAGTCATGCACACACTTTAAACAATGAGCCTTGACCTGTAAAATGCAAGAAATTAAACCATTTAAAGCAGATTTTTCTTCACAAGAAAAAATACACAAAGCATTCCTCACACTTTCAAAATTAGTCAGAATAAATTTTAACATATGATCATAGCCGCTGAAGCATACGGTTTCTTCCCATAATTATCAAACATTTTCCCATCCTTCAGATAAAGTGTAGCACTGGAATTAACTAAGTGTTTAGAAGCAATACGATTAACTAAAGATATAGCTGCTGGGTCAGGTCTGGGGTGAGTGTATAAAAACTTAAAAGAGTGAAGATCTTTAAACATTCTATCTGTCTTTTTAGAGTTAGCAGGCTGACTACTGGGAAAATTGTAGGCAGTGTCGCACACATTCTGCAAAGCGAACATCACTGGAGGAATGGGTGAAGGTTCTGGAAATTCCATTTGTAACAATTCATAGTATTTTCTGAGGGACTGAGAAACCCAGTGTTCTCCCACTGAAAATAATGGTACAGTCTGGAAACAGTCTCAGAGAAAAAGAGATCCTCACAGAGAGAATCATTTACTGTGCTCTCCATCTGAATCTGAATCAGAAATCTGACAAGAAACCCCTGCATTTTTCCCTTCATCATTCTGAATCTTGAATCTCTTCAGGAAAAGAGGCTACACCACCTTATAAGGATCAACAGCCTGAATTAAACTCTGAGCAAAATCTAATAAATTACTCCTAAGGGAAATCTGAAGAGGAGGACTAGATACATGTTTAGTTTTCAGTTTCTTTTTGACAAGAAAAATGTGGCAAACAATATTGTTAATGGCAACATTCTGACTAAACAGGGAAGGATTCCCTGTTCCCTCTCCCAGGGCTGACACGAGTGGCTCTCCAGTGTCCTCTGAGGGGACCCCTACTGCTGCAGAGGATGTGACTAACCTCCAGTCTACAGTGGCTGTAGTGCTACAGCACAGGGATCCATGGTAAAAGATGAGTAGTATGAGGAACCAGCTTTGGCCACAGCAGAGTCACCTGCCTGCAGCTGAGGCAAACTGTTCGCCTGCTGTGGTGGCCACAGGCTGTCTGCTTAACGTGTTTTTTTTTTTTTTTGTTTTGTTTTTTTTTTTTTTTTTTTTTTTGAGGCTGGAAGAAGGTCTGATAGTGGGACTGGAAGTTAGTTACATGGTCAAGCCAAAAACTGTGCCTTGGAATTGCACCTTGTGCCACAGAAAACAAACAGCATAAGCAAGTAAAAATTTAAAGTTGTTAAAAGTCACTTTTTTTCTCACAAACACACAGTAAAAAAGTACTTAATAACACTTTTCACCCCAAAAAGTAAAATAAACAGTATTTCTCCACAGAAAAAAAAGTTTTCAGCTACTTAAATAACTTTTAAACTGACAAGAAAAAAAAAGAGTGGTCTGGCTTAAATGTACAATACAGTCTTGTGACAGTTTGTTAAAATACAAACTCCCAGCTTTAGAATAATTTTCCTGAACAAGAAAGTGTAATCCAATAAAAACAATTTTCTGAAGGGAATTTACCAGCCCACGAAAGGAACAGCACAAGCAGGCTGTCGATCCTCAAAATCCTAAGAGGAGAGTACTCTTCGGTGCAGGAAAACTCTGATGGACTTGGCTCCCAAACCTGTACTTTTAGTCAACTCAGCTCAAGATGACTGATAGTTTGGGTGCATGGAGGGTGCCCTGAAGCTGGAAGCTGGCTTATGGTTATATCCTTGCAGGATATATCCCATACAGCTTAAGCTACTGCAGCAGTGATCAATATGAAGAACATATGCAAGGGGGGTATAAAGGTTAAGTCTTCTGAACTGTGCATAACCTGCATGCTGTATTCTGATGGTTAAAAACAATTTGCCTTAGTTGTAGATAAAGAATTATCACTTATTCTGATACTTCTGCTAGCCTCACAGAACTGAGAGAAAAAATATTACAGCTGAGTTTGTTTGCATGTTCAATGTCTGTATGGAATCATACAATTCAAACAGAAGATACAAAATGAATTCCACAGACATGCTTTCATTGGTCTAGCACTCATCTGTGAGAAAAAGGCACAAGCAGCATTCAAATGCAGCATGATAGCTAACCTTCGCAGGAGTCTCAGTTTATCTCATAATACTGGTGTCTTAGTAGGTCTAATCATTAACAGCAGAGTAAGGCAATATTTACTCTTTTACAAAGAGCCAAACTGTGGTCTTCTGTGGGGATCTGTAGAGATGTCCCTTGATATTTACTGATTTTTTTGTTTGTTTGATTTGTTTTACTGAAGTATGTGTGGTTCTACAGGTTTTTTGAGACAAGCCTTTACTGTCAGGATCAATTACTAGCAACCCTTGCATAAATTAATTTTTGCCAGCATTATTAGTATGTTAAAACTATATCACCATCTACTCAGTAAACCCTACATGGTAAGAGGGTAATGCATTGATAAATTGGCCATTTTGACTTTATTTTCAGTTACTTCGATTAGTTATGAGGTAGATTAATCAAGTAAATGGAAAAGCAGCAATTAAATTACTGTAACATTATGGCTTGCCACTCAAGAGAAATGCGTGGCATGACTTTTGTTTTTCCAACCTTGGATCCTTGTACTGCAAATGCCACTCAGATAACTTAACATATGACAACCATCTTCCGATATGTAGTTCTACAGATTACCTGAGGTGTCAGTTTAGTAACTCTGAGCCACATTCTTTGTTTTGACACTTCATGTGGTTTCTTAAATTTCCTTCACTAAAACACTGATTATGTTCTATATCAGACTATTCAGAAAATGCCAAAGCTTTCTGTTTTGAAAATAACTGCCTCCACAAGGGCAGTGAGACCTTAGACAACAAAGACTGAGCTCACTAAAGCTGAAAGATATGCAGTGTACTTTATCTGAAGTGGCACTTGATTCAAACTTCTGTAGTGGCAAAAGGGGTCTTTCAGCACCATCTGTTGTAGCCAGCTAAGCTACAGGCATAGCAATGAAAAAAATCAGGGTTTTCTTAAATGAGTTAAAAATTGCTACCAAGATGGACAAGCTTGTAGCCTGCTGAGACTATTAATTGTCAAGTATTAGTCACTTCTGTCCGAACATTCATATCCCCAAGGATTATAATACAAGATCAGCAATTCTTGCTCAATCCAGTTCAAGAATCAGGATCAAAGGCATATCTGCTTGTGCAGAATACTGTAAATCCAGTCCATGTTTTATATCACCCTTAAGAATGATTCACCTGTTTATGGGGGTGTTTCTCCTGCAAAGCTAGTCTGTTCCACCTATATGTGAAATTTTAGCACACAGCCAAAGAGAAAATGTGCTAAAGATACTTTTATTGTAATCTGACACCTGACTCCCTGAAATCTAACTATAGCTTTCCTGCCCCATGATGGAACAGAGAATTCAACTGTAGGCTCTTTGATGCTCACAGCACAAACAGAACAAAGATGGAAAAACTCAGTCACTGGGAAGAAGAATAATTGACCTAAACAAGAATGGTAAGGGTAATAATTTCCTCTGCACAAAAATGGAGTGCATCATCCCATTTAGAACATTCTTGAGAATATTCTTTATGTTGTTGTTGTTGTGTCTTTTGGCTTTTTCTGGTTAGGGGTCGCCACAGTGGAACTCCGGTCTGCTAATGATTGGCAGTATATTTTTATGTGCCGAGTTGCCAACCCTGACGCACAACCTTCAACGAAGGTATGCCCATTTACGCATGTCTCCACACAGAAGATGCTCTAGCTGAGAATCGAACAGGACAACGTCTAACTGTAAGGCGACAACGCTACTGCAGCGAATGTTCTTTATGCAAAACATAAATAAGCAATTACTGCATGCTGCAAATCTACAGAATTATTAGTTAAGTAAACTTTTTTTTTACAACTCCCCAAACTACTTGATAGTGTCAGGCTATGAGCTACATATAAACTAACTATTGCAAGGACATAGGAGCAAAAACTGAATAAATGCACTTCATCTATCTATCCAAACAATTCTCTTCAGTCACATTTAACTGACATACAATTCCAAGTTAACCACTGTTCTGAATCTTCTACACTCACACAACAAGAACAGCCTTACACTGATCACAAGCATTTATGAGGTCTAGCTCTAAAACAAAGTGGCTCCCAAACACTGCAGTATGCCACAAGCCTATCACAAAAGTGCTTCATTGTGTTTACATGTGCAGAATTTTTTCCAGAAGTCTGTCAAACTAGAAAACTGTCACTAATGACTTGTGTCTGAGAAGGTGAGTACCTCACTACTTAAAGATAAGGTTGTTGGTGCCTACCACTCATCACCAAGGCTATCTCACATATTTATTTCCATGAATTTTTCTTGTGGCAGTAATCAACATTATAACTTACTTTCAGAATCTCTAGACAGTGTCTGCAACTTTTTCTAGTGACATTCTCTGGTTTGTGCTGTCATGATTTTAAACACACTGTAATGAGTCATTTCATCTTCACCTCAAAAGCAGAGCATATATTACATTTTTCAAAGCAGAGAATGAGGTTTTTAATATCTTAGCCTCAGCTTTCTCTTACACTATACTGTAAGAGCTGTGACTATCCAAAGAATCAGAAGTTTATAACCCAAGAAGAAGGGAAAGCTAAAAACTGACCATGTTTTTCCTGTTATTACCTCTATCTAGTAATAACACTGCTACAGCACAGACTACACAAAATAAAATTCCATGACTTATTAATCTGGCTAGCCAGCCATGGTGGTACGGCGGTAGCGTTGTTACCTCACAGCAAGAGGTTCTCCCGTTCGATTCTCGGCATGGCTTGGGAGTGTCTTCTGTGTGGAGTCTGCATGTCCTCCCCACAGTTGGGTAGCATTTGAAAGACATGCGTGTGTAAATGGGAATGCCTTCGTTGAAGGTTGGGTGTCGAGCTGGCACCGCGGTGTTTCGTAAAAAAATCTACTGCTAATCATTAGCGGACCGGAGTTCCGCTGTGGCGACCCCTTACCGGGAAAAAGCCGAAAGACAAACATTAATCTGGCTAGCCACACAGATCATCACTGTACCATTTCTTATCTAAGCCAAATCTACCTACCTTCTATCACATTTACTTTTAAACTGCTTAATGAAGGCTTTTGTTCTCCTCTTGATTAATGTTAGTTGAATCTTCTATTACCTTGGAAACAACTCTTAATTTGAATTCCACACATATATCTCCATTTTCTTTATCCTGCTACAAAAAATATATTTCTACAAACTTGCCTCCAATGTCAGAGAAAGCTCAGGTGTGTAAAATGTGTTTACCATAACAGTCAATGTTTGAATAAATCACTGCTTTAGTAGCCTTAGCTATATGGGTTACATCCTACAAAGGATATAGCTGTCAGCCCATCTTCCAAAAGCTTTCACTACTCCCACAGATACCCAGAGTGCTGTAACTCATGCTCCCCTGTGGTACAAACAGCAGACTGGGCACCAAACTACTTCAGGACTTTCTTGCCACAAAAAGAGAGTGCTACTGTCCTGAAAAAACATACATGAATCAGGGGGATGAGGGAATGTGTGGCCACTGCAACAGTGACTTAACTGAACACTTACTACTATGAAAAGTGCAGCTTACATAAATTAATTCTGTATGTCATAAATCACTGCTGCAGTAGCCTACACAGACTGGGAGGAGGAAGGATTAGGACTGAGGAGCCCCTGGAGAATGGTACTAGGAAAGCCTTTTCTGAACCTGAAAAAGAAATCCAGCTTGTAATAATTTGGAAAAAAATATATGTATAGGCCCCAGTAGCTCCCTCTAGAAAGTACAGTTTTGTACCTACCATAAATGTAGATGTTCGAGTGCTAATACAGCTGCAGTAATCACAGATGGGTTTTCATCCGTCAGGCTGTCCCTCGGTCGGCCGAATTCCAAAGTCTTGGTCCGGCGTCGGTTGTCATCGCTTACTCTTCTGACGTCAGGAAGGCCAGAGTATATAAGACACAGCCGACACCATGTTCTTCAGTCTTTCTTGCCCCAGATGTCAGGTGCCCCCAAAAGGAAGGCAATACAAAATAAGGCTTATCTACATATGCAAGCAATGCAATGTAATGCAAAATCAGTGTAAGCAAGCAAATAAAACATAGCAGGATAACCCAGTCAGGTGGTATGAGATGTTGTTAGGCCCCATGCCTTTACCAAGTGGGGAAGGAGGGAGGGAAACCTGTACTGCAGCTGTATTAGCACTCGAACATCTACATTTATGGTAGGTACAAAACTGTACTATGTTCATCGTGCATACAGCTGCAGTAATCACAGATGGGTAGAGTCCCAAAGCTATGCATAGGGTGGTAGGTACTATGAGGAACTGGGTTGAGCCAGAATGCCCTGCAAAACAGCAGTGGCAAAGCCTGCTCTTGTTCTGGAATATAAGGGCAGGTGGTAGTGTTTTGTGAAGGTATGTACAGAACACCAAGTGGCTGCCTCCAAAATATCCTTAGGAGGAACACCTCTGAGGAAGGCTGTAGAGGTGGCTGTGGCCCTGGTGGAGTGAGATCTGATACCAGTAGGGACAGATTTCCCATGATAGGAATAACAAAACCGTATGCAGTGGCCAATCCACTTGGAAATGGTCTGTTTGGTAACTGGTTTCCCTTGAGCCCCTACGGCATAGGACACAAAAAGTTGTTCTGATTTCCTGAAGGACTTTGTTCTGTCCAAATAGTAACGTAGCTGCCTATGGATGTCTAAAGAGTGAAGCAGCCTCTCCCCTTTGTTTTGAGGGTTAGGATAAAAGGTAGGTAGGTATATGGCTTGATTTAAAGCTACCCTAGATACCACTTTTGGCATAAAAGATGGGTTGGTACGAAGGGAAACTCTGTCCTGATGGAAGATGAGGAAGGGCTGCACCGCCATGAGGGCCTGTAGTTCAGAAACCCAATGAGCTGAAGTGATGGCCAGAAGGAAAGCTGTTTTCCAGGACAAATATTGCAGATCTGTTGAGGCAGCAGGTTCAAAGGGAGGCAATGTTAATTTTTCTAGTATGTAATTAAGGTCCCAGGCTGGTATTGGTTGCTTCCTTGGAGGTCTTATATTCTTAGCCCCTCTGAGGAACTGTCGTAAGAGTGGGTGAGAGAATAAAGGAGGATCCGTGTTGAATTCTGCAGAAATGGCTGAGGCATGTATTTTTATGGAAGAAAATGTAAGTCCACTGTACAGCAGCTCAGCTAGGTACTGTAAAACCTGAGGCAAGTTCAATTTTCTAGGGTCCTGGCCTCTTTTTTCATTCCAACAGCAAAACCGCTTCCATTTTGCGGAGTAAGCTTTTCTAGTAGATGGTCTTCTGGCCTCCAAAATGACATCCTGCACCTCCTTGGAGAGTAGGGACTGTTGTGGTGTCAAGGAATTTTCCATGCAGTGAGGTTGAGGGTTTTCAGCTGACTGTGAAGAGTTTTGTAGCTGTTCTGAGTCAGTAGAAGAGGCATTAGAGGCAGGGACCAGGGAGGAGTATGTGTTAGGCTCCTCAGGAGTGGATACCAGTGTTGCCTTGGCCAATCTGGACCAATCAGTATCATCCTCGGTTTGTCTGTTCTTGCTTTCAAAAGCACCTTGGGCAGAAGGGGCAGAGGTGGGAATGCATAAACTGTCCATGCTGTCCAACTGAATGAAAGGGCGTCCACTTTCCAGGCCTTTGGATGAAAGGTCCTTGAACAAAACTTTTTCAGTTGATGGTTCCTGTGGGAGGCAAAAGATCTATGTCTGGCCTCCCCCACGCTTGGATTATCTCTGTAAACACCTGAGGATGTAACTTCCATTCGTGTGGATCTGTCATATTTCTGCTTAAAGTGTCTGCCAGTGTGTTTTCCAGTCCTGGCAAGTACTGTGCTTGAAGTTCGATTTGTCTTTCCAGAGCCAAGTTCCAAAGAGTCATGGCTAGTCTGCACAAGGGGTATGAATGTGTTCCTCCTTGTTTGTTTATGTACCACATTACTGTGGTGTTGTCTGTTCTTATCAGTAATTGTCCTGGATGCAGGAAGTCCTTGAAAGCTGTAATTGCCTTTATTACTGCTAGCATTTCTTTTTGATTGATGTGAAGGTGCTTTTCCTTTTGGGACCATCTGCCCTGAATGCACCTGTCCTTCACGTGCGCCCCCCAGGCGTAATCTGAGGCGTCTGTGGTTATGACTTGTTTTGCTTGAGGCTTGCAGAATGGAAGGCCTGTGTTTACTTGACATGCTTGGGCCCACCATAGAAATTCCTTTTGCAAACATGGAATTATTGGTATCATTGCTTCCAAACTGTGTCTGTGTTGAGACCATAGATTTTTTAGGTACCATTGAAGTTTCCTCATATGCAGCTTTGCACATGGGATTAGAAGAATGCAAGATGCCATGAATCCCAGAGCCTGCAGGATTTTCCTTGCAGTAAGCCTGGTACTTTTTGCTAGTGTTTCGAAGTACTGAGATAGTTGCCCTTGTTTTTCTGGCGTAAGATATGCCATTTGGGTGTTTGTGTCCAAGTTGGCACCCAGGAAGGTTATTTTCTGAGATGGTGTTAGCCTTGATTTCTCCTTGTTGATGGTATATCCCAGAGAAAGCAGTAACTGTGTCACATATGCCAGATGTTCCAGTAGTATGCGTTTGCTGTCTGCTTGGATCAGGCAGTCGTCCAGATAAGGGTAAATTTGTATCCCTTGAAGTCTGCAGTAGGCAATCACTGATGCCAGGCACTTTGTGAATACTCTGGGCGCAGTAGATAAGCCAAAGGGCAATGCAGAGAATTGATAGTGGATTGAACCTGCAAGAAATTTGAGGTATCTTCTGCAGCTTTGTCTGATTGGGACATGCAGGTATGCCTCCTTGAGGTCCAGTGTTACCAGCCAAAACTCCTTGCCCAGCATGGGAAGAAGTTGCTGTAATTTGAGCATCTTGAATTTTGGTACGAGTAGGAATGTGTTTAGGATGGATAAGTCCAAAATGGGTCTCCAGTCGGTTCCTTTTCTTGGTACCAGAAAAAGTCTTGAATAAAAACCTTGACCTTGTTGGTGTGTAGGTACCTTTTGTATAGCTCTCATGTTTAGGAGCTTTGAAATTTGCAGTTGTGCCTCTGCCCTTTGATTTTGTGGCAGGTTTGGCATGCCTCTCATTTTTGGAAGAGTGTGAAATTGAAATTTGTAGCCTCTGTTTATAATGTCCAGTATCCATTTGTCTGTTGTGACAATATGCCAATTGCTTGCAAATAATGCTAGTTTCCCTCCCAAAGGTACTGCCATTGAGACTTGCTTGGCATGGAAATGAGGGAGTCATTGGGTTTGCTTCCTGTATTGTTGTGCACTGTCTTCACCACCTCTTGGTGCTGGAGATTGCCAATGTCTGCCTCTATATGATCCTTGTGATTGCCCTCTGCCCCTTGTGCGTCTGTATCTACCTCTTTGGGGCTTGTCAGTGGCTGGAAAGGACCAGTTTTTTGAAGGCCAATTTCTGCTAAAACGTGGTGGTTGGACCTGTAAGAACGCCTTGACAGTTTGCATAGATTTGGCTTTTTCTTCCATTTTCCGTAGTATCTCCTCGGCATTAGTACCAAATAGTACATCCTTTTGTAAAGGAGCATCAAGAAGTTTAGCTTTCACATGATCAGGTAAATTTTGTTCCCTAAGCCAGGCATGTCTGCGAATGACTGATCCTGTAGCAGCCGCTCTACTGGAAGCCTCTAGGGCATCATAACCACATTGTAAGGTGTGTTTACCCACTTGCTCCGCACTATGCATCATATCCTGTAACTCTTTTAAATCTGGTTGTTCAGGTTGAGACATTTTGTTCCTTAATTGTGATAACAGGTACTGTTGATATTTAATCATATGAAACTGACAGTTTAAGGCCCTCATGGCTAGGGTGGCCGAGGTATATACCTTTTTACCCCACCTTTCTAGAGATCTGGATTCCCTTTCTGCAGGGAGTGGATTCTTGGCAGTGGAAGCCTTTAATCCCTTGGGGCCTTGTGAAATGGTTTCAGGGTCAGCATTATAGCCTTTGTAGAGAAATTGGTGAGAGCTGGGTACTCTGTAATACCTATCAGGTTTTACTGGTGCAGGAGGCAGAGAATCAGGGTTAAGGCAAGCCTCCGAATAGACATCATCTAGTACATCCAAAACAGGGGGTATAGCCAGAGGTCTGTGCTGAGGTAACCAAAGAAATTCCCTAAGTCTTTTCTTGGAATCTGAAAAGTCTTGGCCTTCCCAATGGAAGTGTTCCCTCAAAGTGTGCAAGGTTTCCCCAAAAGAAAAATCCTCAGGAGGGGATACAGAAGGAATGGACTGTTCTGCATCCGAATCCTCAAAAGGGGAGTAAGAGTGTTCCTCTGCATCAAAATGTTCTGATAAAATGGATCCCTGATCAGAAGAGGGAGATTCTTCCTCCACTCTGGGTCTCTTGTCAGGAGGGGGCTGAGAACCTCTGATAAAAGTAATTAAATCCTCAGCCATTCTAAGCATCTGTTTCTTAGGCATGGGTCCAGGAGATGGGCCCTGTGCAACAGGCCTCGTGGGATGCCTGGCTGCTTTGGATTTAGTAAAAGCCTTTATTGAAAAAGAAGATGAGGGCCTAAATACACCATGGGTGGTGGTGGACCTGTCCACATTAGTAGGCTCGACATTAGCAGGGGCTTCTGTAGTCTGGGAAAGGGCCGAGGACCCAGCGGTCTCGGGTACAGAGGACACCGCCAAAGGAGTGTCGTCGGTAGTCAGGGACTGCAAAGGCATCTCGCTGAGAACCGGACCATGTGTAGCCTGTTTTGGCGTGGTGTCGGCGGGGACCGCGGGTCTCGCGTGTCGGTCCTTTTCCTTGCGTTTTTTGGACAAAACAGTAGTCGGGAGTGTCCGACGACATTTTATAATCAAAAGCTTTACCAAAGTAGTGTTGGGCGAACTCCGCCCGACGCTTGATAGTGCGTTTATTGAAGGTAGCGCAAAAGCGACAGCCCGAGACGTCGTGGTCTGGGCCCAAACAAGGTATGCAAAGGGAATGGAAATCCTTATGCGGTATTTGCTTCCCACAAGAAATACAATTATTAACTTTTTCTGACATCGGTCTGAGGCAAGAAAAGTTTCCCCAACGGGGTACTTAGCTTTAAAGAAGACTTCGGTTCCAATTTTTTCGTAATTCAGGAGCTGGCCGACCGGCACTTGCGAACTGCTTCTGCTTCGGGCACCGCGCGGCAAAAAAGACAGAAGAACATGGCGTCGGCTGTGTCTTATATACTCTGGCCTTCCTGACATCAGAAGAGTAAGCGACGACAACCGACGCCGGACCAAGACTTTGGAATTCGGCCGACCGAGGGACCGCCTGACGGCTGAAAACCCATCTGTGATTACTGCAGCTGTATGCACGATGAACATCTTCTACAGTCCACCCTTTTCCAGTGCCTTGATCTTGCCTGGAACTGTTTTACCATGGTGGGAATAACAAAAGGAAATATCAAAGGAAAAACATCTGTAAATGGTCTGTTTTGACACAGGTTTCCCTTTTTGTCCCACCATAAGAAATACACAGCTGTTCAGCTTTCCTAAACGACTTAGTTCTGTCAGGATAATGACAGAGTTGCCTCTGCATGTCAACAGTATGGAGAATCCTTTTTCTCTGGTTTAGAGGTTTAAGTAATGAATACAAGAAGGGCCATGGTTTGAACATAACCTCTGAAACTACAACTGCCATGAACGAAGATTTGTTTTTAAAATAATCCTGTCACTACGGGATACCAAATAGGGTTCATCTACCATGAGAGCTTGCAAAGTGCAGTTGTGTAAGCTGAACTTACCATAATGGTGGATGTTCGAACAATCACTTCTGCAGTACCATTGGCTCTATGGGTTATACCCTGTCAAGGATATAACAGCCATCCACCTTCCAAAGCTTAGGGAAACCTTTCACATGCCCTACTGTCAAACAGCTCGAGCTGAGCTGACTAAAAGACAAATTTGGGCACAAAGCCCTTCAAAGCATTTCTGCCAGCAGAGTGATGGATGCTGAGCCCTGAAAGGACAAGGCAAGGAATAACAAGAAATAAATATCCACACCCTAACATAAAAAACGCACCAAAAAAGGAGGGGGCTGAGAACCTCTGATAAGAGTAATTAAATCCTCAGCCATTTTAAGCATCTGTTTCTTAGGCATGGGTCCAGGAGATGGGCCCTGTGCAACAGGCCTCATGGGATGCCTGACTGCTTTGGATTTAGTAAAAGCCTTTATTGAAAAAGAAGAAGAGGGCCTAAATACACCATGGGTGGAGGTGGACCTGTCCACATTAGTAGGCTCGACATTAGCAGGGGCTTCGGTTGTAGTCTGGGAAAGGGCCGAGGACCCAGCGGTCTCGGGTACAGAGGACACCGCCAAAGGAGTGTCGTCGGTAGTCAGGGACTGCAAAGGCATCTCGCTGAGAACCGGACCACGTGTAGCCTGTTTTGGCGTGGTGTCGGCGGGGACCGCGGGTCTCGCGTGTCGGTCCTTTTCCTTGCGTTTTTTGGACAAAACGGTAGTCGGAGTGTCCGACGACATTTTATAATCAAAAGCTTTACCAAAATAGTGTTGGGCGAACTCCGCCCAATGCTTTATAGTGCGTATATTGAAGGTAGCGCAAAAGCGACAGCCCGAGACGTCGTGGTCTGGGCCCAAACAAGGTATGCAAAGGGAATGGAAATCCTTATGCGGTATTTGCTTCCCACAAGAAATACAATTATTAACTTTTTCTGACATCGGTCTGAGGCAAGAAAAGTTTCCCCAACGGGGTACTTAGCTTTAGAGAAGACTTCGGTTCCATTTTTTTTTCGTAATTCAGGAGCTGGCCGACCGGCACTTGCGAACTGCTTCTGCTTCGGGCACCGCACGGCAAAAAAGACTGAAGAAATGGCGTCGGCTGTGTCTTATATACTCTGGCCTTCCTGACGTCAGAAGAGTAAGCGACGACAACCGACGCCAGACCAAGACTTTGGAATTCGGCCGACCGAGGGACCGCCTGACGGCTGAAAACCCATCTGTGATTACTGCAGCTGTATGCACGATGAACATCTAGGGGGATGAAGGGAGAGAGCAGCTACTGCAACAGTGATCATTTGAAATCTACTGTTAAGGTTAAGTTCAACTTGCACAAAGTACAGTTTTGTACCTACCATAAATGTAGATGTTCGAGTGCTAATACAGCTGCAGTAATCACAGATGGGTTCTCTGCCGTCAGGCGGTCCCTCGGTCGGCCGAATTCCAAAGTCTTGGTCCGGCGTCGGTTGTCGTAGCTTTCTCTTCTGACGTCAGTGAGGCCAGAGTATATAAGACACAGCCGACTCCATGTTCTTCAGTCTTTCTTGCCCCAGATGTCAGGTGCCCCCAGAAGGAAGGCAATACATAAATTATGCTTATATGTATATACATGCAATGCAATATAATCCAAAATCAGTGGATGCAAGCAAATAAACCACAGAAGGATAACCCAGTCAGGTTGTATGAAGAGGTTGTTAGGCCCCATGCCTTTACCAAGTGGGGAAGGAGGGAGGGAGACCTGTACTGCAGCTGTATTAGCACTCGAACATCTACATTTATGGTAGGTACAAAACTGTACTATGTTCATCGTGCATACAGCTGCAGTAATCACAGATGGGTAGAGTCCCAAAGCTACGCACAGGGTGGTAGGTACTAGGAGGAACTGGGTTGAGCCAGAATGCCCTGCAAAACAGCAGTGGCAAAGCCTGCTCTTGTTCTGGAATATAAAGGCAGGTGGTAGTGTTTTGTGAAGGTATGTACAGAACTCCAAGTGGCTGCCTCCAGAATATCTTTGGTAGGAACTCCTCTGAGGAAGGCTGTAGAGGTAGCTGTGGCCCTGGTGGAGTGTGATCTGATACCTGTAGGAACAGATTTCTCATGATAGGAATAACAAAACCGTATGCAGTGGCCTATCCACTTTGAAATAGTCTGCTTGGAAACTGGCTTCCCTTGAGCCCCTACAGCATAGGACACAAAGAGTTGTTCTGATTTCTTGAAGGACTTTGTTCTGTCCAAATAGTAACGTAGCTGCCTATGGATGTCTAAAGAATGTAGCAGCCTTTCCCCTTTGTTTTGAGGATTGGGGTAGAAGGTAGGAAGGTGTATGGCTTGATTTAAAGCTACCCTGGATACCACTTTAGGCATAAAAGATGGGTTGGTACGAAGGGAAAACCTGTCCTGATGGAAAATGAGAAAGGGCTGCACCGCCATGAGGGCCTGTAGTTCCGAAACTCTACGAGCTGAAGTGATAGCCAGAAGGAAGGCAGTTTTCCAGGACAAATATTGCAAATCTGTTGAGGCAGCTGGTTCAAAAGGAGGCAATGTTAATTTTTCTAGTATGTAATTAAGATCACAGGCTGGTATTGGTAGTTTCCTTGGTGGTCTTATATTCTTAGCCCCTCTGAGGAACTGTTGTAAGAGTGGGTGAGAAAATAAAGGAGGATCCGTGTTGAATTCTGCAGAAATGGCTGAGGCATGGATTTTTATGGAAGAAAATGAAAGTCCACTGTTCAGCAGCTCAGCTAGATACTGTAATACCTGAGGCAAGTTCAGTTTTCTAGGGTCCTGGCCTTTTTTCTCATTCCAAGCACAAAACCGCTTCCATTTTGCGGAGTAAGCTTTTCTAGTAGATGGCCTTCTGGCCTCCAAAATGACATCCTGCACCTCCTTGGAGAGTAGGGTCTGTTGTGGTGTTAAGGAATTTTCCATGCAGCGAGATTGAGTGTTTTCAGCTGACTGTGAAGAGTTTTGTAGCTGTGCTGAGTCAGCAGAAGAGGCATTAGAGGTAGGGACCAGGGAGGAGTATGTGTTAGGCTCCTCAGCAGTGGGTACCAGTGTTGCCTTGGCCAATCTGGAGCAATCAGTATCATCTTCGGTCTGTCTGCTCTTGCTTTCAAAAGTACCTTGGGCAGAAGAGGCAGAGGTGGGAATGCGTAAACTGTCCATGCTGTCCAACTGAATGAAAGGGCGTCCACTCTCCAGGCCTTTGGATGAAAGGTCCTTGAACAAAACTTTTCCAATTGATGATTCCTGTGGGAGGCAAAAAGATCTATGTCTGGCCTCCCCCACATTTGGATTATTTCTGTAAACACCTGAGGATGTAACTTCCATTCGTGTGGATCTGTCATATTTCTGCTTAAATTGTCTGCCAGCGTGTTTTCCAATCCTGGCAGGTACTGTGCTTGAAGTTCGATTTGCCCTTCCAGAGCCAAGTTCCAAAGAGTCATGGCTAGTCTGCACAAGGGGTATGAATGTGTTCCTCCTTGTTTGTTTATGTACCACATTACTGTGGTGTTGTCTGTTCTTATCAGTAGTTGTCCTGGATGCAGGAAGTCCTTGAAAGCTGTAATTGCATTTATTACTGCTAGCATTTCTTTTTGATTGATGTGAAGGTGCTTTTCCTTTTGGGACCATTTGCCCTGGATGCACCTGTCCTTCATGTGCGCCCCCCAGGCGTAATCTGAGGCGTCTGTTGTGATAACTTGCTTTGCTTGAGGCTTGCAGAATGGGAGGCCTGTGTTTGCTTGACATGCTTGGGCCCACCATAGAAATTCCTTTTGCAAACATGGGATTATTGGTATTATTGTTTCCAAACTGTGACTGTGTTGAGACCATAGGTTTTTTAGGTACCATTGAAGTTTCCTCATATGCAGCTTTGCACATGGGATTAAAAGAATGCAAGATGCCATGAATCCCAGAGCCTGCAGGATTTTCCTTGCAGTAAGCCTGGTACTTTTTGCTAGTATTTTGAAGTACTGAGATAGTCGCCCCTGTTTTTCTGGCATAAGGTAGGCCATCTGGGTGTTTGTGTCCAAGTTGGCACCCAGGAAAGTTATTTTCTGAGATGGTGTTAGCCTTGATTTCTCTTTGTTGATTGTGTATCCCAGAGAATGCAGTAACCGTGTCACATATGCCAGATGTTCCAGAAGTATGTGTTTGCTGTCCGCTTGGATCAGGCATTCGTCCAAATAAGGGTAAATTTGTATCCCTTGAAGTCTGCAGTAGGCAATCACTGATGCCAGGCACTTTGTGAATACTCTGGGCGCAGTAGATAAGCCAAAGGGCAATGCAGAGAATTGATAGTGGATTGAACCTGCAAGAAATCTGAGGTATCTTCTGCAGCTTTGTTTGATTGGGACATGCAGGTATGCCTCCTTGAGGTCCAATGTTACCAGCCAAAACTCCTTGCCCAGCATGGGAAGAAGTTGCTGTAATGTGAGTATCTTGAATTTTAGTGCAGTAGAAATGTGTTTAGGATGGATAAGTCCAAAATGGGTCTCCAGTCGGTTTCTTTCCTTGGTACCAGAAAAAGTCTTGAATAAAAACCTTGACCTTGTTCGTGAGTAGGTACCTCTTGAATAGCTCTCATGCTTATGAGCTTTGAAATTTGTAGTTGTGCCTCTGCCCTTTGATTCTGTGGCAGGTTTGGCATGCCTCTCATTTTTGGAAGAGTGTGAAAATGAAATTTGTAGCCTCTGTTTATAATGTCCAGGATCCATTTGTCTGTTGTGACAATATGCCAATTGTCTGCAAATAATGCTAGCTTTCCTCCCAAAGGTGCTGCCAGCTGAGACCTGCTTGGCATGGAAATGAGGGAGTCATTGGGTTTGCTTCCTGTATTGTTGTGCACTGTCCTCGCCACCTCTTGGTGCTGGAGTTTGCCATTGTCGGCCTCTATATGATCCTTGTGATTGCCCTCTGCCCCTTGTGCGTCTGTATCTACCTCTTTGGGGCTCGTCAGTGGCTGGAAAGGACCAGTTTTTTGAAGGCCAATTTCTGCTAAAACGTGGTGGTTGGACCTGTAAAAAGGCTTTGACAGTTTGCATAGATTTTGCTTTTTCTTCCCTTTTCCGTAGTATTTCCTCAGCATTAGTACCAAACAGCACATCCTTTTGTAAAGGAGCATCTAGAAGTTTAGCTTTCACATGATCAGGCAAGCTTTGTTCTCTAAGCCAGGCATGTCTGCGAATGACTGATCCTGTAGCAGCCGCTCTACTTGAAGCCTCTAGGGCATCATAACCACATTGTAAAGTGTGTTTACCCACTTGTTCTGCACTATGCATCATATCCTGTAACTCCTTTAAATCTGGTTGTTCAGATTGAGACATTTTATTCCTTAATTGTGATAACAGGAACTGTTGATATTTAAGCATATGAAACTGACAATTTAAGGCCCTCATGGCTAGGGTGGCCGAGGTATATACCTTTTTTCCCCACCTTTCTAAAGATCTTGACTCCCTTTCTGCAGGAAGTGGATTCTTGGCAGTGGAGGCCTTCAATCCCTTAGCGCCTTGTGAAATGGTTTCAGGGTCAGCATTATGGCTTTTGAAGAGAAATTGGTGAGAGTTAGGTACTCTGTAGTACCTATCAGGTTTGACTGGTGCAGGAGGCAGTGAATCCGGGTTAAGGGAAGCCTCCGAATAAACATCATCAAGTATGTCCAAAATAGGGGGTATCGCCAGAGGTCTGTGTTGAGGTAACAAAAGAAATTCCCTAAGTCTTTTCTTGGAATCTGAAAAGTCTTGGCCTTCCCAATGGAAGTGTTCCCTCAAGGTGTGCAAGGTTTCCCCAAAGGAAAAATCCTCAGGAGGGGATACAGAATGGATGGACTGCTCTGCATCCGAATCCTCAAAAGGGGAGTAAGAATGTTCCGCTACATCAGAATGTTCTGATAAAATGGATCCCTGATCAGAAGAGGGAGAATCTTCCTCCACTCTGGTTCTCTTGTCTGGAGGGGGTTGAGAACCTCTGATAAGAGTAATTAAATCCTCAGCCATTTTAAGCATCTGTTTTTTAGGCATGGGACCTGGAGATGGGTCCTGTGCAACAGGCCTCTTGGGATGCCTGGCTGCTTTGGATTTAGTAAAGGCCTTAATAGAAAAAGAAGATGAGGGTCTAAAGACCCCATGGGTGGAGGTGGACCTCTCCACATTAGTAGGCTCAACATTAGCAAAGGCTTCGGTGGTTGTAGTCTGGGAAAGGGCCGAGGTCCCAGCGGTCTCGGGTACAGAGGACACCGCCAATGGAGTGTCGTCGGTAGTCAGGGACTGCAAAGGCGTCTCGCTGAGAACCGGACCACGTGTAGCCTGTTTTGGGGTGGTGTCGGCGGGGACCGCGGGCCTCACGTGTTGGTCCTTGTCCTTGCGTTTTTTGGACAAAACGGTAGTCGGAGTGTCCAACGACATTTTATAATCAAAAGCTTTACCAAAATAGTGTTGGGCGAACTCCGCCCGACGCTTAATAGTGCGTTTATTGAAGGTAGTGCAAAAGCGACAGCCCGAGACGTTGTGGTCTGGGCCTAAACAAGGTATGCAGAGGGAATGGAAATCCTTATGCGGTATTTGCTTCCCACAAGAAATACAATTATTAACTTTTTCTGACATCGGTCTGAGGCAAGAAAAGTTTCCCCAACGGGGTACTTAGCTTTAATGAAGACTTCGGTTTCCAAAATTTCCGTAATTCAGGAGCTGGCCGACCGGCACTTGCGAACTGCTTCTGCTTCGGGCACCGTGCGGCAAAAAAGACT
Source organism: Protopterus annectens (assembly GCF_019279795.1). Taxonomy (NCBI): domain Eukaryota; kingdom Metazoa; phylum Chordata; order Ceratodontiformes; family Protopteridae; genus Protopterus; species Protopterus annectens. The sequence continues at coordinate 1,494,609,458 of NC_056743.1, read as the reverse complement.
GAAGAACATGGCGTCAGCTGTGTCTTATATACTCTGGCCTCACTGACGTCAGAAGAGAAAGCGACGACAACCGACACCGGACCAAAACTTTGGAATTCGGCTGACTGAGGGACCGCCTGACGGCAGAGAACCCATCTGTGATTACTGCAGCTGTATGCACGATGAACATCTGTATTATGTTCATCATATTGATCACTGCTGCAGTAGCCTTAGCTATATGGGTACATTACCACAGGTAATTATATTGTTAATGTGGAAGAAGGGACCAGGAGCACCAGGAGCCCCTGGAGAATGGCCCTAGGAAAGCATGATCTAGACCTAGAGAAGGAATCAAGCTTACAGTGCTTTATAAAACTAGATACAGAGAACCAAGAAGCAACTTTGTGAATACTTCTAGAATCCAACCCTTTCCAAAAAAGGATAGAAGAAACCATGGTCCTTGGAGAGTGGGCCTTAACCCTGCCTGGAATAGATTTTTCATGGTGAATACAACAAAAGGTAATAGCCTTAGATAATCATTTGGAAATAGTCTGTTTGTACACATGTTGTCCTTTCTTCTTACCTTCAAAACAAATGAATAATTGATCCGGAGATCTGAAAGGTTTAGTTACGTGAAGATAGTACCCAAAGTGTCCATGTGCATCCAAGGTATGGAAAATCTTATATCTCTCTCACTTTTAGGTTCAGGAAAGAAAACAGGGAGATGGATAGTTTAGCTTAAAGTAAACATGGATACCACTTTAGGCAAAAAAGAAGGCTTAGTTCTCAAACAAACGTCCTTGTGGAAAATGTGGAAGGATTAACTCACCATAAGAGCTTGCAAATCAGATACCCTTCTTGCAGATATCAGCCTAATAAGTAAAACTTTTCTCCACGATGAGTCATGAGAATCATAGAAGCTATGAACCCTAAAATCCTGAGATAGTCTCTGGCTGAAATCTATGACTAACTGGAGAAAATTAGGAAGAATTCCAAATACAACTCCAACTTCTGCATGGACAAGCCCAGAAGGCATCCTAGAAACACAATCTTGTGAAAGGGAATGAAATCTGCATTTCAGGAATTTGGAACCCAAGTTCTAAAAGGAGATTTCTCACCCATGTGAGGGGCTCCTGACACTTGGAAAAAGACTATGTAAAGACAAAAAAATAATCTAAATAAGGAAAGCTGTGTATACAGTGCAGTTTGCAATGGGCAATCAGCAGCTCTTAAAAATTGTAAACATGTTTGGCGCAGTGAATAACCCAAAGAGCAATGCAAAGAACTGACAAAGTAACACACACACACAAAACTTTAGAAATGTTTTAAACTCTCTGGCAATGAGAATGTGATAAATTTCAAATTCAGAGTTGACCAGAGAACTCCTTTGATGTGTAAGAGTTAGCAATCCATGCTGAATCAGCATTTTGAACTTCAATGCTTCCACAGATAAACTGAGAAGGAGTAGGTCTCCAAGAAAGTACTTTCTCTGGTACTAAAAAAAATCTTGAACAAAACCTTTACTCCACTGATCTGGGAGTACTGGCTCTAAGACCAGCATACAAAGCAAAAGACTGATGACTGCAGGAAACAGGGAAGTCAATCAGACAGTGGGAAAGCCAAATCCTGGAAAATGGGAGGGATTCCCTGAAAAAGGAGGTAGGCTTTCCACCTGCCATTTCTAATAATCCAGAAGTAGTTTTAGAGCCCACTTGTCTGAGACAATCTAATGCTAAATAGGGAAATGGAAAACTAGGCTCCGACACAGATTTGATGAAGTGAGAGGGAGTGAGGTCGGAAAGAAATGCTGCAACAGTCATTCTGAAGAAGTGAACTATCCAATTTTTCTGGAAGATACCCTCCTTTTTATTAAATACAGATTTATTAGACACATCCTACCATTTTTTTCTTAAAATTCTGCTAGCCAGCAGACTGTAGAAGTAATTTGTGTTGTTTTATGAACAAAGAACCAAAGGTTTTCATTAATTTTGAGAAGGAGGGCTGAAAAAAAAGTGACCCCCTGAATTAATTTTCCTTTTTCATCAAACTGTTTGAGTAGCTGGCCAGTACCATGAACAAACAAAACATCCCTGTTCCAAGGAGAATTTAATATTTCAGATTTAACTTCATTCTCTGCCTTATCACAGTAATAGTAGCTGCTGCCATGGACACAGAGTCAGCACAATCATATACACTCTTAAATGCACGCTTAGCTACCTGTGAAAGAGAAACAATAATATTCAGAGAGAACATACCCTCTGAAAATAAAACCAGTGGCAGAAATGTTCCTCAGATTATCAACACAAGCCATGGACTAAAACTAAATGTGAAAAAATACATAAAAATATCCTTCCAGAACTCATCCACTCCTGGTAACTATCATATTGGCAACATACCTCTAACAGCTGATCAAGTCATTAGGGGCCTGGGGACACACATAGCGACAAGTAATTTAGCCTTTGACCATCAAGTCCAGGTTAGGCAGAGTCCCTCATTGACTCTCTTCAAGAGGAATCTTGATGAGTGGATAGGAGATCGTAGGTTTACCTCGGGTATCACTTCTGTGTCACTGTTAGACAGAGGCACAGTATACTAACCTCGAAAAAGGGCATAGCAAAATAAATTTAAAATGGGTGGCGAAAGCCAAACACATTCTGGCTAGGCTTATAAATGCCCTAGGGCAGATAGCCTAGTATGAACCTATGAACCTATGAACCTATTAGTGAGGAAGTCATTCTGTTTTGCAACTTACAAACAAAGGTATGGCATCTAGGTCCAGCAAGGTCATTGGTCCATTGTATTCAGCATTCATCACGCCTATCATTGAGTATAATGTCCCCTTTTTATATATCTGTTCAGGCACATCCAACAATTCGAATATCCACAGAGGTTCATCACTAAAAGAATACAGGGAATAAGTAACATGTCCTATGCAGACTGCTTCAAAGGCCTATCCCTGTATTCTGTCTCCTACAAGGTATTGTGGGAGGATCTATGCCTGGCATAATACACACTGTCTGACCCCACCCTGATGGACCTTTCTGCATATATGCAAAACAAACAGCACCAGAAATAACCACTCTAAAGACTTAAAGCTCACTTGTGATACAAATAGGACCTGCTAGGTATGTATCACAGAGAATACTCCTTCTCTGGAACAAGATCTCCATCCATGTGAAGCATAGACCCTCCCTAAGCCAACTCAAGTGTAACCTGAACAAGTGGATGGGGAACAGGAAATTTAGATTTGGTTTGGCACCTACGGCTATAATAGACAAGGGTAGCCTGTAAATGGCTCATCTCCCAGGCTGCTGCTTGCAAATGTTTCATCTTCCAAGCCACTGCTTACACTTACTAAGGGTACCAGAACTTGTCAGAGATTTGGGATGCATGGCTAGCCTTAAAAAGGCCCCAGTAGTTGCTTGCTTCATAGGTTCATATGTGTGTATTAGGCTAAAATGTATTTCAATAAATGAGCTTGACAGCTAAAATTGTGGAGGAATAAATTTGCTTCCCAAACCAAACAAATACTTTTCCATCTAAGTCCAAAGAAAGAGGAAGATTACTTTCGTTAATTTTTTGTTAGAGCTGAACTAGAAATATAAGTATCTGCTGGGTCTGATCTTGGATGAGAAATAAAAAAGTTATGTACTCACCATAGCATTCCATCTAAGTTGTTGTTTTTCATTTGTCTTCAACCTGTGGGAATATGGCTCCAGTACGGATCTGACCCAGCCGCATTTTCCAGCATCAGATCTAAGCTCCAAGCTCCAAGCTCCAAGCTTCTCCCCTACCCATAAACCCCCTGTCTCTCTCCTACTCTCAGATCGAGTCTGCTGCCGAAAGTAGCACCCCGACCTAACCAAGTGTCTAACACTCTGTCAGTAGAACCCTGAAAAGACAAAGGCTTACTACAGTAGGGGCTATGCCTTTTCCATTCAGTCTATCAGACAGCCCACATAAGGCAGGGAGAAGGAGGGAGGGGAGGGAGGGACGGTTGAAGAAAAAATGAAAAGCAACAACTCAGATGAAACGTTATGATGAGTACATAATTTTTTATATGAAGTTGTAGTTTTCATCTAATCCTGAACCTGTGGGACAGAGTCCCCAGCTACCAAAAGACTCTGGGAGGTCCTCATGGAAGGATATGCCGAAGCACGGCGGAGCCAAAGGATGCCCTGCTTCTGGACAGGAGATCCAATTAATAATGTGAAATAAATGTGTGTGATGATGCCCAAGTAGCTGCAGAGCAAATGTCATCAAAATAAGCCCTACACCAAAGGCCACTGAAGTAGCCACAGACATGGTGGAATGCACTTTGACCAGACCTAGTGGAGATAATCCTTTGGCTGTACAACCATGAGCTATGCACTGAGAGATCCAATGAGCAATAGTTACCTTGGACACTGGTTTCCCTAAGAAGGGCTTAGAAAAGGAAACAAAAACCTGATCAGACTTATGAAAGGACTTTGTTCTATGCAAATAGAAATGCAATTAGCTATGAACATCAAGCAAATGTAATTTATGTTCTCCCTTGTTCTGGAAGTTTGGAAAGAAAACAGGAACATTGATGATCTGGTTAATGTTAGTCTCTGAAGCCACTTTTGGAAGAAAGGATGGGTTCATCCATAAGGAAACCCTGTCTTTATGAAACACCACATAAGGGGGCTTGACAGACAAGGTCTGAATCTCCGACACTCTTTTCGCTGAGGTAACAGCAACCAGAAAGGCTGTCTTCCAAGACAAGAATTGTAAATCCACTGTAGCTGCGGGTTCAAAAGGGGAAGATACCTAGGATTGTAGGACTAGAGTAAGATCCCAAGGGGGTGAAAAGGTGCATTTCAAAAAGGCTTTACAAAGCTTTGAGGACGCTAGGGAAGCCGAATTGTCTACTATATGAAAACTGGAGATAGCTGCCAGCTGAACCTTTACCGTAGAAAAATTGGCACCCTGATAAAAAATATCTCCCAGAAACTCCAAAATGGTAGGGACTGGAACAGTGAAAGTGTCCAAATCATGCTGAGATGCCCATAACAAGAAATGTTTCCACTTACTGGAAAAAGAAGTTATGTCCTTACCATAACGTTCCATGTGGAGTGTTCATCTCGCCTTGGTTATTACACATGGGTTCGGAGCCGATCCTCGGCTCCGTGCCGGCCGACTGCAAGCTCTGCATCGAGAAGAAGCTCGAGGACATCTAATACCCACAATCCCCCTCTGCCTTTACCTCAGATCTAGTTTGCAAGCAAACCAGACAACAATCATGCATACATGCCAAACTATATACATAATTACATATATACAAGCATACCAAGGGTATGATAGCAACACCAACACTGCAACAGCAGAAGGAGAATACTCCAGACCAGGCACCAAATCGAACGTTCTTCCTAAGGGTGGGAAGGGTGGGAGTGTAATAACCAAGGCGAGATGAACACTCCACATGGAACGTTATGGTAAGGACATAACTTCTTTATGTGAGAGTGTTCAATCTCGCCTTTGTTCTTACACATGGGTAGCGTCCCTAGCTCCATGATCCTGAGGAACTCAAGGGAGAACGTTCTTGAGCACAGTGGAACCAAAGGTTGCCCTATCCTAGAAACCCTGTCCACTTTGTAATGAGAAATAAATGTATGTGGTTTAGCCCAAGTAGCAGCCGCACAAATGATGTCTAAAGGTAAACGAGCTGCATGAGCCAAAGATGTAGAAATTGATCTGGTAGAATGTCCTCTGGGTTTTGCTGATAATGTTTGATCAGAATTTTCATAAACATAAATGATACAATCAGTTAGCCACTTAGAAAGAGTTCGTTTCGTAACTGCAAGACCCTTTCTGCTGTCAGCAAAAGCTATAAATAGCTGATCAGATTTCCTGTGATCTTTTGTTCTATCCAAATAAAATCTGAGTTGTCTATGGATGTCCAATTTGTGCAACATATACTCTAATTTATTAGAGTGGTCTTTAAAGAAGGTGGGTAATTCAATGGACTGATTAATATTACTAGTAGAACAAACCTTGGGAAGAAAGGATGGATTAGTGCGTAGGGATACTCTGTCAGAATGAAAAATTAAATAGGGATGTTTGACCGAAAGGGCCTGCAGCTCAGACACCCGTCTAGCCGATGTAATAGCCACTAGAAATAATGTTTTCCATGACAAAAATTTCAAAGTGCAACTTGAAGCTGGTTCAAAGGGTGGTAGCATCAATTTAGAGAGCAATAAATTTAAGTTCCACGGTGATGTCGGGCTTCTGACTGGTGGTCTGATATGAAAGGAACCTTTTAAAAAGGCTTTACAGAGTCTGTGAGCCATAATAGGTGCACCACTTTCTTCTATATGATAGCTAGAAATGGCAGCCAACTGTACTCTTAAGGTAGCCGGAGAAGCTCCTTCCTGAAATAATTCGGTTAGAAATTCTAAGACCTTATTCAACGGAGCTGTAACAGGGTCCAACTGATGTGACTCCAGAAGACAAAAGCGTTTCCATTTACTAGTATAAGTCTTTGTAGTGGAAACTTTATGAGAATCTACCAAAATATCTTCAACCGCCCGATGTAAGGAATTGACCTGGCTAAAGGAAGCGGAGCAGCCAAGCTGCTAGATGGAGAGATTCCAGGGATGGGTGAGGAACTCCTGACGAGTGAGTCAGTAGATCTGGCTCTGGGTCCAGCATCCAAGGTCCCCGAATGCGGTGATGCAAGAGAAAGGGGAACCAAATTTGACGAGGCCAGAACGGAGCAATGAGAATTATAGTCCTCTGAAGGTTGTTTGCTTTCTGCAGAAACTTTGCAATCAGGGGAAATGGAGGAAAAGCATATAGGAGACCCGGGGGCCAATCGTGCACCAGCGCGTCCCTTGGGACTTCCCCTGGAGGGGGTAATAGGGCAAAGTAGCTCCTGCATTTGGCGTTCATTGGAGACGCAAACAGATCGCAGGTAGGCTGGCCCCATTTGCGAAAAATCTTTTCCGCAACTGACTGTTTGAGGGACCACTCGTGAGGCAATAGTATTGCCCTGCTCAGCCTGTCGGCTATGACGTTGGATGACCCCGGGATGTGCGTTGCGATCAGAAAGCGACCGGTGGACTCTGCCCATTGCCAAATTCTCATGGCCTCTCTGCATAGTTGTTAGGACCTGGTTCCCCCTTGCTTGTTTATGTACCAGACTACGGACATGTTGTCTGTCTGAACTGCAATGGTCCCTGGAGGAAGAAGGGGAGCAAAGTGTTGCAACGCCAAAAACACTGCCCTCAACTCCAGAACATTGATGTGCAGATTGTACTCCAGATTGGTCCATTCGCCTTGGACTGTCTGTCCCTGAAAGATGCCCCCCACCCTATCAGGGAAGCGTCCGTGGTTATCGTCGCTGACGGTGTGGGTAGCACAAATGGTCTTCTGCCGGATAGGTTGCAAGTCTGTAACCACCACATTAGGTGTGATTTGCATGTTTTCGTTATCAAAATTTCGTGAGTCAGTGGAAGTTGTTGGAATGACCATTGTGCAAATAGAAGCCATTGTAGCACTCTCATGTGCAGTCTTCCCAATGGTATTGCTATGAGAGAAGCTGCCATGAGACCCAAAACTTTCAGAACAATTTTTGCTGGGGATTTTCTGGACGATAGCAGAAGGGAAATGTTGAATTGAAGTGCTAGTATTCTTTCTGTCGGAAGTTTTAGAACTAACTGACGCGTATCCAATTCCGCTCCTATAAATAAGATATGCTGTGATGGCTGTAGCAAAGATTTTTGGAATTTACTGAAATGCCAAGGTGTGTACAAAGTTGTAGGGAGTAATCCCTGGCTTGTATCAGTTGACGCCTGGTGGTGGCAGACAGGAGCCAGTCGTCCAGATACGGAAACACCTGGAATCCTAGGCGCCTCAGATGAGGCGCTACCACTGTCATGCAATTTGTGAAGACCCCGGGGGCTGTGCTCCGGCCCAAAAGCAGGGCTCGAAACTGATAATGACTGGCTCCCAGCCGAGCGCAAGTGATCTCTGGACGCCCTGGCCATTTTGATGTGGTAGTATCGTCCTTCAGATCTATTGAGCACATCCAGTCGTCCTTCCGTAAGAATGGAAGGATCGATTGAAGCGTGACCATTCGAACTTTTCCTTCTTGACAAAGGTGTTGAGATGACTTAGGTCCAGAATTGGCCTCCAGTCCCCTGTTTTCTTTGGAACTAAAAAGAACCTTGAGTAAGTTCGAATCCTATTTGGTCCGCTGGGACTAGTTGGATGACTCTTTTCTTAGCAGCTTTGAAATTTCTGTAGCTGCTGGGTCTCGCAGATGGGGTGGTACATCTGGGAGTTTTTCTTTGGAATGGGGTGGATAGAAATGGGATTTTGTAACCTCTGGTAACAACGCTTTTACCCAATTGTCTGAAGAAAGGTTTTGCCAGGCCTGAGGGTATAAAGCTAGCGACCCCGACTGCCTCCAGAGCAGGACAGTCGGGCCTCCTCTCAGGAGTGCTGAAAAGGTTTGCCAGGAGGTTATCCCTGTCACCTTGGTTTTGCGGACCCCTCTGCCGCCAGGGCGGCATCTTCCACCTCTGCCCCCTCTGCCTCTAGAGGGGCATCACCCTGTGTGTTTGGAAAGATCCTTGAGGTTTTGAAACCACATTTTCCCACCACGTTGCCCTTTGGGGTACGGTCTGGAAGGGTGGAAAACGGACTCCGACAGCAGACAGAGTCTTTCCCTCCTGTTCACACCGGGTAAGGGTCTCCTTTACTTTAGGGCCAAAAAGTGTGGCTCCATCAAATGGGGCATTAGTAAAGGAAGACTTGAAGGCTTCATGAAGCGAACATAAGCGCATCCAGGATTGCCTACGAAGAGCAATCGCTGAAGCCGCTGCCCTACTCGATCCTTCGGCTGCATAGGATATCAGCCTCATGGACGAGTTCACAATGGACATAAGGGTGTTGAGATGCGCTGTAACTTTCTCTGAGACAGCGGCATCTGTAGCACCCTGGAGGGTATCTCCCAACTCTTTGGCTAGATCCCTCTGTAAATGTGTAAAATGGGTCAAATAGTTCAGGGAACGCATAGAGAAAGGTGCTGAACTGAAAATGCGCTTCCCATATCTGTCCATGGTCCTAGAATCTTTGTTAGGCGGATGGACAGATGAGGAAGACTCCGACATCTCCTTTTTCGTGGCCGCTGCCACCACCATGGCGTCTACTGGAACTCCTTTGGTAAGGTAAGCTTTGTCCTGTGGTGCCGTGATGTACTTATTTGGCTTCCTAGGGACAGGTTCCACCGTGTCAGGAGTCTCCCACGCCCTTCGAGCAATTAATTCCATTAACTCATCAAAGGGCGGAGTGACCCAGGAGGAGGAAGGACGGGCACCAAATGCCTTCAGCAAAACTGACTCATCCTCAGAAGGGGGGAGGGCTTGCCAGTCACCTCTCTGTTTAAGGATCTCCAAGATGTCAGAAAAGAGACATCCTCTGAAGGTGACTTAGGGGACCCTTCTGACTCATCTAAGTCAGTATCAGATGTCAAGGATTCTTGTGGAGAATCCAAGTGTCTCCTCTTACACAGTCTTTTCCTAGGAACTTCTTCGTGGGGAGCATCCGAAGAAGCCTCCGAGGAAGAGGGGCACCCTCCAGGGGTGGCTGAGACACTGGTGCCCGACGCTTGGACGTGGCCGTGGGTGCAGAGGAGGATAACGGTCCTTTGTGGGGAGGAGAAGCTGTACCTGCTGATGTGGTTGTCTGGGTAGACAACACCTTCCTCATGAGGTCGAAGGCCCCCGGGTCCCGAGTCGAGGTATCTCCCGGTTCTGAAGAAATGGGAAGAATCCCGAAACAGGAACCGAAGGCACTGACCCGAGGACGGAACCGAATCGATCCGTGCGAGGCCCGAGAGGGAGAGTAGGAACGAAACATCGGTCCGACTCTCGGTCCCGGAACCAAGGACAGATCTTCGGGCCCGAGACTCCGGATCGGATGGAGTCGAGGTAAACGGTGCCGACCGAGAAAAAGACGGTTCTGGCACCGAGGGCTCCACAATCATCAGGTCAGCTTCTTCCGGCTCCGAAGACTGAACAGGTCTCGGAGGAGGAACAGATGGAGATAGTGGCAGGCCTTCAAGTCTCGACATCAACTGAGAGGAGACCGAAATAAGCTTGGACAGGGCCGTATGCTCCATAAGTTTCTGCACCACACGGTCCACGTCGGTGTCGGAAAGGGCTCTAGAAGAACTAGTCGAAGGGATCGAAGACGGAGCCGACCTCAACAGAGTCGGTGGAGGGAGCTCCGTCACCGGTTCCAAGACTCGAGGCTCGGAAACTGCCAACAGTTGAACACTCGGCCCTGAAGTCTGTGGAACCGGTGATCTAACTAGACTCGAAGAGCTCGGAGCCGATGTCTTTGGCTCCGACGCCGACCTTCGAAGACTTGGATGCCTGGTCTGAAGCATCCAAAGCCTCCTGGAAAGAGGGTTTCAGCAATCCTCTATCCATCAGTTTCCTGCGCCTATCTGTCATGACCCTCCCACTAAAAGAGTGACAAATAGAGCAGTCCTCTTGTAAGTGGAGAGGGCCAAGACAGTAGACACAGGAACTGTGGTTGTCTGTGACCGACATTTTTTGGCCACACTGACAACGTTTAAAACCAGATTTCAATTTTTCAGACATATTAACAAATGAGAAGACAGTCCAGTCCAGTAAAAAGTCCAATCCAGTAAAAATGTCAAATCCAGGAATAAGAGTCTGTTTGATAAAGCTAAAAACAAGACTACCACAAGTTTTTAGTCAAAGAAGTCGAATCCGAAGTCTAATCCAGTAATAACTGCCAAAAAGGCAAGACTACAAAAGTTTTAGTCACAAGTCCAAGAAGGGGTAGGCCCCGAAAAACTCTAACTCGAAAGTTAACAAGTTAACTTATTCTAAGTATAGAGAATTCTTGACTCTCACACACCTACTCTTACTTAAGTAACTAGAATTTAAAGAAACTTTCTGAAAATAGTACAGAATAGATAAAAAATCTTATCTGAACAGCCCCGAGCTAGTCTCCAGCGATGCGTACTGCAGCAGCGGCAAACTAGATCTGAGGTAAAGGCAGAGGGGGATTGTGGGTATTAGATGTCCTCGAGCTTCTTCTCGATGCAGAGCTTGCAGTCGGCCGGCACGGAGCCGAGGATCGGCTCCGAACCCATGTGTAAGAACAAAGGCGAGATTGAACACTCTCACATTAAACCTTCCTGGTGGAAGACTTGTGAGATGCTACTAAAATCTTCTTAACCTGAGGAAAAAAGCCCGGGAGCCCTACTTATCATTAGAACTCAGGCAGCCAAGCCGTAAGCTTCAGACTGACCAGATCTGGGTGTGGCATCCCTGAGGTATGTGAGATCAGATCTGGAACCAGATCTAATGTCCAAGCAGGACAAACTGCATAACACCACAGAGAGGGGAACCAAACTTGGCGAGGCTAGAATGGGCAAATGAAAATTACTAAGCTCCCCAGCTGTTGAGCTTTCTGTATGAATTTTGGGATCAGAGGAAGTGGAGGATAAGCAGAGTTTTATCTTTTTTAATTTAGGATACTTTCATGTTCAATGTTGTAGAACATCGATCATTTCATCCTCGATGATGTGTGGCTCACTGGTCTGCAACTTCAACCATCTGAAGTAGACCCATACATTATATATATATATATATATATATATATATATATATATATATATATATATATGGGTCTACTTTACATGGTCGACTCTTCAGAAAGTCGACTTTCATATGGCCAAGACCATCTGATCGACTTTCGAAAAGTCGACCATGTAAAATAAACACATAACACACACCACTTACCTTTCAACTCTTAGCAGGGGGGCAAGCCCCCCTGCACCCCCCGTAACGTTAACATACCAACTCCGGGATTGCACTACATTGCTGACAAGGGAAATTTTCCCATTCTGCACTGAAGGGAGATAGAGGTTTCCAAAGGTCGGCTTTTCAAAACTCGACCATATGAAAGTTGACTTTGTGAAAAGACAATCACGTGAAGGGGACCCATATAAATATATATATATATATATATATATATATATATATATATATATATATATATATATATATATATATATATACACACACACACACACACACACACACACACACACACACACACACACACACACAGACACACACGTGTGTACGGGTTACCTTCATTTGACTGACAACTCATTTGACTGAAACTCATTTGACTGACAAGTACTACATGCAGTGCACTGTAAGGCAAATAAAAGGGATATGTCCTCTTCCCCAATGTAGTGCGGCCCTGGAGTTAGTACATATAGTTATGGAGTGTGTTGGGTGAAGACCCCTACCTAGTTTGGTTTAAATTCTGTACTTTTGTGTTATATTGTTCTACCCCCTAACTATATATACTAACTCCAGGGTCGCACTACACTGGGAAAGAGGACATATCCCTGTTATTTGCCTTACAGTGCACTGCAAGTACTAGTTGTCAGTCAAATGAGTTTCAGTCAAATGAGTTGTCAGTCAAATGAAGGTGACCCGTCTCTCTCTCTATATATATATATATATATATATACATATATATATATATACATATATATATATACATATATATATATATATATATATATATATATATATACATATATATATATATACATATATATATATATATATATATATACACACATACATATATATATATATATATATATATATACACGTATATGTATACACACACACACATACACACACACACACACACACACACACACACACACACACACACACACACACACACAAATTTACACAAACAGATACAAGCACAAGAGTTACATTTTACAGCAGATTTCACTCATAACTTATAAAGTGTTTCCATCTGCAAACCTTATTTAACGTAAATGCCACAAGTCAAGTTAATTTCTCATTTGTTCATTTGATGAAAAAAACATTTTTATAACCAATATGACTAGTGCTGTTCTTGGCACCCACTATGGTTCAGCATCTAATTCATAGAATAGTTAGTATATCATGGGTTGGCACAGTCCCTCTGTTTATCTACTCAGTGCATTTTCTCACAGCCCTACGGTCCATTATCCTTTCTTGAATCACAGGACAGCTGGGATGGCAAGAAAAATCTTACAATACTCTCCTCATCCAAACAACTATTTTATGATACACCCTGAAAAAATTAAAACTACTGCCCCACATGACAATGATCTGACAAGCTGTACCATCTTTATGAGAATCTGATACAAGTTCATCCAAAGCTTCATCAGAAAGCACATCACACTTTGTTCTTCTTTTCAGCTTTTACCAGTTAGGGGTCACCACAGCAGAACTTCAGTCTGCTAATGATTGGCAGTAGATTTTTACAGTGCCAAGGTGCCAGCTTGAAAACCAACCTTCAACGAAGGCTTGCCCATGCACGCATATCTTTCGAATGCCACTTGACTACGGGGAGGACATGCAGACTCCACACAGAAGGCACTCCAGCCAAGAATCGAACCGGAGAACCTCTTGCTGTGAGGCGACAACGCTACCACTGCACCACCATGGCTTCAAGAAAGCACATCAAACTAGTGTCCTTAAACACAAACTTGGGAAACATAAAACAGGATCTTTATTCCAAAAGCTGCTAAAAATATACATCAGTATCCTTGGAAAGTCAAACTTTCAATAAAAAGTGGGCTTTCCAGCATGAGAAGCTACTCTGTTCCATCAATATAGCTGTATTGTGTTTTCCCCATATCACAATGACATACCGATATGTGAAATGGCAAACCTCTAAACTACACTTGGGTGTGTGTGTGTGTGTGTGTGTGTGTGTGTGTGTGTGTGTGTGTGTGTGTGTGTGTGTTTGAGTGTGTGCGTGTGTGTGTGTGTCTGTGTGTGTGAGAATGACAGAGAGGGAGAGAGAGAGACCCCCATGTGTGCAAGTATCCAGTAATATTTTGGCACCCCATCTAGAACTGGTTCTCTGCTTTACGCACAAAGAACCATAATCGGGCCTGTGTCAACCCCTGAACTGGAAAAAGTACTGGAAAATATGTGAATGACTGTACAATATAATGTGTTCAGAGCCAGTCAAACACTGCCTCCTAGCCTACATTCCCAATGCTTCTTAACTCTGCACGACATTTGTACAGCCATGCTAAAAAATGAGAGTAGTGTTTCACATTTTTCTGTTTTTTCCTATAAAAGGACAGTCAAGATCTGAAGTTTGACTGCAGAATCTGGGGCACTCTCCCACTTCTCAGCACTTTCATATCATGTGGAGACTTGGAGTACTGCAGGGGGTCTTAGTTTTCAACCCCTACAGATACTACAGAATGGAGTACCTCCAGAAAATGATGGTGATTACTGGGAGTGGCAAATGTAGAGTTAGAAGTTATGCAAATTAAAATGGGAGCAGTTCACCTGAGCCAGGAAAAGTACAGTTGCATACACTTACCAAAAATGTAAATGTTTGAGTGTATTCACTGCTGCAATCACCACATTTGGGTTATCCCTGCCAGGGTAGCCCTCGGCCGGCCTAAATACCAGAGACTTAGTATTTCTGCGTCGGTAGCCGTTGCTTGAGGACTGACATCAGGTTGTCAGTGATATAAAGGAAGGCATCTGACACCATTACATCAGTTTTTCTTGCCCTAACTTGTCAGGAGCCCCCAAAGTAGGAGGCCAGGCTCTGGTGGAAGAAAGTACAGCTGTGTACACTTACCATAAATGTAGATGTTCAAGTGTATTCACTGTTGCAGTCATTACATTTGGGTAATATGCTGGCAGGTTGCCCTCAGTCAGCCTAAATAACAAAGTCTCAGGTCCTGAGTCGGTTGCTGTCTCCTCTTCCATGATGTCAGATCGTCAGGGGTATAAAACATGCAGCCAATGCCATTTTAATCAGTTTTTCTTGCCCCAGATGTCAGGTGCCCCCCAAATGGGGAGCAAAAATATATAAATAACTATATATATACATGCATTTTAGAACACATAAAATTTACCTTCAACTAAAAGCAAATACACCACAAAGGCTTTTGTGCATAGTGAAGGAAAGAAGAGGTATGATAATAGAAAAGAAAGGGGTCTGGCGGGTGGGTAACCCGGACTGCAACAGTCAATACACTCGAACATCTACATTTATGGTAAGTGTACACAACTGTACTATGTTCTTCATGTTTCACTGCTGCAGTCATTACATTTGGGTAGAATCCCAAAGCTATGGATGGGAGGATGGAATTAAACAGAATTAGGAGCAGCTATAAGGCCCTGCAGGACTGCAGTGGCAAAGCCTGCCCTGGATTTAGAAAAGAGAGGTAAATGGTAATGCTTTGTGAACATATGAACTGAGCTCCAAGCAGCAGCTTCTAGAATGTCTCTGGTAGGAACCCCTCTGAGAAAAGTTGCTGAAGTAGAAGCAGCCCTGGTGGAATGGGATCTGATCCCCTTGGGCACAAATTTACCATGGTGCAAGTAGCAGAAACGAATACAATGGCTTATCCATTTTGAAATAGTCTGCTTTGATATAGCCTTCCCCTCTGATCCTGCAGCAAATGCCACCAGTAGTTGCTCAAACTTTCTTAGAGATTTTGTCCTGTTTAAGTAGAATCTTAGTTGTCTGTGTACATCCAATGAATGCAGAATCCGCTCCCCCTTGTTCTGAGGATTTGGGAAAAAAGTTGGCAGGTGAATGGCCTGGTTAAGAGCCACACTGGATACCACCTTAGGCATAAAAGAAGGATTGGTCCTGAAGGTCACCCTGTCGGGTAAAAGATAATGAAAGGCTCCACTGCCATGAGAGCCTGTAGTTCTGAAACTCTTCTAGCTGAAGTGAATGCCAAAAGAAAGGCTGTCTTCCACAAAAGAAATTTTATATCCGCAGTAGCAGCTGGTTCAAAAGGATGTAGGGTGAGCTTTTCCAACACAAAATTGAGGTCCCATGCAGGAGTTGGCGCTCTTCTGGGAGGCCTTAAATTTTTGGCCCCTCTGAGGTACTGTTTTAGTAGGGGGTGAGAAAAGAGGGGAGGATCTGTGTTATAATGAGCCGAAATGGCAGAGGCATGGATTTTTATTCAAGAAAAATATAGGCCCTTGTGAAGCATCTCAGTTAAGTATTGCAAAATCTGAGGAATATTGGGCTTTCCTGTGTCTATTCCTTGTGCTTGGTTCCAAGCACAGAATCTCTTCCATTTATCAGCATAAGACTTTCTAGTGCTAGGCCTTCTGGCCTCCAAAATGACATCCATCACAGGTTTACTGAGAGATGTGATTGACGAAATGAGATGATTAGCCATGCTGCAAGATTCAGAGTTTGGAGCTGAGTGTGCAGAATTTGATAATTCTGCTGAGACAGTAGGTGAGGTGTTTGAGGCAAGTACCACGGAGGCAGGTGTGACATATTCATTAGGAGCGGGTATCAGTGTTGGCGAGGCCAGTCCAGAGCAATTAGAATCATTTTTGGTTTTTCCTGTCTGACTTTTAGTAAGACCTTGGAGAGCAGAGGTAGAGGGGGAAAAGCATAGACTGATAGGTTTTACCAGCTGAAGGATAGAGCATCCACTTTCCATGCTTTTTTGTGATGAGTTCTTGTGCAGAATGTGTCCAACTGATAGTTTTGGGGAGAGGCAAATAGATCTATGTCTGGGCTCCCCCATTTTCGTGTTAACATGCTGAAGATTTGTGGATCCAGTTTCCATTCGTGCAGGCTCATAAGATTTCTGCTTAGGTCGTCTGCCAGAGTATTTTGCTTTCCTGTCAGGAATTGAGCTTGAAGATGTATTTGGTAAGTCAAGGCTGTGTTCCACAAGGCCATGGCTAGTCTGCAAAGGGGGTAGGAGTGGGTACCCCCCTGCTTGTTTATGTACCACATAACTGTGATGTTGTCCGTCTTTATCAGTAGTTGTCCTGGATGAAGGAAGTCCTTGAAGGCTGTCAGAGCATTCTGTACAGCTAGCATTACTTTCTGGTTGATTTGTAGATGCATTTGGTTTGGGCTCTATTTGCCTTGAATGCATCTCCCTGCCAGATGGGCCCCCAAGCATAGTCTGATGTGTCTGTAGTTAGGGTTTGAGTGGCAGGGGGTAGAATGAATGACAGTCCCTTGTTTTAGTGACATGCCTCTGCCCACCAAAGGAACTCCTGTCGCAGGCAGGGAATGAGAGGAATCATTGCTTCCAGGCTGTGACAATGTTGACTCCATAAGCTTTCTAGGTACCATTGAAGTTTCCTCATATGCAGTCTCGCACATGGAATTAGTAGAATGCAGGGTGCCATGAAACCCAAAGTCTGCAGAATTTGTCTTGCAGATAGCTGGGTTTTTGTTGCCACTTGTTTGAAGTATATTGTCAATTGAATTTGTTTGTCTAGTGTGAGGTAAGCCATCTGGGCAGTTGTATTCAAGCTTGCACTCAGGAATGTAATTATTTGAGAGGGCACCAGTTGTGATCTCTTTTCGTTTACGGTGTACCCTAGGCATGCTAAGCCTTTTTACAAATGCCAGATGCTGAAGAAGAGTGTCCTTGTCCTCTGCCTGAATGAGACAATCATCCAGATATGGATAAATTTGAATGTTTCTTTGTCTGCAAAATGCAATTACTGGTGCCAGACACTTTGTAAAGACCTTGGGCGCAGTAGATAAGCCAAAGGGCAGTGCAGAGAACTGGAAATGCAAATAGCCTGCTTTGAAGCGGAGGTATCTTCTGCAAGATTCCCTTGTTGGGATATGCAGGTATGCCTCTTTTAAGTCTAGGGTTACCAACCAGGCATTCTTGCCTACCATAGGCAGTAGCTGTTGTAAAGTCAGCATTTTGAATTTTGGAATGTCCAGGAATGTATTTAGAATGGATAAGTCCAGAATTGGACGCCATGATTTGTCTTTTCTGGGTACCAGGAAAAGTCTCGAATAAAATCCTTGTCCTTTTTCCTTTTCTGGCACTAGTTAAATAGCCCCCATATCCATGAGGGACATGACTTGTTTCTGGGCCTCTGCCCACTGATTTGGAGGCAGATCTGGCCATCCTTTTGGAACTGGCAATGTGTGGAAATGAAATCTGTACCCCTGGGATACTACATTTAATACCCACTTGTCCTGGGTAATTAAATGCCAATTTTGAGCATGAAGTGCTAGTTTTCCCCCCAAAAGGGATGTCAAAAGATAAGTGCTTGGAGATGCCAGAGGAAAGTCATTGAGACTGTTTACTGTAGGGTTGTGCTTTGTTACCTCCTGATTTGGAGGTGGAGGCACCCCATTGTTTTGACCTGTAAGATCCTTGTGATTGAAACCTGGAGCCTTTGGAACATCTGGGTTTGCCCTGAGAGGCTCTGTTGGACACAGGAAAGGACCAAGTCTTAGTAGGCCAGTGTCTACTGAACCTGAGTGGCTGCACTTGCAAGAAATCTTTTACAGTTTGCATAGATTTAGCTTTGTCTTCCATCTTTTTTAAAACCTCTTTTGCCTTATTACCAAACAGACTGTCCTGCTGTAAAGGAGCATCCACCAATTTAGCTTTAACACAATCAGGCAGATTTTGCTCCTTGAGCCAAGCATGCCTTCTTATCACAGATCCATTTACGGCGGCCCTGCAAGAGGCCTCCAAGGAATCAAAACCACATTGCAAAGTATGCTTTCCAACCTGTTCTGCTGAATGCAATAAATCCTGTAACTCTTTGTTTTCCACACAATCAGAAATCAACATTATTTTCTGTTTCAGTAAGCCCGTAACATGTGTTGATATTTAAGCATATGAAACTGGCAGTTTAAAGCCCTGATTGCCAAGGTTGCAGACGTATAAGCCTTCTTTCCCCATCTATCCAGTGCCCTGGAGTCTCTATCTGAAGGGGTAGGATTTTTGGTTGTAGAAGCCTTAACACCCTTGGGACCCTGAGAAATAGTTTCAGGGTCAGCAGCAGGATTTTTGAAAAGAAATTTGTGGGAGTCAGGAACCCTGTAATATCTGTCAGGCTTACTAGGAGCCGGAGGCAGGGAATCTGGAGCCATGCTTGACTCCGAGAAAACATCAACAACGTCTAATACAGGAGGTATTGCCAAAGGCCTATGCTGAGGAAGAAGAAGGAAATCCCTAAGCCTCTTTTTGGATTCTGAGAAGTCCTGACTCTCCCAATGAAAATGTTCCCTTAAAGTATGCAAAGTCACTCCAAAAGAGTAATCCTCAGGAGGAGAAGCAGAAGGGATGAATTCCTCTGCATGGGAGTCCTCATAAAGTGGAATAGAAAATTCCTGAGCAGAAGAGGAATCAGAAGAAATGGAAATCTGACCTGAAGATTGATAATCAGTGCCTTGCCTAGGCCTCTTAGCTGGGGGGGTTGGGAACCCCTGATCAAGGTAATTAAATCCTCAGCTATTTTGATCATTTGTTTTTTAGGCATAGGGGCCTGAGCACATGGCTCATGCGTCGTTTTTTTAGACATAGAAGTAGATTTTGGCCTTGTTTTTGATGATGGCATCAGTTTAATATACAAATATTGAGGCCTGAAAACACCCTCAGAAGCTGGTGCCTGCTCAGTGGCTCTGGACCCATCCAAGGAAGAGACATCTGCGGGTTCAATACTTGCAGAATATCACGGCATACCGGACTCCGCATGGGTCTCAGTACAGGCCTGTGATTCAAAAGTAGCGGGCATCAGGGGCTGCAAAAGCACCTCACTGAGTACCGGTGAACCGGCGATTGGCTTAGTCGTCGGTTTTGGACCTCGACGGTCTGTCTCTGTCTTTTTCCTTGCGTTTTTTGTGAACTCCGGTAGTCGGATTGCTAACCGACGACATTTCAGGATAGTCAAATCTTGAAGCAAAATATTTAGAAGCAAAAATATACCGACGCTTAATAGTGCGTTGGTTAAATTTAGCACAAAACCGACAGCAAGGTACATTGTGGTCAGGGCCTAGGCAAGGAATACAGTACAAATGAAAATCCTTATGAGGTATTTGCTTCCCACAAGTAATGCAATTATTAACTTTTACTGACATCGG
>NC_056743.1:1494579520-1494584520 GCF_019279795.1 Protopterus annectens | reverse complement strand
TAATCATGCAATGCAATATAATCAAAAATCAGTAGTTGCAAGCAAATACACCATAGAAGGATAACCCAGTCAGGTTGTAAGATGAGGAGTTAGCCACTAGGTCTGTACCCAGAGGGGAAGGAGGGAGGGAAACCTGGACTGCAGCTGTATTAGCACTCGAACATCTACATTTATGGTAGGTACAAAACTGTACTATGTTCATCGTGCATACAGCTGCAGTCATTACAGATGGGTAGAATCCCAAAGCTACGCACAGGGTGGTAGGCACTAGGTGGAACTGGGAGGAGCCAGAATGCCCTGCAACACAGCAGTGGCAAAGCCTGCTCTAGTTTTGGAGTATAAAGGTAGGTGGTAGTGTTTAGTGAAGGTATGCACAGAACTCCAAGTGGCTGCCTCCAAAATATCTTTGGTAGGGACTCCTCTGAGGAAGGCTGCAGAGGTAGCTGTGGCCCTTGTGGAGTGGGATCTGATGCCTGCAGGTACAGATTTACCATGAAAGGAGTAACAAAACCGTATGCAGTGGCCTATCCATTTTGAAATAGTCTGTTTGGAAATTGGCTTCCCTTGAGCTCCTACAGCATAGGACACAAAGAGTTGTTCTGATTTCCTGAAAGGCTTTGTTCTGTCCAAACAGTAACGTAGCTGTCTATGGATGTCTAAGGAATGTAGCAGCCCTTCCCCTTTGTTATGAGGATTGGGGTAAAAGGTAGGTAAGTGTATGGCCTGATTTAAAGCTACCCTGGAAACTACCTTAGGTATAAATGACGGGTTGGTTCGTAGGGAAACCCTGTCCTGATGGAAGATGAGAAAGGGCTGCACAGCCATGAGGGCTTGTAGTTCCGAGACCCTACGAGCTGAGGTAATAGCCAGAAGGAAAGCTGTTTTCCAGGACAAATATTGCAAATCTGTTGAGGCAGCAGGTTCAAAGGGAGGCAATGTTAATTTTTCTAGAATGTAATTAAGATCCCAGGCTGGTATTGGTTGTTTCCTTGGAGGTCTTATATTCTTAGCCCCTCTGAGGAACTGCCTTAAGAGTGGGTGAGAGAATAAGGGTGGATCAGTGTTGTATTCTGCAGAAATGGCTGAGGCATGGATTTTGATGGAGGAAAATGAAAGTCCACTGTTCAACAGCTCAGCTAGATACTGTAATATCTGACGCGAATTCAGTTTTCTAGGATCCTGGCCCTTTTTCTCATTTCAAGCGCAAAACCGTTTCTGTTTTGCGGAGTAAGCTTTTCTAGTAGATGGCCTTCTGGCCTCCAAAATGACATCCTGCACCTCCTTGGAGAGTAGGGTCTGTTGTGGTGTTAAGGAATTTTCCATGCAGCCAGATTGAGTGTTTTCAGTTGACTGTGAAGAGTTTTGTAGCTGTGCTGAGTCAGGAGAAGAGGCATTAGAGGTAGGGTCCATGGAGGAGAATGTGTTAGGCTCCTCAGGAGTGGGTACCAGTGTTGTCTTGGCCAGTCTGGAGCAATCAGTATCATCTTTGGTCTGTCTGCTCTTGCTTTCAAGAGCACCTTGGGCAGTAGAGACAAAGGTGGGAAGGCGTAAACTGTCCGTGCTGCCCAACTGAAAGAAAGGGCGTCCACTCTCCAGGCCTTTGGATGAAATGTCCTTGAGCAGAATTTTGTCAATTGATGATTCTTGTGGGAGGCAAAGAGATCTATGTCTGGCCTTCCCCACGCTTGGATTATCTTTGTAAACACTTGAGGATGCAACTTCCATTCGTATGGGTCTGTCATATTTCTGCTTAGATTGTCTGCCAGCGTGTTTTCCAAACCTGGCAGGTACTGTGCTTGAAGCTCGATTTGCCATTCCAGAGCCATGTTCCAAAGTGACATGGCCAGCCTGCACAGGGGGTATGAATGTGTTCCTCCTTGTTTGTTTATGTACCACATTACTGTGGTGTTGTCTGTTCTTATCAATAATTGCCCTGGATGCAGGAGGTCCTTGAAAGCTGTAATTGCATTTATCACTGCTAGCATTTCCTTTTGATTGATGTGAAGGTGCTTTTCCTTTTGGGAGCATTTGCCCTGAATGCGTCTGTCTGTCATGTGTGCCCCCCAGGCGTAGTCTGAGGCATCTGTTGTGATGACTTGATTTGCCTGAGGCTTGCAGAATGGTAGACCTGTGTTTGTTTGGCATGCTTGGGCCCACCATAGAAATTCCTTTTGCAGACATGGAATTAGTGGTATTATTGTTTCCAAACTGTGGCTGTGTTGAGACCATAGGTTTTTTAGGTACCATTGACGTTTCCTCATATGCAACTTTGCACATGGGATTAGAAGAATGCAAGATGCCATGAAGCCCAGAGCCTGCAGGATTTTCCTTGCAGTTAGCCTGGTACAACTTGCTAGCATCTTGAAGTACTGAGTTAGTTGCCCCTGTTTTTCTGGCGAAAGATAGGCCATCTGGGTGTTTGTGTCCAAGTTGGCCCCCAGGAAAATTATTTTCTGAGATGGTGTTAGCCTGGATTTCTCTTTGTTGACTGTGTATCCCAGAGAATTCACTAACCGTGTTACATAAGCCAGATGTTCCAGAAGTATGTGTTTGCTGTCCGCTTGTATCAGGCAATCATCCAAATAAGGGTAAATTTGTATCCCTTGAAGTCTGCAGTAGGCAATTACTGATGCCAGGCATTTCGTGAATACTCTGGGCGCAGTAGATAAGCCAAAGGGCAATGCAGAGAATTGATAGTGGATTGAACCTGCAAGAAATCTGAGGTATCTTCTGCAGCTTTGTCTGATTGGGACATGCAGGTATGCCTCCTTGAGGTCCAATGTTACCAGCCACGACTCCTTGCCCAGCATGGGAAGAAGCTGCTGTAAGGTGAGCATCTTGAATTTTGGTACGAGTAAAAATGTGTTTAGGATGGATAAATCCAAAATGGGTCTCCAATCGGTTCGCTTCCTTGGTACCAGGAATAGTCTGGAATAATAACCTTGACCTTGTTTGTGAGTAGGTACCTCTTGAATAGCTTTCATGTCCATGAGCTTTGAAATTTGTATTTGAGCCTCTGCCCTTTGATTGTGTGGCAGGTTCGGCATGCCTCTCATTTTTGGAAGAGTGTGAAAATGAAATCTGTAGCCTCTGTTTATAATGTCCAGGATCCATTTGTCTTTTGTGACAATATGCCAATTTTTTGAAAATAATGCCAGCTTTCCTCCCAAGGGTGCTGCCACCTGAGCCTTGCTTGGCATACAAAGGGGAAAGTCATTGGGTTTGTTTCCTGTATTGTTGTGCACTGTCTTCGCCACCTCTTGGTGCTGGAGATTGCCACTGTCTGCCTCTATATGATCCTTGAGATTGTCCTCTGCCCCTTGTGCGCCTGTATCTACCTCTTTGGGGCTTGTCCATGGCTGGAAAGGACCAGTTTTTTGAAGGCCAATTTCTGCTAAAACGTGGTGGTTGCACCTGTAGAAAAGCTTTGACAGTTTGCATAGATTTAGCTTTTTCTTCCATTTTCCGTAGTATCTCCTCAGCATTAGTACCAAATAATACATCCTTTTGTAAAGGAGCATCTAGTAGTTTAGCTTTAACATGATCAGGCAAGGTTTGTTCCCTAAGCCAGGCATGTCTACGAATGACTGAGCCTGTAACAGCAGCTCTACTTGAGGCCTCTAGAGCATCATAGCCACATTGTAAGGTGTGTTAACCCACTTGTTCTGCACTATGCATCATATCCTGCAACTCCTTCAAATCTGGTTGTTCAGGTTGTGACATTTTATTCTTTAATTGTGATAACAGAAACTGCTGATATTTAAGCATATGGAACTGACAATTTAAGGCCCTCATGGCTAGGGTGGCTGAGGTATATACCTTTTTTCCCCACTTTTCTAAGGATCTAGACTCTCTCTCTCGGAAGGTAATGGATTCTTAGCGTAGAGGCCTTCATTCCCTTGGGGCCTTGAGAAATGGTTTCAGGGTCAGCATTATGGCTTTTGTAAAGAAATTGGTGTGAGTTAGGAACTCTGTAGTACCTATCAGGCTTGACTGGGGCAGGAGGCAGGGAATCCGGATTAAGGCAAGCCTCCGAGTAAACATCATCAAGTATGTCCAAGACAGGAGGTATCGCCAGAGGTCTGTGCTGAGGTAGCAAAAGAAATTCCCTAAGCCTTTTCTTGGAATCTGAGAAATCTTGGCCTTCCCAATGGAAGTGTTCCCTCAAGGTATGCAAGGTTTCCCCGAATGAAAAATCCTCTGGGGGGGATACAGAAGGAATGGACTGCTCTGCATCAGAATCTTCAAAAGGGGAGTACGAATGTTCCTCTTCATCAGAATGTTCTGAAATAATGGAGCCCTGGTCAGAAGAGGGAGAATCTTCCTCCACTCTGGGTCTCTTGTCCGGAGGGGGTTGGGAACCCCTGATAAGAGTAATTAAATCCTCAGCCATTTTGAGCATCTGCTTTTTAGGCATGGGGCCTGGAGATGGGCCCTGTGCAACAGGCCTCTTGGAATGCATGGCTGATTTGGACTTAGTAAAGGCCTTTATGGAAAAGGAAGAAGAAGGTGTGAAGACACCATGGGTGGAAGTGGACCTGTCCACATTAAGAGGCTCAACACTCACAGTGGCTTCGGTAGCTGTAGTCAGGGTATGGGCCGAGGAACCTGCGGTCTCGGTTACAGAAGACACCGCCAGAGAAGTGTCGTCGGTAGTCAGGGGCTGCGTAGGTGCCTCGCTGAGAACCGGACCACGTGTTGCCAGTTTTGGCGTGGTGTCGGTGGAGACCGCGGACCTCGTGTGTCGGTCTTTGTCCTTGTGTTTTTTGGACAAAACAGTAGTCGGAGTCTCCGACGACATTTTATAATTAAAAGCTTTACCAAAAAAGTGCTGGGCGAACTCCGCCCGACGCTTAATAGTGCGTTTATTGAAATTAGCACAAAAGCGACAGCCCGAGACGTCGTGGTCTGGGCCTAAACAAGGTATACAGAGGGAATGGAAATCCTTATGCGGTATTTGCTTCCCACAAGAAATACAATTGTTAACTTTGTCTGACATC
>NC_056743.1:1494537020-1494574520 GCF_019279795.1 Protopterus annectens | reverse complement strand
ATAGTTCAGTTAAGAACTCTAAAACCTTGTTTAACGGAGCTCTAACAGGGTCCAAATGATGTGACTCCCAAAGACAAAACGCTTCCACTTACTGGTGTAAGTCTTTGTAGTGGAAACTTTATGAGAAGCTACTAAAATATCTTGAACCGCCCGATGTAAGGGGAACCGACATAGCTAAAAGTGCAAGCGGAGCAGCCAAGCTGCTAGATGGAGAGATTCTAGAGATGGGTGAGGAACTCCTGACGAGTGAGTCAGTAGATCTGGCTCTGGGTCCAGCATCCAAGGTCCCCGAATGCGGTGATGCAATAGAAAGGGGAACCAAATTTGACGAGGCCAGAACGGGCAATGAGAATAATAGTCCTCTGAAGGTTGTTTGCTTTCTGTAGAAACTTTGCAATCAGGGGAAATGGAGGAAAAGCATATAGGAGACCCGGGGGCCAATCGTGCACCAGCGTCCCTGGGGACTTCCCCTGAGGGGTAATAGGGCAAAGTAGCTCCTGCATTTGGCGTTCATTGGAGACGCAAACAGATCGCAGGTAGGCTGGCCCCATTTGCGAAAAATCCTTCTCGCAACTGACTGTTTGAGGGACCACTCGTGAGGCAATAGTATTGTTCTGCTCAGCCTGTCGGCTATGACGTTGGATGACCCCGGATGTGCGTTGCGATCAGAACGCGACCGGTGCACTCTGCCCATTGCCCAATTCTCATGCCCTCTCTCCACTGTCGGTAAGACCTCGTTGCCCCTTGCTTGTTTATCTACCAGACTACGGACATGTTGTCTGTCTGAACTGCAATGGTCCCTGGAGGAAGAAGGGGAGCAAAGTGTTGCAACGCCAAAACACTGCCCTCAACTCCAGAACATTGATGTGCAGATTGTACTCCAGATTGGTCCATTCGCCTTGGACTGTCTGTCCCTGAAAGATGCCCCCCCACCCTATCAGGGAAGCGTCCGTGGTTATCGTCGCTGACGGTAAAGCGGGTAGCACAAATGGTCTTCCGCTGGATAGGTTGCAAGTCTGTAACCACCACATTAGGTGTGATTTGCATGTTTTCGTTATCAATATTTCGTGAGTCAGTGGAAGTTGTTGGAATGACCATTGTGCAAACAGAAGCCATTGTAGCACTCTCATGTGCAGTCTTCCCAATGGTATCGCAATGAGAGAAGCTGCCATGAGACCCAAGACTTTCAGAACAATTTTTGCCGGTGACTTTCTGGATGACAGCAGAAGGGAAATGTTGATTTGAAGTGCTACTATTCTTTCTGTAGGAAGTTTTAGAACTAAATGATGCGTATCTAATTCCGCTCCTATGAATAAGATATGCTGTGATGGCTGTAGCAAAGATTTTTCGAAATTTACTGAAATTCCAAGGTGTGTACAAAGTTGTAGGGTGTAATCCCTGGCTTGTATCAGTTGACGCCTGGTGGTGGCAGACAGGAGCCAGTCGTCCAGATACGGAAACACTTGGAATCCTAGGCGCCTCAGATGAGACGCTACCACTGCCATGCATTTGGTGAAGACTCTGGGGGCTGTAGTCAGACCAAAGGGCAGGGCTCAAAACTGATAGTGACTGGCTCCCAGCCGGAAGCGCAAATGATCCCTGGACGCCCTGGCCATTTTGATGTGGTAGTATGCGTCCTTCAGATCTATTGAGCACATCCAGTCGTCCTTCCGTAAGAATGGAAGGATCGATTGAAGCGTGACCATTCGGAACTTTTCCTTATTGACAAAGGTGTTGATATGGCTTAGGTCCAGAATCGGCCTCCAGTCCCCTGTTTTCTTTGGAACTAAAAAGAACCTTGAGTAAGTTCCGAATCCTATTTGGTCCGCTGGGAGTGGTTGGATGACTCTTTTTTCTAGCAGCTTTGAAATTTCTGTAGCTGCTGGGTCTCGCAGATGGGGTGGTACATCTGGGAGTTTTCTCTTTGGAATGGGGGTGGATAGAAATGGGATTTTGTAACCTCTGGTAACAATGCTTTTTACCCAATTGTCTGAAGAAAGGTTTTGCCAGGCCTGAGGGTATAAAGCTAAGCGACCCCCGACTGCCTCCAGAGCAGGACAGTCGGGCCTCCTCTCAGGAGTGCTGAAAAGGTTTGCCAGGGAGGTTATCCCTGTCATCTTGGTTTTGCGGACCCCCTCTGCTGCCAGGGCGGTGTCTTCCACCTCTGCCCCCCCCTCTGCCTCTAGAGGGGGCATCACCCTGTGTGTTTGGGAAAGATCCTTGGGGTTTTCGAAACCACATTTTCCCACCACATTGCCCTTTGGGGTACGGTCTGGAAGGGGTGGAAAAACGGACTCCGACAGCAGACAGAGTCTTTCCCTCCTGTTCACACCAGGTAAGGGTCTCCTTTACTTTAGGGCCAAAAAGTGTGGCTCCATCAAATGGGGCGTTAGTAAAGGAAGACTTGAAGGCTTCCGCAAACGAACATAAGCGCATCCAGGATTGCCTACGAAGAGCAATCGCTGAAGCTGCCCTACTCGATCCTTCGGCTGCGTAGGATATCAGCCTCATGGACGAGTTTACAATGGAAGTAAGGGTGTTGAGATGCGCTGTAACTTTCTCTGAAACAGCAGCATCTGTAGTACCCTGGAGGGTATCTCCCAACTCTTTGACTAGATCCCTCTGTAAACGTGTAAAATGAGTCAAATAGTTCAGGGAACGCATAGAAAGCCGCTGAACTGAAAATGCGCTTCCGTATCTGTCCATGGTCCTAGAATCTTTGTTAGGCGGATGGACAGATGAGGAAGACTCCGACATCTCCTTTTCGTGGCGCTGCCACCACCATGGCGTCTACTGGAACTCCTTTGGTGAGGTAAGCCTTGTCCTGTGGTGCCGTAATGTACTTATTTGGCTTCCTAGGGACTGGTTCCACCATGTCAGGTGTCTCCCACGCCCTTCGAGCAATTAATTCCATTAACTCATCAAAGGGCGGAGTGACCCAGGAGGAGGAAGGGCGGGCACCAAATGCCTTCAGCAAAACTGACTCATCCTCAGAAGGGGGGAGGGCTTGCCAGTCACCTCTCTGTTTTAGGATCTCCAAGATGTCAGAAAAAGAGACATCCTCTGAAGGTGACTTAGGGGACCCTTCTGACTCATCTAAGTCAGTATCAGATGTCAAGGATTCTTGTGGAGAATCCAAGTGTCTCCTCTTACACAGTCTTTTCCTAGGGACTTCTTCGTGGGAAGCATCCGAAGAAGCCTCCGAGGAAGAGGGGCACCCTCCAGGGGTGGCTGAGACACTGGTGCCCGACGCTTGGACGTGGCCGTGGGTGCAGAGGAGGATAACGGTCCTTTGTGGGGAGGAGAAGCTGTACCTGCTGATGTGGTTGTCTGGGTAGACAACACCTTCCTCATGAGGTCGAAGGCCCCCGGTCCCGAGTCGAGGTATCTCCGGTTCAAGAAATGGGAAGAATCCCGAAACAGGAGCCAAGGCACCGACCCGAGGACAGAGCCGAGTCGATCCGTGCGAGGCCCGAGAGGGAGCGTCGAACGAAACATCGGTCCGACTCTCGGTCCCGGAACCAAGGACGGATCTTCGGCCCCGAGACTCCAGTACCGGATCGGATGGAGTTGAGGTGAATGGTGCCGATCGAGAAAAAGGCGGTTCTGGCACCGAGGGCTCCAGAATCATCAGTTCAGCTTCTTCCGGCTCCGAAGACTGGACAGGTCTCGGAGGAGGAACAGATGGAGATAGTGGCAGGCCTTCAAGTCTCGACATCAACTGAGAGGAGACCGAGATAAGCTTGGATAGGGCCGTATGCTCCATCAGTTTCTGCACCACACGGTCCACATCGGTGTCGGAAAGGGCCCTGGAAGAACGAGTCGAAGGGATCGAAGACGGAGCCGACCTCAGCAGAGTCGGTGGAGGGAGCTCCGTCACCGGTTCCAAGACTCGAGGCTCGGAAACTGCCAACAGTTGAACACTCGGCCCCGAAGTCTGTGGAACCGGTGATCCAACTATACCCGAAGAGCTCGGAGCCGATGACTTGGGCTCCGACGTCTTCGACCCCTTCGAAGACTTGGATGCCCGGTCTGAAGCATCCAGAGCCTCCTGGAAAGAGGGTTTCAACAATCCTCTATCCATCAGTTTCCTGCGCCTATCTGTCATGACCCTCCCACTAAAAGAGTGACAGATAGAACAGTCCTCTTGTAAGTGGAGAGGGCCAAGACAGTAGACACAGGAACTGTGGTTGTCTGTGACCGACATCTTTTGGCCACACTGACAATGTTTGAAGCCAGATTTTTGTTTCTCAGACATAATAAAAGAGAAAGAGACAGTCCAGTCCAGTAAAAGTCAATCCAGGTAACAAATGTCAAATCCGGTATTTTGTAAGTCCGATTGTCACTTGCTTAAGAAAAGCAAGACTACAAAAATTTTTGTCAAAAAGTGATCCAAGTAGGGGTGGTAGGCCCCGAAAAACTCTATACCAGTTAGTTAAACTAAGTTAAACTAATCTAAAGGTACCGAGAATTCTGCTCTACTCACACACCGTACACTAACTTTCAATGACTAGATCTTAAAGAAGTTTTTGAAAATTTAACCAAAATAGATAAAATCTTATCTGTGAAAAGCCTCGAGCTAGCCTCCAGCGATGCGTATGCAGCAGCGGCAAACTAGATCTGAGGTAAAGGCAGAGGGGGACTGTGGGTATTAGATGTCCTCGAGCTTCTTCTCGATGCAGAGCTTGCAGTCGGCCGGCACGGAGCCGAGGATCGGCTCCGAACCCATGTGTAAGAACAAAGGCGAGATTGAACACTCTCACATTGAGCCTTAATCTTGAACTGTAAAGGCTTTCCATTGGAGGAATAAATGAAAGAGATACAACTTGAAATCCAATTTGAAAGGGTCACTTTGGAGACTGGGAGACCTAATCTGGAGTCAGAGAAGGATACAAACAATTGGTCTGACTTCCTGAATTCCTTAGTCCTGTACAGATAGAACCATAATTGTCTGCAAACATCCAACTGATGAAATCTGTATTCTGCTGCGTTGGAATGATTAGGGAAGAACACCGGTGGCTCTTTAGTTTGGTTTAAGTTATTATGAGAGCACACTTTAGGGATAAAAGATGGATTTGTGTGAAGAGATACTCTATCTTTGTGGAAGATCAGATAAGGGGGTTTGATAGACAGTGCTTGTAATTCTGATACTCGTCTAGCAGATGTGATGACTACTAGAAACAATGTCTTCCAAGACAGAAACTTCAATGGGCATGAATGAGCAGGTTCAAAGGGTGGAAACTTAATTTTGGACAGTTTAGATCCCAGGACGCTACCAGTTCCTGAAAGGGAGGTCTAAGCAAAGTAGTACCTTTAAGGAAGGTTTTACACAATCTGTGTGACATCAGGTTAGACTCATGTTGACCCAAATGAAAATTTGATATCACTACCAACTGGACCCTAATTGTGGTAGCAGCAGATCACTGGTGAAAAAGTTCAGAGAAAAATTCTAAAACCACTGAATGGATGCGGTGTAAGGGTCAACATTCCTTTCTTCAGCCCAGACAGAAAACCTTCTCCATTTGCTAGTGTATAACTTTCTAGTGGAGGGTTTACGAGAAGATGTGAGAATGTGGGTCACAGTGGGTGAAAAATCATGAAGCCTGACTAGGGATGGAACTGGAGCAGCCATGCTGTCAAGTTGAGGGTGCGGAGGCTGGGGTGAAGAGAGCCTGAAATGTGCATCAAGAGATCTGGCACTGGATCCAGAGTCCATGGATCGTCTAGAAGATGAGGCCCGAGAAAGGGGAACCAAATCTGATGAGGCCAGTAAGGAGTGATGATAATCAATTTGCTTCCCAACAGTTTCACTTTCTGAATCACCTTGGGTATGAGAAGAAAGGGGGGAAAGCATAAAGGAGACCCAGGGGCCAATTGTCAACAAGTGTGTCTCTCAGTGACTCCCCCGGAGGGTGGATAAGGGAAAAGTAGCTACTGCATTTGGAGTTGATCAGACTGGCAAAAAGATCGCAGCAAGGCTGTCCCCATATGCGGAATATCTGTTCCACTATTTCCTACTTCAGAGGCCACTCATGAGGCATCAAGATTGCTCAGCTGTGTTTGTCGGCAATCACGTTGGTTGTCCCTGGGATGTGCGTTGCCACTAGAAAGCACTGGGAAGATATCACCCATTTCCAAACCCGAACAGCCTCCCGACAAAGGGGGTAAGATCTGGTTCCACCTTGGTTGTTGAGATACCATACCACGATACCATACCACTGACATTGTCTGATTGGATTGCTATCGTCCCAAAAGGAAGAAGGTCGTGAAGTGCTTGCAATGCCAGAAGCCCCACCCTCATCTCTAGGACACTGACAAGCAGGTGAGCCTCGTGATCTTGCCATGTGCCTTGGACAGTCCTGCCTAGATAATGCCCCCCCACCCTATCTGTGAGGCACCCATGGTCACAGTAGCAACGGGTTGGCGAGGAAGGAATGGAGTGCCTGTCATTAGATGGTTGGCTTGGATCCACCAACAGAGGTTCTTTTTGCAAGACTCTGTTAAAATGATAAAGTGGGATAGTGGCAGTTGTTGAAAGGACCGCTGGGACGACAGAAGCCACTGAAGAATTCGCATATGTAATCTGGCAAGAGGGACTAGCAATATGGTGGAGGCCATGGTCCCTAAGAGTTTCAGCACTGTCTTTGCCTTGACTTTTCGAATGGGAAGTAGACGGAGAACTTGTTGTATGAGGTTCTGTGCTCTTTCTGCAGGAAGACGAGCTAACATGGCGACTGTGTCTATTTCTGCACCTATAAAAGTCACAAACTGAGATGGCAATACGGCAGACTTCTCCCAATTTACAGTAATCCCTAATTGCACACAAAGTTGGACAGTGGAATCTCTGGTTTGAAGGAGTAGATGCCTGGTGGTGGCGGTCAGGAGCCAGTCATCCAGGTATGGAAACACTTGGAATCCTAGATGTCTCAGGTGAGCCGTCACTACTGCCATACATTCGGTAAACACCCTGGGGGCTGTGGTGAGACCAAAGGGCTGAGCACGAAACTGGTAGTGACTGGCTCCCAGCCGGAAGCGTAGGTGGCTCCTCAATGCTCTGTCCATTTTTATATGGTAGTACACATCTTGGAGGTCAATTGAGCATATCCAAGTGTCTTTCCCTAATAGAGGGAGTACAGACTGCAGAGTCACCAACCGGAACTTGTCCTTCTTTATGGATTTGTTTAATTTGCTGAGGTCCAAGATGGGCCTCCAGTCCCCTTTACGTTTTGGCACTAAAAAGAATCTGGATTAAGTTTCAAATCCTACCTGGTCTGCGGGGATGGTTTGAATGACTCTGTTGGCGAGCAACTTGTTCACTTCTACAGTTGCTTGATCCCTGTGATCGGGTGGAACATCTGGGATCCTCTTGGGAATGTGAGGTGGAAGAGAAAAGGGTATGGAATAACCTCTGGTGGTAATTCTTTGTACCCATTTGTCTCGGGTGATGCTTAGCCAGGTTTCCAGATACAAAGAAATGTGACCCCCGACTGGCTCCAGAGAAGCACAGCTGGGCCCCACATCAGGAATGCTGATAGAGACGGCCTCGAAACGAATTACGGCCTCCCTGGTTTTGCGGTCCACCCCTGCCTCTAGGGTGGTGTCTACCATTTGCTCCTCCTCCTCTGCCTCTGAAGGAGGAGTCACCCTGTGCATCCAGGAAAAACCTCTGGGACTTCTTGAACCACATCTTACCACCTCTCTGACCCTTGGGGTATGGTCTATAGGGGAAGGTAAAATGTACTCCCATGGCAGACAGCGTTTTTCTTTCCTGCTCGCACCTAGCAAGTGTGCCTTTTACCTTAGGTCCAAACAAGGAAGAACCATCAAAGGGGGCATTGGTAAAGGTAGACTTGAACGGCTCTGCAAAATTACACAAGCGCATCCTGGAGTGCCTCCTAAGGGAAACTCCTGAACCCGCTGCCTAGCTCGCTCCATCAGCTACATAAGAAATCAGCCTCACGGAGGAGTTAACAATGGAATTCAAGGTGGACAACTGAGCAGACACCTTATCAGGGACTCCTTCAAGAGATGTACCTTGTAGAGTCTCTCCCATCTCCTTAAGGAGATCTCTCTGAAGCCTTGTAAAATGTGTTAGGTAGTTCAGTGATCTGAGTGTGAATGCCGCTGATGAAAAAATATGCTTCCCATATCTATCCATCATTCAAGAATCCTTGTTCGGAGGATCGATAGATGAAGAAGTCTCCACTAGTTCCTTCTTAGTGGCCACCGCCACCACCATGGCATCTACAGGCACACCCTTGGATAAAAATTCCTTCTCCTTGGGAGCAGACAAAAATATTCTTGGGTCTCCTGGGAACTGGCTACATGGCATCAGGAGTCTCCCACACCTTCCGACTAACAAGGTCTAAAAGTTCATCGAAAGGTGGAGACACCCAAGAGGCTGAAGGTTGAGACCCGAAAGCCTTCAGGTACACTGACTCCTCATCAGAAGTGGCAACAGTGGGCCAGCTGCACCTCTGTTTAAGGATCTCCAAGATGTCTACAAAGGAGACATCATCAGAGGACGACATGGGGAACCCTTCTGACTCCTCGAGGTCAGTGTCGGAGGTAAGAGACTCATCTCAAGAGTCTACATGCTTCCTCTTCCATGTCCTCTTCCAAGGGGGCTCCTCAGAAGGAAATTGCAGGGAGGTCTCGGAAGAGTGGGGGCTACCAACCGGGGGCTCCTGAGGCTGTTGGTCTCTGCTGTCAAGAGAGGGAAGAGGTGCTGAAACGGAGGTCGCTGCCCGAGGGGGAAGAGTGTCGGTACCCCTGGGTGGAGCTGATGAGAGGGACAGCACACTCCGCATCATCCCAAAAGCAGACCTCTCTGGCTCTGAAGACCTCCTCGGCTCCGAGGAGACAGAGGATGTCATCGGCTTCAGAGCCATCAGCTCTGAGACAAAAGTAGGATCCAAGCTCACCCTAGCCGACGCACCGAGAGAGAGACTTGGAACTGAAGAGGTCCATGTCCAAGTGTCCCTGTCGGGGCCGACTGGGGAACTTCAGCTCCTAGACACCACGGATGGCACCGAAGGTGCTGGAGCCGAACTTGGCTCCGAGACAGCCTTGGGGGGAGCTGGAACCGAAGGTTCCACAACCAGCGGTACCGAACACTCTGGCTCCAAAAGCCCAGCACAGCTCAGAGGAGGAACCACAACAGCGGGAATGGACTCAGTTGGCTCAGGGACCAACTGGGTCAGAGCCAACAGCATTTTTGGCAAGGCAGACGATTTCAGGAGTCTCAGCACTGCTCTTTCCACATCTTCTTCTGATAGGCTCCTGGAAGATCTGGAAGACAGTGTGGGAGATCTGGACCTCTGTAAGATAGCGGACTTTAAAGTTGGGGAGACCGGCAAGGGATCTCTGGAGCAGCTCCGATGTTTGCTATCAGTAGTCGGTTCCGAAATGCAAGGGGCTGAAACTGAAGTCACAGTATCAACAATCTTGATCGGCTCCGAGATCAGTGCAGCCGAGGAGGTAGAAGTCTTATCCGGTTTAAAAAGTTTACAAGGCGGTTCCGAAGCACCGGATGGCGCCGGGGAATGCCTCCTGGTAGATTTAGCTTTGTCTTTTTTGGATGAATGGGATTTTGAGGAAGAAGATGAACTGGCCAAGTCTTCCTCGAAAGAAGGCTTGAGGAGACCTTTCAAAATTAGCTTGTTCTTCTGCTCTTGTAGATCTCTGGAGCTCAAGGAATGGCAAAACAAAAAGGTTTCCTGTAGATGGATGGCTCCGAAGCAATACACACAATTACTATGGCCATCCGTAACTGACATTTTCTGGGAGCATTTTACACATTTCTTAAACCTCGAGGGTTTATGGTCTTTTGCCTCTTTAGACATGTTAACCGGAGAAGCAGAAAAAACACAACACAAAAACGAGGCCTAGGTCCTCTAACTTAAACGGGCATACCCCTTTCCACACGAACACTCACATGCCAAGAGGACTAGGTCCTCTAACTTAAACGGGTCTAGCCCTGGGAAGAGAAAAAACTAATATGGACTATGTAAATGACCAAACTGTCTCAGTGAAATCTACGGTCAAACACTAAGTCGTACAACAAGAAGGGTCGAAAATATCAAAAGATCCTTTATGCCAACTGAATAGCTAGATATCCAGATAATATCTAAGAAGGTAAGTCTAAATACTAACTCTCTAATACTAATCAACACTCCACATGAAAAACAAGGTAAATTGAGTGCAAACGCGCACCTTAACTGGAAACACTAAATATCTAAGTAATAACTATTTAAATTCCAAACTCTCTACAATAATAAGGACTGCAAATGTCAAATAAGCGCAAATGCGCACGATAAATAGAAAAAGACTGGCACACAGGATACCAACAAGAACAACAAAGCCAACGGCCAACCAGTTCTCATAATAAGAATCTTAAGTCAAGAAAAACACTTCAACAAGTCGGAAACTACTTGTAACACTATTAAAAACTATATAAATCATAACATTAAGCTGTAATACAGTAAAAACAGAAAAAAAGTGTTAAACTTAGCCACGGCCAAGAAGAAGCACATCTGAACTCACAGACGCGGCAAACGAGATCTGGGGATTGTACTGGTGCACCATGGGATACCTACCTAGCCACGAGCCAACTAGAACACTTTGAGCTTTGTAATATACTGAGTCGGAGCTGAGTATCGGCTCTGAACCCATGTGTAAGAATGAAGGCGAGATAGGACTACAGAACATCAATAATTTA
Organism: Protopterus annectens; assembly: GCF_019279795.1. Lineage (NCBI taxonomy): Eukaryota > Metazoa > Chordata > Ceratodontiformes > Protopteridae > Protopterus > Protopterus annectens. The sequence continues at coordinate 1,494,563,800 of NC_056743.1, read as the reverse complement.
CACATATCAAAACAAATTCACCCCTCGAAACCTGTACTAGTGAAGTCAGTGGCATTGTAGCATAAGCTTAGACTGTAAACGTTTTCTCACATAAATATAGAAAATGGATGAAGAAAAAAACAGCACTCTGCTTACTGAAATCCATTAATTCTTTTGGCTTGTACTTTGATACAAGTTCTCTCAGTCAATATATTTAAGGTGGTTACCCTAAGGAACCCAGGAAAGGAATGTGCACTTTCAAAGTCTGAGAATGCAGCACACAATTGTTTTAACAGCCAGTTGCATGAAATCCATTAATTCTTTTGGCTTGTACTTTGATACAAGTTCTCTCAGTCAATATATTTAAGGTGGTTACCCTAAGGAACCCAGGAAAGGAATGTGCACTTTCAAAGCCTGAGAATGCAGCACACAATTGTTTTAACAGCCATTTGCATGTTAACCAAATTTACTGTTCATCTACTGACACAAGTGTATGCTTAATGTCAGAGGCAGAAACAGACCACAAAAAAAAAAAATCAATGTCTACCTTTCAAAAGCTCTTTATAAAAGAATAAACTATTTACCCCTACACAGGGTCAACCAAATGTATTTTCTGTGGCATAAATGTCATTATGCTCCATTATGACAAAATCACTCTACCTGCAGTGCACTGACAATTCTACTTGCCCCACAGATGCTCAGACCGTTTGTTCTCACTTAAGATTATATTAATGGTTCACATTTTATTTTCACTTCTTACAAGTTCCTAGCACATACTGGAAGCTTAAATTGCAACTCAATCAATCCAGGTTTAACCAAGGAGTTGGAAGGGGGAATCAAGTGGGACCAAGTGGCCCGCCCTGCACTGTCCCTCTGGGTAACCATTTGAAATGTCAGGACCCACTACAGAGAGTCCCGAAATATAGAGACTGAACAGCTGAAAGAATGGACTTACATATACTAAGTCCAAGATGACATTTCTCCAAATATTCCATTTTCTGTCGTATGGTGATCTCGGAGTTGGCATATATAAGTTCAGGAATTGTGGGGTGCATTCCCCCTGCAAAAAGAAGTTTAAAGGAGAAGAGCGATTATCGAGATGCGTTTTTATCCTGTATTTTCGATCTTTTAATTCTGGCTTATCAGCTCTTGGAATTTTGAGCCATCACTTTGAGTTGCAAAAAAGAAAGGGTGGTCTTACCCTGACGAAAGTTAACAGCAATGATCCTTACCATGAAGGAAAGTACCTAATGCATAGACGCAGCAAAGACAATTTAGAGAAAATTGGCAAATGGTAATGCTTGGTGAAAGTATGTGCAGAACTCCAGGTAGCAGCTTCTAAGATGTCCCTAGTAGGGACGCCCCTGAGAAAGGCTGTAGAGTAGATGCAGCCCTGGTTGAATGGGGTCTGATGCCCTGTGGGATAGGTTTTCCATGGTGCTTATAGCAGAAATGAATGCAGTGGCCTATCCATTTTGAAATGGTTTGTTTTGAACTAGCTTTCCCCTCTGTCCCTGCAGCAAATGCCACCAGTAGATGTTCAGATTTCCTTTGAGGTTTAGTCCTGTCCAAGTAGAATCTAAGCTGTCTGTGCACATCTAAAGAGTGCAGTATCCATTCCCCTTTGTTCTGTGGGTTAGGAAAAAAAAAGGTAGGCAAATGAATGGACTGATTAAGAGCCACACTGGATACCACCTTGGGCATGAAGGAGGGATTGGTTCTGAGGGTCACCCTGTCCGCATGAAAGATGATGAAAGGTTCCACTGCCATAAGGACCTGTAATTCAGATACCCTTCTTGCAAAAGTGATTGCCAAAAGGAAAGCTGTTTTACAGGAAATACATTTTAAATCTGCAGTAGCAGCTGGCTCAAAAGGAGGAAGAGTGAGTTTCTCCAAGACAAAGTTAAGATCCCAGGTTGGAGTTGGAGCTCTCCTGGGTGGCCCTAGATTTTTGGCCCCTCTGAGGAACTGCTTGAGCAGTGGGTGAGAGAAGAGGAGAGGCTCTGTGCTATAATGAGCTGAAATGGCTGAGGCAATAATTTTGATGGAGGAAAAAGACAAGCCCTTATGAAGCATCTCAGTTAAGTATTGTAGAATCTGAGGTAAATTGGGCACTGCTGCATGCATTCCTTGAGATCGGTTCCAAGCACAGAATCTTTTCCATTTTGCAGCATAAGATTTTCTAGTACTAGGCCTCCTTGCCTCTAAAATGATATCCATCACTGATTTACTGAGGGATGGTAAAGGTGAGATTAGGTAATTAGCCAGGCTGCTAGGTTCAGGGTTTGCAGCTGAGGGTGCAGAATCATGTTCTCCTGCTGGGACAACAGGGAAGGAGTCTGAGGCAGGTGTCAAGGAGCCAAGCATGACACACTGCGCAAGAATGGGTACCAGTGTTGGCGTGGCCAGTCTGGTGCAATTAAAATCATCCTTGGCTTGTCCTGTTTGATCTATAGTAGTACCTTGGAGAACAGAGGTAGAGGAGGAAAGGCATAAACTGATAGGTTTTTCCAGCTGTAGGATAGAGCATCCACTTTCCAAGCTTACTTGTGGGGAATCCTTGTTCAAAATGTGTCCAGTTGATGGTTCTGGGGGAGGCAAACAGGTCTACACCTGGACTCCCCCATTTGCTTGTCAACATGTTGAAAATCCTTGGTTCCAGTTTTCACTCGTGTGGGTCCATGAGGTGTCTGCTTATTCCGTCTGCCAGCGTATTTAGTTTTCCTGGCAGGAATTGAGCTTGTAGATTCACTTGGTAGCTCAAGTTCATTCCACAATGCCATGGCTAGTCTGCAGAGGGGGTAAGAATGTGTAACCCCCTGCTTGTTTATGTACCACATGACAGTGGTGTTGTCCGTTTTTACCATTAGTTGTCCTGGAAGAATGTGGTCCTTGAAGGCTGTCAGAACATTTTGTATAGCTAACATTTCCTTCTGATTTATGTGCAGGTGCATTTGATTTAGGTTCCATTTGCCCTGAATGCACTTCCCTGCCAGGTGAGCCCCCCCTCCCCCCCCATGCATAGTCTGATGTGTCAGTTGTTAAGATTTGTTTGGCAGAGGGTAATATGAATGGTAGTCCCGTTTTGGCGGCAGGACTCTGCCCACCAAAGGAACTCTAGGTGTAGGCAAGGTATGATAGGAATCCTTGCTTCCAGATTCTGTGAAAGTTGACACCATTTGCTTTTGAGATACCACTGTAGTTTCCTCATAAGCAGCCTTGCATATGGAATTAGAAGAATGCATGAGGCCATGAACCCCAAAGCTTGCAGTATTTGCCTTGCAGATAGCTGGGTTTTTGTGGCCACTTGTTTGAAGTAAGTTGTCAAATGTATCCGTTTCTCTGGCATGAGGAAAGTCATCTGGGAAGTTGTAATCAAGCTTGCTCCCAGGAATATAATTTGTTGATAGGGTACCAAATGGGATTTCTTTTTGTTTATGTGAACCCCAGACAAGTCAGTACCCTTTGAACAAAGGCCAGATGATTGAAGAGAATGTCCTTGCTTTCTGCCTGAATTAAACAATCGTCCAGGTATGGGTATATTTGAATATTTCTTTGCCTGTAAAATGCAATGACTGGAGCTAGGCACTTTGTGAATACCCTGGCACAGTAGATAAGCCAAAGGGCAGTGCAGAGAACTGATAGTGCATGTAGCCTTCTTTGAAGCGTAGGTATCTTCTGCAAGACTCCCTGATAGGGATGTGCAGGTATGCTTCTTTTAAGTCCAGTGCTGCCAACCATGCATCCTTGCCTACCATAGGAAGCAGCTGGTGAAAGAGTCAGCATTCTGAATTTTAGAATCACCAGAAAGGTGTTTAGAACAGAAAGGTCCAGTGTAGGACGCCATGCATTGCCTTTTCTGGGTACCAGGAAAACTCTTGAATAGAAACCTTGTCCCTTTTCCACTTCTGGTACCAACTGAATAGCCCCCATGTTTAAGAGAGAGAGTACCTGATTTTGGGCCTCTGCCCACTGATTTTGGGGTAGATCTGGCCAACCACTTGGTGTTGGTAACATGTGGAAATGAAATCTGTATCCTTGGGACACTATATTTAAAACCCATTTGTCCTGGGTAATGAGTTCCCAGTTTTTGGCCTGCAGACCAATCTTTCCGCCTAAAGGAGCATTCAGTTGGGACGTGCTTGGAAGTCTTAAAAGCAAGCCATTGAGATGGTTTTCCATAGGGGGGAGTCTTGCTGCTCCCAGGTTTGGGTGCGGAAACCCCCCACTGCCTAGTCTTGTGAGTCCCTTGGGACTGAAACCTGGGGTTTCTGCTGTGTCTGGGTTTGGCTTGAGAAGACCTGGAGGGGGCTGGTAAGGACCCATTTTTAGAGGGCCAGTGCCTACTAAATCCAGGAGGCTGAACTCGTAAGAAATCCTTAACAGTCTGCATATATTTAGCTTAATCTTCACTTTTTAAGAACTTCCTCAGCCTTGTTGCCAAACAGGTGGTCCTGATTTAAGGGAGCATCCAGCAATTTAGCTTTAACATGATCAGGCAAAGATTGCTCCTTAAGCCAAGCATGCCTTCTGAGCACAGACCCAGTAACAGCAGCCCTGTAAGAGGCCTCTAATGAATCAAATCCACATTGCAAAGTATGTTTTCCAACCTGTTCAGCAGAATGCATTAAATCCTGTAATTCTTTATTTTCAGTGCAGTCAGGAATTAACATCATTTTCTGTTTAAGCAATCCAATAACAAGTTGTTGATACTTTAACATATGAAACTGGCAGTTTAAAGACCTAATGGACAAGTTTGCAGAAGTGTAAACTTTCTTACCCCTTCTATCCAGCGCCCTGGAGTCTCTATCTGAGGGGGTAGGATTTTTAGCAGTAGAAGCCTTAATGCCTTTGGGTCCCTGTGAAATAGTCTCTGGATCCGCAGTAGGATTTTTAAAAATGAACTTGTGAGAATCAGGAACCCTGTAATATCTGCCAGGTTAACTAGGAGCAAGAGGCAATGAATCAGGGGCCAAACTAGATTCTGAGAAAGCATCATCAACAATGTCTAGTACAGGAGGAATACCTAAAGGCCTATGCTGAGGCAGGAGTAAGAAATCCCTAAGCCTCTTTTTTGAATCAGGAAAAATCCTGGCTTTCCCAGTGGAAATGCTCCTGTAGAGTATGTAAGGTTTCACCAAAAGAAAAATCCTCTGGAGGGGAAGCAGAGGGAATAGAGTCCTCTGCATCAGAATCCTCATAAGTAGATAAGGGCAAATCCAGATCATCAGATGAATCAGAAAAATCAGAATCCTGTTCAGAAGATTCATAAATAACTTCAGTCCTAGGTCTCTTAGAAGGGAGAGGCTGGCTTCCCCTGATTAGAGTTATAAGATCTTCAGCCATTCTTATCATTTGTTTTTTAGGCATAGAGGCCTGAGCATGTGGCCTGGGTGTTGGTTTCTTAGTCATGGTTCGAGATTTTGGCCTAAATGAAGAAGGAGGCATTGGTTTAATATGCAAGTCCATAGGCCTGAATACACCCTCAGAAGCTGGTGCCTGCACAGCAGCTCCGGACCCATCCAAGGTAGAGACATCTGCAGGTTCCACACTTGAAGCATCTCGCGGCATACCAGACTATGAATGGGTCTCAGCAGAGACCTGCAAGTCAGAAGTAGAGGGTATCAAGTGCTGCAAAAGCGCCTCACTGAGTACGGGCGAACTAACGACTGGCTTAGGAGAAGCATCGTCGGCAGCTTTGGACCTCGGCGGCCTGTCTCTGTCTTTATCTTTGTGTTTTTTCGGAATCCCAGTACCGACGACATTTCTGGATAATTAAACCGGGAACCAAAATATTTAGAAGTGAAAATATACCGATGACAGATAGTGCGCTGTTTAAATAAAGCACAAAACTGACAGCAAGGCACGTTGTGGTCAGGGCCAAGGCAAAGAATACAGTACGAATGAAAATCTTTGTGAGGTATTTGCTTTCCACAAGTAATGCAATTATTAACTTTTACTGACATTGGTAAGGAGCAAGAAAACGTTTCCCCAATGAGGCACTTAGCTTTATTTGAAGACTTCGGTTCTGAAACTCGAAAATGAAAATTTCAGGAGTGGGCCGACCGGCACTTGCGAACTGCTTCTGCTTCGGGCACCGCACGACAAGAAAGACTGATGTAATGGCGTCAGCTGCATGTTTCATTCTCCTGATGACCTGATGTCATGGAAGAAGGGACAGCAACCGAAGCAGGACCCAAGACTTTGTTAATCAGGCCAAGTGAGGGCTACTGCAAAGCAGATAACCCAAATGTAATGACTGCAACAGTGAAACACGAACAACATCCAATGTTGTCAAGAGCAGAAAGTAGTCACCACAGTGATCTTTGGGGGGGGTCCTTATGAATCTTCATTTAGTACCCTGGATATCAGTGGAAAGGGTGGAAAAGCATACAGCAACATTCTCGTTCAAGGAAAAGAAAAGACATCTATCTTCCAGGCCTTCTTGATTGGAGTCCTGGAGTAAAATATTGCCAGTTGATTGTTCAGAGAAGAGGCAAATAGATCTACTTGACAAACTCTTCACAGGGTAGATCAAATCTTGGCAGAACCGTCAATTTAGTTTTCATTCATGAAGGTCTGCCTTTGAACTGCTCAACTTGTTTGCCACATACATTTGCTCTGACAGGATGTAGGTAGACTACAGAGTGAAACTGTGCCTTAAAGCTATATCCCAAACTAATGTGACAGGTCTGCAAAGGGGGCAAGACCTGGTTTCCCCTTCTTGTTGCTGTATAAAATGACTGTGGTATTGTCAGGGGGCCAAAGATAACGGAGTGCTTTTCATGACAAGCATCACTTTTATACTGATGTGCTTACTTCTGTCCTTGTTGTACCACACATCTTGTACTTTTATCTCTCCTGAAATTGCTATTCAAGTGATGTCTAAAGCATCTGTGGTGAAAGACTGCATTGGCACAGGGAGGGAAGGAGAAGAGGACATTTGAATTTAAGGATATCTGTGGTTTCCACCAAGAGATTTCTCTTCTGACAGAACACAGAACTGGGATCTGAAAAGATTAGAGATGCAGATGCTGGGACCAAACAGATTTCAGCTACCACTGTATCTTTCTCCTGTGGAGTCATGCCAGGGGTATGAGGAGAATCATAGATGTGATGAGATCCAAAATCCTGAGGTACTGCTTCACAGTGACTGAAGTCTGACTGGAAAACTTTAGACACAGATCTAAATAAAGATCTGTTTTTCCTGTGGAATAAAAGCTCTTTGAACTGAGGTGTCTAGCTGACATCCCAGAAACACAATCCTGTGTGAGGGAGTCAAGAAAGAACTTTGAATGTTGCCTTGGAATCCCAGTTTGTGCAAGAGATCTCTCACCAAAGAATGAGATTCCTCTGCAAAGATAAGCAAGTTGCCTCAATATGGAAAAATGTGGATACCCTGTAGGCTGCAATGATCAATAATTGGAGCTACATACCTTGTGAACACATTTGGTGCAGTGAACAGTCCAAAGGGTAACACACAACTGAAAATGTGATCCAGACACACAAAACCTTAAGAGACGTCTGAAGTCTAGATGAATAAAGATGTGATGATAGGCATCTTTTAAATCTAGTGTTACCAGGAAATGTGAAAGAGGAAGAAGATGTTAAAGGTTCTGACGTGACAACATTTTGAATTTGGGCACTGTTACAAAGAGGTTTAGGAAAGAAAGATCCAGAACCAAGCATTTTCTTTCTTTCTTTGGCACTAGGAACATCCTTGAATAAATCCCTCTCCCCGCCTGGGAAGGAGGAACTGACTCAATCAGTCCTTGGAACAGCATGTGATGAAGAACAGGTAGAAACAAAACAGTCTGACTTGCAGAAAGAGGAATACCCCCCCCCCCCAGAAAATGGAGGAATTTCCTCCCATTACCATCTATAACATTGACACCCCCGTTACTTAAATATTCCTACTCCGAGATCGCACTGCATTGAAGTAAAGGGAAAATATTCCCTACGGCGATTTCTGTGTTATGCGCGTGACATTTTGATGTTCCGACCAATCGGGTTCGTTCAATACGCGTTTGCTGTTTACAGTTTTCGATCGCGCAACAGGACCCCATTAAATTCACTATAAAAATAGCACAAATATAACAAAATGATTACCTACATAGGATAGTTACAGTGTATTTTTCATTTAGTGTCTAAGCTAGTTATGGCAAAATGTATTGCAGTAGTCATAAAGAAGATGTGAAGTAGCACAGCTCGTAGTTTAGGAAAGAAAGGAGGGGATGTACTAGCATGAAAGTACAGTTTTATACCTACCATAAATGTAGATGTTCGAGTGTTCACACTGCTGCAGTCATTACAGTTGGGTTATCCTGCCGTCAGGCGGTCCCGCAGTCGGCCCGAGTTCCAAAGTCTTGGTCCGGCGTCGGTTGCTGTCACTTCTTCCCTGACGTCAGTGCACCAGGGGTATATAAGATGCATCCGACGCCATTTTCTTCAGTTTTTCTTGCCCCAGATGTCAGCTGCCCCCAAGTAGGTAGGCAATACATATTGCTAATCAAAAATATACAATAAAAACAATACATTCAGTTACCAGCAAATACACCCCAAGGGTTGTATAGGATAGAAAGGTATAGATAAGTCCAGCTAGTTCAGAGGGGATGGAGGGAGGGTAACCTGGACTGCAGCAGTGTGAACACTCGAACATCTACATTTATGGTAGGTACAAAACTGTACTATGTTCATCGTGTTACACTGCTGCAGTCATTACAGTTGGGTAGAATCCCAAAGCTGAGGTTGGGTGGCTGGTCTACAAAGAGTTAGAATTGGCTATGAGGCCCTGCAGAACTGCAGTGGCAAATCCTGCTCTGGATTTAGAGTAAAGAGGCAGGTGGTAATGCTTGGTAAAGGTGTGCACTGAACTCCAAGTTGCAGCCTCCAAAATGTCCTTGGTAGGTACTCCTCTGAGAAAGGCTGTTGAAGTGGCTGTTGCCCTAGTGGAATGTGGCCCAATGTTATTTGGGACTGATTTTCCATGCTGTGTGTAGCAGTACCGAATACAGTGTCCTATCCATTTGGATATAGTCTGCATTGAGATAGCCTTGCCCTGTGATTCTGCAGCATATGCTACAAACAGTTGCTCAGTTTTCCTGAAAGCCTTTGTTTTGTCCAAGCAGAAGCGTAGCTGCCTGTGTATGTCCAATGAATGCAGAAGTTTCTCCCCTTTATTCTGGGGGTTTGGATAAAAAGTTGGCAAATGGATGGTTTGGTTAAGAGTCACACTAGATACCAACTTTGGCATAAAGGTAGGCTTTGTCCTTAAAGATACCCTGTCCTGATGAAAAATTATAAAAGGTTCCACTGCCATTAATGCCTGTAGTTCTGAGACTCTTCGTGCTGAAGTTACTGCCAGGAGCAGAGCTGTTTTCCATGATAAAAATTTTAGATCGGCTGTATTGGCTGGCTCAAAAGGTGGTAGGGTCAGTCTTTCCAACACAAAATTGAGGTCCCAAGTTGGTGTTGGTGCTCTCCGGGGCGGTTCATAGGTTCATAGGTTCATAGCTTCATACTAGGCTATCTGCCCTAGGGCATTTATAAGCCTAGCCAGAATGTGTTTGGCTTTCGCCACCCATTTTAAATTTATTTTGCTATGCCCTTTTTCGAGGTTAGTATATTGTGCCTCTGTCTAACAGTGACACAGAAGTGATACCCGGGGTAAACCTACAATCTCCCATCCACTCATCAAGATTCCTCTTGAAGAGAGTCAATGAGGGACTCTGCCTAACCTGGACTGGGATTTTATTCCAGAGTGAAGGGAGCCTCTGGGTTATGAATCTGTCCCTCCAGCATGTCCTATTTATTTCAGTGCTGAGGTTCAAGTCTCTCGAGCGTAGCTCGATGGGATTTGGATTTTCTGAGATGCAGCATGTCCATTAATTCCGGGTTGGACATGGCTTTATACGTCAGGCACAGATCGCCTCTGAACAGGCGGTATGCCACTGAGTACAGCTGGAGTTTCTTTAACCGGGCAGCATATGGAATCTGTTTGAGCCCTTTGATCCTCTTGGTGAGGTACTTTTGGGGTCTTTCCAGTTGCTGCAGGTGTCTGGTAAGGTACATCTCAAAAGGGGCATTGTACTCAATTATGGGCCTGATGAGGGATGACTAAAGAGGCACGATGACGTCCCCTGATCTAGATGTGAATCCCTTCATGATTAGGTGGGCTGTATAAAATGTTTTTCTAACCACTTTGGCCACCTGGTTGTCAAATGAGAGACTGCTATCAACGTGGGTCCCCAGGTCCCTAATTACTTCTTCTGTACTTAACGGATTACCACCTATGTGGTAATTTGTGGGCACTTTGTTTTTGCCAAAGGGGATGACTTTTTGGCATTTAGCTTGAGGCCATGGCTCTGGCACCAGTTGTCTGTTTCTATGAGGCCCTTTTGGAGGATGCTTGTGTCAGCTGGAGAGTCGATTATGGCGCCCAGTTTGCAGTCATCTGTGAACTTGGTCAGCCACAGTCCTTCCGTGTTGGCCTGTACCTCCGAGATATATATACCGAACAAGAGAGGTCCCAGGACTGAGCCTTGTGGGATACCACTTGTAACTGGTTTGGAGTCTGGCATGGCTCCAGCAATTCTAACCATGTAGGTTCTGTCCTTGAGCCAGTTTGCAATCCATCTAGTGACATAGGGGTTTATATTTAAGTTGGTGAGCTTATCTATAATGCCCGAGTGGGGTATTGTATCGAAGGCTTTTGCGAGGTCCAGGTAGGCTGTGTGGACCACCTTCCCCTCGTCAATGGCCTTGGTGACTGTTTCAAAGAAATCAACCAGGTTTAAGAGGCAGGATCTGCCCTTAACAAAGCCGAACTGGGTAGGATCCAGTGTTTGTAGGTCCCAATATCTTTATTTATGAGGTCCATGATGATCCTTTCCATAGCTTTGCAGACCAAGCTAGTCAGGCTTATGGGGCGATAGTTTCCAGGATCTGTTGAGGCACCACCTTTATGGAGAGGGACCACTGTTGCTGTACGCCACTCTTTGGGCACATATCCTGTAGTAAGGCTGAGATTGAACAGTAGTTTTATGTTTGGGTTTAGCTCTTCTTGGAGTTCATATAGGATGCAGCCCGGGACACCGTCTGGTCCCATTGATGCTGTGTTTTTTGCTTTGGAGAGGGTGGCTCTTACCTGAGCATCTGAGATGTCAGGGGGGCAGCACTCTGCTGGGATAGATATTTGCCCTTTTGGTGGGGGAGGGGAGTTTGCGCTGAACCTGTCAGCTAGGATGTTGGCAATGTCTGTGGGTTCGGTGTATTTTTTGTCATTTTGGACTAATTCTGAGCATATCTGGGAATTACCACCCAGGTTCCTAACATAACTAAAGAAAGCCTTGTGATTATCCTTAGTGTCCTGTGCAATTTTTCTCTCGAAGCTGGCCTTAGACAATTTTATGTGTGCCCGTAGTTTTTTGCTAATACTGATCAGTGATGCCTTCCCTTTTGGGATTTTGCTCTATCATTTAGTAGCTTCCTCCTTCTATTGTATAGTTTGTTTATGGCTGGGGTACACCAGACAGGACGTCTGCCTTTGGAGGATTGGGTCTTGGTTTTATTTGGGATCGCATGATTCATGCATTCCTGAAGGTGTTCATAGAATGCGTTTATAAAGGATTCTGCGGTCTGGGCCATATTTTCCACAGGCCTGGGGGCTTTGAAGGATTCCACCTCAGTTTTGAGGAGTGTGAAATTTGCTTTAGAGAAGTTTTTCACTGTGGTTTTCTGGGCAGGGGGTGGGGTCGGGATGTGAATATCCAGTTAGATTAGTTTATGGTCTGATCTTACCAGTGAGGGATACACTTCTGGTCTGGAGCATAGAGTCCCCATGTTGGTGATGATCAGGTCCAGTATGTTTTCCCCTCTTGTGGGAGTGGTAACAAGTTGTTCCATAGCATTTGAGTTTATAAATTCTAGGGACCTTTGGGCTAGGGTGTTGGAGCTAGAGTAATGCTCCCAGTCTATGTTTGGGTAGTTGAAGTCACCCAATATAATGGTGTTTGGAGAGACCTTCATATTTTCCAGTGTTCTCAGGAAGGCCGAGTGGGGTTCCTGGGTTTGGGAGGGTGGTCTGTAGCAGGCTATAAACTGGAAGGCAGTTTTACCACTGTTAGTTGCACATGGATAGTCTCTGATGCTTCGTTCTTTGCCACCAACCTGGAAGTGTGGGTATCTTTGATGAATATTGATACTCCCCCTCCTTTTGTGGTTCGGTCCAAGTTTTGGGGCCAAAAAGCATGGTATGAGGTATAACCTGGTAGTGCTGGGGTGCTCTCGGGAGCCCTGAACCAGGTTTCTGTTACTGCACAGATATCAATGTTCTCCATGCTAAGGAGAGTTTTGAGTGCGTGCATCTTGAGGTTTAGACTTATGGCATTGAGTAGCATTACTCTTAGTTTCTTATCCCTTGTGATACCTATGGAGGTGGGTTTGTCTTTTGAGCCTTGCCTAAAAAAGGCACTATGGGGGTAGCAAGAGCCTTTGACAATATCCGAAAGCCCAGGGGTGACAGGTGCAAGCCGTCCCTAGCGAAGCATCGTGGCTTGTCGAGCATATCATCCCAAGCTGACAGGCATTGGATCCCCTTTGAATGACACCAGTACTTAAGCCAATTGTTGAAATTGATCATCTTGTCTTCATATTGTGGCATCATTCTTGGTGAGGGTAAGATGCTACTCAAGGTCAGGGTCATACCGGCCTGGGCTACATGCTCAGAGATCTCCTTTATGTCTCTTTTCATGTAGTCCAAGGAGGTACGTCTCAGATCATTCACACCAGCATGGACAATGACTGAGTCATATTTGTACTTGCCTTGGAGTGACCTGAGTGCTTGTGTTATGTGGCGGATCCTAGCGCCCGACAGGCTGCTCACCGTGACCCTCTCCTTGTTCAGCCTGGTGAGCGGGACGTCAGTGTGACTGACGATAGAGTCACCTATTACAAGTGTATCAGGTGTGTTTAGTCTTAAGGGCTGTGACTGTTCGGCACACTGGCTTTGTGAGATATGTGTTGCACGTGTTTTGTTTTGGGGTAGCAGCTGCTTGGGTGTCTGCTTTGGAGGTCTCTGCTGCTTCGGCAGATCTTTATTTAGAGCCTCCGAGTATGTTTTGTGTGATTATGTGTTTGGTTTGCTGTCGTGGTAGGTCTATGTGAGACTGGAATTGTAGTGAGTGTGGTTTCCTTCTCCTCCTGACTGGTTATGCCAGTACTGAGTTGAGAGAGCTTAGCCTCCAGTTTGGCTATATGGTTGCATCTCTCACATGTGTTGGAATTTGTTGGGAGGAGGAGAGGGTTGTCTGTGTACATGAGGCAGTTGTAACATTGCCTCAAGATTCCCAGATTCACCAGCTGGACCAGAGAGGAGATTGACAACTGACCTTTGGACATGCTAGAATAATATTGGGAATTCCTTAATAATTGAAAACCAGGGCCAGCGGGGAGTGAGGGTGTAGTGCTTTTAATTTTTGGTGCTGACTTATATAATTGCTTTAGTGAGCAAGTGTCAGGTAACTTAAGTGCAATGTGTTACAGGTAACTTAAATGCAAAAACGACAAACAGTAACTTTCTTTCAAGTGAAACAAGGAAATAAGTACAGTAAGCAATGCAGATATCACTAGTGATCCACAGAAGCGCTGAGAAGCCGCGTATTAGGTGGAATTAGCGTTCCAGGGAAATAACAACCAAACAAACAACAAGCATATAAACAAAGCTAGATTCAGCAGGCCTGGATCTAGTCTATGCTACAGCAAACAAGGTGTACCAATTTCAGTAAAATACAGTTCAAATATTCAGGCACTATAAGCCTTTAACCAGAAATTCCCAGCTCAGAAGGGCAGAGTCCAGCCTCTCCTCCCACAAGAGTGCAGACCACGAACCCTCTTAATGTAAAATAACTGGCCTGAAAGCCCAAGTGCTTAAACCAGAATTAATACACTTTTAGAATAACAGACACTGAGCCCTCAATCAGCAGTTCCCAACCTAGAAGGATGTAAGCTACCTGTTCTGCCACTACAGTGCAGACCACAAACCCTCTCAGTGCAAAACAACTGGTCCGAAGCCCAAGTGTTTAAACCAAAAGGCTTAGAATGAGTTACACCAAGCAGTAATAAATACAATTGAGTACTTTTAAGATGATGCAAAAGTAAAAAAGTAGGTAGAAACACAAGTACAGTAAAAGCAGATGATTTTTTTTTTTTTTTTTTCTGAACAAGTGCTGAGATCAAATAAACAGATTTGAGTGCTGAAACTAGAAAACTGGCTAGTTATAAGAAAAAAAAAACTAAGCTAGAAGGCTTCCCTCCAACACAGAAGGGCTTGGGGGCTCAGAAGCCTACAAATAGTCTATACCACTTAACAGGAAAGGCAGGGAACAAGCTTAATTTTTTTTTTTTTAATGTTTTTAGCCCCTCTGAGGTACTGCTTTAGAAAGGGATGAGAGAATAAAGGAGGATCCGTGTTGTAATGTGCCGAAATGGCAGAGGCGTGGATCTTAATTGATGAGAAGATAGGCCTCTGTCCAGCATCTCAATTAATCTGAGGAATGTTTGGAACAAGAGGGTCAAGGCTTTGAGCCTGGTTCCAGGCGCAGAATCTTTTCCATTTTTCTGAGTAAGCTTTCCTGGTGCAAGGCCTTCTGGCCTTAAAAATGACATCCATAACAGCTGTAGAGAGGTGTTGCCTGTTTGACTAATGTATCTGCCATGCAGCCAGGTTTAGGATTTTGAGCTGACCGTGCAGGATCTTATTGTTTTGTTGAGTCAGAAGGTGTGGAATTTGAGGCAAAATCCATGGTGGGCCTTGAGCCAAGTTCCTTAAAATAGGGTACCAGTGCTGGCGTGGCCAGTCTGGAGCAATCAGGATCATCTGTGGTTTTTCTTGTCTGGCTTTTAGGAGTACCTTTGAAAGGAGAGGCAGTGGTGGGAAGGCATAAACTTTTAGGTTTTTCCAGCTGAACAGAAGAGCATCCACTTTCCATGCTTGTTTGTGATAAGTCCTTGTGCAGAATTTTTGTAGTTGGCAATTCAGTGGGGAGGCAAAAAGATCTATGTCTGGGCATCCCTATTTTTGCATTATCATGCTGAAGATTTGTGGATTCAATTTCAATTCGTGAGGGTCCATGATATTTCTGCTTAGATCGTCTGCCAGAGTATTTTTCTTTCCTGGCAGGAATTGTGCTTGCAGGTGGACTTGATACGTTAGAGCTGTGTTCCACAAGGTCATGGCTTGCCTGCATAGGGGATAAGAATGAGTGCCCCCTTGCTTGTTTATGTACCACATTACTGTGGTGTTGTCTGTCTTTAGTAGTAATTGTCCTGGATGTAGAAGGTCTTTGAAAGCTGTTAGGGCATTTTGAACAGCCAACATCTCTTTTTGATTGATGTGAAGATGCATCTGGTCTGTGGTCCACTTGCCCTGAATGCATTTTCCTGCCATGTATGCTCCCCAGGCGTAATCCGAAGCATCTGCTGTTAGAGTTTGCCTGGCTGTGGGTTGGGTAAAAGACTGACCCTTGTTTAGGTGACATGCCTGTGCCCACCATCGAAACTCCTGTTGTAGGCAGGGAATCATTGGTATTACTGCTTCTAAACTGTGAGAGTGTTGAGTCCAAACACTTTTCAGGTACCACTGTAGTTTCCTCATATGCAGTCTGGCATATGGCATTAGTAGTATGCAGGATGCCATGAATCCCAGGGCCTGCAGAATTTTTCTTGCAGGGAGATGGGACTTTCTTGCCAGCAATTGAAAATATTGAGTTAGTTGAACTTGTTTGTCTGGCGTGAGGTAAGCCATCTGGGCTGTTGTATTTAAGCTGGCACCCAGGAATATAATCTGTTGCGAGGGCACTAGTTTTGACTTCTTTTCGTTTACTGTGTACCCTAGAGAAATTAGCAACCTTTTGACAAACGCCAGATGCTGTAGAAGAATGTCCTTTGTCTCTGCTTGAATGAGGCAGTCGTCCAGGTATGGATATATTTGAATTCCTTTTTGTCTGCAAAATGCAATTACTGGTGCCACGCACTTTGTGAAGACCCTGGGCACAGTAGATGTCAAAGGGCAGTGCAGAGAATTGGTAGTGCATTTTACCAGCTTTGAATCTGAGGTATCTTCTGCAATTTTGTCTGATAGGGACATGCAGGTATGCCTCTTTGAGGTCCAGAGTAACAAGCCAAGCCTTCCTGCCCAGCATGGGAAGAAGCTGCTGTCGTGTCAACATTTTGAATTTCGGAATATCCAGGTAAGTATTCAGAATTGAAAGGTCTAGTATGGGCCTCCAGGCCTTGTTCTTTCTGGGGACCAGGAAGAGTCTTGAGTAAAATCCTTGTCCTTGTTCTTGTTGTGGTACTTTTTGAATAGCTCTCCTGTCCATGAGGGCTGAAATTTGTTTTTGTGCCTCTGCCCATTGATTTTGTGGCAGGTCTGGCATTCCTTTTAGCCTTGGTAAAGTATGAAAGTAGAATCTGTAACCCTGAGACACAATATTCAGGACCCTGGGTGATTGTTTGCCAGTTTTGAGAAAAAAGTGCTAATAGGCTTCCAAAAGGGACGTGCTTGGCGTACGGTGGGGAAAGTCATTGTGACTGTTTCCTGTAAGGTTGAGACTTGTCCTCACCACCTTTTGGGGTTGAGGTGCCCCACTGTCGTTGTCTGTTTGAACCTTGGGGTTGAGATCTGCCTCTTGGGTGTCTGTATCTGCCTCTCTGTGGCCTGTCTGACACTGGAAAGGACCAATTCTTTGTTGGCCAATTTCTGCTAAACCGAGGTGGCTGTACCTGTAAGAAATCCTTGACTGTTTGCATAGATTTAGCTTTATCTTCCATTTTCTTTAACACCTCTTCTGCCTTAACACCAAACAAAGTATCATGCCAATAAGTTTGCCTTAACATGATCAGGTAAACTTTGTTCTTTTAACCAAGCATGTCTTCGAATCACAGAACCTGTAACTGTGGCTCTACAAGAGGCCTCTAAAGAATCAAAACCACATTGCAGAGTATGTTTTCCCACCTGTTCAACTGCATGCAATAAATCCTGCATTTCTTTACAATCAGGAGCTTCTGAGCTTGCAAACATTTTCTGTTTTAACTGAGCCATTAAATATTGTTGGTACTTAAGCATGTGAAACTGGCAATTTAAAGCTCTTACTGCTAAAGTTGCAGAAGTATATACTTTCTTCCATCTATCCAAAGCTCTGGAATCTCTGTCCGAGGGTACTGGATTTTTTGCAATGGAAGCCTTAACCCCTTTTGGACCTTGGGAAATAGTTTCTGGATCAGCAGAAGGGTTTTTGTAAAGAAACTTGTGAGAGTCAGGGACTCTATAATACCTATCTGGCTTGGCTGGAGCAGGGGGCAAAGAGTCAGGAGATAAACTGGATTCAGAGAACACATCATCCACAATATCTAACACTGGCGGAATAGCCAGGGGCCTGTGTTGAGGCAATAAGAGGAAATCCCTGATCCTTTTCTTCTTCTGAGTAATCCTGGCTTTCCCAGTGAAAATGCTCCCTCATGGTATGTAAAGTTTCCCCAAAAGAATAATCCTCAGGAGGAGAGGCTGAAGGGATAGATTCTTCAGCATTGGAGTCCTCATAGGGGGGTAGAGAGTATCCCTGGTCTGAAGAGGAATCAGAGGAAATGGAAACCTGATCAGAGGAGTCATAGTCTGTATCCTGCCTAGGCCTTTTCTCAGGAGGGGGATGGGAACCCCTGATTAGAGTAATGAGGTCTTCGGCCATTTTAAGCATCTGTTTTTTAGGCATGAAGGACTGTCCAGGAGAATGCTGTACTTGTTTCTTTGTCTTTAATGGTACCTTTGTCTTGGCTGTTGTTTTAATGGTAAGTTGTGAAGATCTGAAAACACCCTCAGAAGCCGATGCCTGCTCAGCGGCTCCGGACCCATCTGAGGGATTAGTTTCCGTAGGCCCAATACCTTGAGTTTCCAGAGGCCTAGATGTCTCCACGTGGGAGTCGGAAGCGGCCTGTGTCTCTGAGGTAGCGGGTGTCAGGGGCTGCGAAAGCTCCTCACTGAGAACCGGCGAACCGGCGACTGGCCTAGAAGAGGTTTCGTCATCGGTTTTGGACGTCGGATGCCTGTCTTTAACCTTGTCTTTGCGTTTTTTCAGTATTGTGGTCGTAGGCTGATCCGACGGCATCGTATAATTGAACCTTCGGCCAAAGTAGTGCAAAGCAAAATCAAAACGTCTTTTTATAGTGCGTTTGTTAAATCTAGCACAAAACCGACAACTAGTGACGCCGTGATCAGGTCCTAGGCATGGAATACAGTAAGAGTGGAAGTCCTTATGAGGTATTTGCTTCCCACAAGAAATACAATTATTAACTTTTTCTGACATCGGTCTGTGGCAAGAAAAAAGTTTCCCCAACGGGGTACTTAGCTTTATTGAAGACTTCAGATCTGAAATTCGCCTTTGAAAATCTTAGGAGTCGGCCGACCAGCACTTGCGGACTGCTTCTGCTTCTGGCACCGTGCAGCAAGAAAGACTGGAGAAAATGGCGTTGGATGCATCTTATATACCCCTGGCGCACTGACGTCAGGGAAGAAGCGATAGCAACCGACACCGGACCAAGACTTTGGAACTTGGGCCGACTGCGGGACCGCCTGATGGCAGGATAACCCAACTGTAATGACTGCAGCAGTGTAACACGAAGAACATCATGGAAGACGAGAGGTAGAATAAGAGAAAATAATAATGTAGTGGACAAGGCAGGTAGAGCTAAGAGTAGGGTACAGGAGAAAAGAGTAAGAGAACAAAAGTAAGGTGATTAAGGAAGTCAGAGTTAATAATTGAAGAGAAAGGAGGTGGAGGTGTGACAAAATGGCTAGAATTATCAGCCACAAGTTCAGCAGAAGCATACCTAAGATTTAAAAAGGTGTTCCTTAAGAACAAGCTTGAAATATGGGTGAATGTGGTTAGATTTTAAAGATAAGGGGAGGGTGTTCCAGATTTTAGCTATAAAGAAGGAGTACAGATTTTGTCCGAATGATTTCATTGGATTATGTTGTTCTAGAAGCTATTTGTTTTCTGACCTAAGAGATCTGCTTGGAATGTAGGAGTAGAAAAAGAAGTTATGCGCTTACCATCTGTGTTGTCGATCTTCAATTCTCGGAACTGGCAAGGCCGTTATGCAGCTCACACCAGCAAAAACCTCTCGAGCTAAGACTACCCACAATGCCCCTCTCTCCATTATCTCAGATCGAGTTTGCAGCCAAACAGTAAGGCAGAAGAGCAAATATATAGAGGTAGAAGCCATGTCTAAGGAGAAATTTATAGGTTCCCAGAACAAGTGTCCAATCCTCCAGGAAATCTGTAGAAGGGGGAAGGAGAGTGGGATGTCAAGAATGAATGAAGACTGACAACACACATGGAATGTTACAGTAAGAACATAACTTCTTTATCTAATGTTGCCAATATTCATTCATTCTTGACGAATGGGACAGAGTCCCCAGCTACTTTCCTAAGAACCATAGAGCCAAAGAATGCCCAAATTGAAAATCTCTTCCATTTCCTGGTGGATGGTTTATGAGAAACCACAATAATTTTTTTTGTACTGAGGAAGCTATATTACTCTGCCTGGCAACTAATGGAATTGGAGGAACCAAGCTGTCAGTGTGAGGCTGTGAAGTCTGGGGTACACCAGTCCCTGTGGGTGAGGCAGCAGGTCTGGAACTGGTTCCACAATCCATGGATGGTGAATCAGGTGAGGCCAAAGGAATGGGAACCAGAGTTGTCGGGGCCAAAAGGGTGCAATGAGAATCACTTTGCTTCTCAACTTTTGGTCTTTCTTCAAGAACTGGGGAATGAGGGGAAAGGGGGGAAATGTGTAGGGGAGACCCAAGCGCCAATCAAAAGGAAAATAATGACTAAGGGTTTACAAGGAACAGAAAGTTTTTAAGGGAAGATTAATACAATTTTGAACTTAGCTGAGAGTATTGACTGATGTGTCTTGCTATCAGAGCGACAAACGAGATCTGAGATATTATATTATGAAATATATATTACTATATATTAGGAAAATTATAATATTATAACATTTTTACATATTTTGTATACTCTTTGAACCTAACAGTCACATTCACATTTTAATTTATATGTGTTATTATGGTTATTGTTGCTTTTACTGCTCTTATAAGATGTTTATTGGACATTAAAGTTGATTGGGTAGGGAGGGGTGTGTGTAGCCATTACGTACAATGATGTGTGTATTGATTTACTTATTTATAACACTTGATTTTGTTTTTACTTTATCTGATGAAGTTCTTATTTGTAAGAATGAAAGTGCTTATCTTCTTGTTTTTTAATAAAACTTCTTTGGTCGTGTACAGTTTGCTTTTTGCTACATTTTGGAGTACTTTTAATTCACTTTCACTGGGATCTGCTTTGTGAAGTATCTGTCCAGCAAAGGAATAATACAAGCCGACATCCACGAAAGCCCACAAAGCAGAATGCTCTTCAACACCAGTAAAGCCCTGATGCTTTGGAAGCTGTCTGGCTGCTATATCCTATGGAGGGGACAATCCACATAGCTAAGGCTTCTGAAGCAGTGATAAATATGATGAACATCTTCCTTTTACCTTCTCTAAAGATAGATATGAAAACAGAATTGCAGCAGATAGTAAAGACAACCACAAGGCCTTCTATAGCTATATAAAGAATCTCCACTGCAATACCCAGATTTGCCTTGAGCTACTGCACAATGGTACCTTCAATACCGAGCCAACAGATATTGCCAATATACTAGCCGACAGATTCAGTGCCAGCTTTACCTCTCTCTCATCTCTCAAAGGACCAATCACAATACCAGTAAATTGCCAGGCACCCAGGATTACTGCTGCACAGGTAAAAACAGCACAGTCCAAGGCCAAGAATACAGCTTCTATGGGACCTGACAATATCCTTGGCTGTGTTCTACATGAACTACAGAGTGAACTAGCACCTCACCTGTGTACCCTGTTCAATCATAGCCTCACCTCAGGCTTTGTCTTTACCGAATGGAGCACTGCTACAGTCATCCCTCTCCACAAAGGAGGAGCGACTACAGACCCTGGGAACTACCGCCCTATTAGCCTGATGTGTCTGATAAGCAAAGCTATGGAACGCATCATCATGGACCTAATAAACAAGTATATAGGGAATCTCCAAACTCTGTATCCCACACAGTTTGGTTTTGTGAAAGGTAGATCATGCCTGCTCAACTTGGTCAACTTCTTTGAGTCAGTCACCAGAGCTGTGGATGAAGGCACAGTGGTTCATACAGCCTACCTTGACCTGGCCATGGCCTTTGATGCCATTCCCCACTCAGGAATCATAGAAAAACCCACTAAGCTTGGCATCAACCCCTATATCACTAGGTGGGTTGCAAATTGGCTCATAAATAGAACCCACAGTGTGAAAGTAGCTGACTCCAAGTCAGACTGCTGACCAGTCACAAGTGCAGTCCCACAGGGATCGGTTCTGGGTCCTCTCCTGTTTGGTATCTACTTCTCAGAAGTCCAGGCCAACATGAAGGGACTCTGGCTGACAAAGTTCACAGACAATTCCAAGTTGGGAGCCATTATTAACTCCCCAAGTGATGTTGACATCCTACAGAAAGGCCTCACTGAGACCAACGACTGGTGTCAGAACCATGGCCTTAAGCTCAATGCCAAAAACTGTTGTCATCCATTTTTTGGGAAAAACCCAGTTCCCATGAATTACCACATAGATGGTAGTCCACTGAACACAGAAGGTGTTATAAGATATCTAGGAACACAGGTTGACAGCAACCTCTCTTTTGACCACCACACTGCCACTGTGGTCAGAAAGTCCTTCTATGTGGCACATCTCATTACTAAGGGTTTTGCATCCAGGAAGAAGGAGGTCATTGTCTCCCTCTTCTCTTTCCTCATTAGGCCAATCATCGAGTACAATGCCCCATTTTGCATGTACCTCACTAGACACCTGGAACAACTGGCAAGGCTGCAAAAGTACCTCACAAAGAGGATCCTAGGCATTAAACACTTGTCCTATATGGACAGACTCAGAAAACTCCAACTATTCTCTGTCTCATATCGCCTACTTAGAGGTGATCTCTGCTTGACTTACAAAGCCATGTTGGACCCAGCTCTGTTAGAAATGCTACATCTAAAGAAATCCCAATCCTTCTGCACCACATGCTCCAGAGACCTCAACCTCATTACCATAATCAACAGAACGTGCTGGAGGGACAGGTTCATAACCCAGGGACTGTCCATGCTGTGGAACAGACTTCTCATACATGTCAAACAGAGCACCTCACTGGCCCTCTTCAAGAGAAATCTTGATGAGTGGATGGAAAATAGAAAATTCACCCCAGGGATCACTCCAGTGGCTTACTTGACAGAGGCATTGGGAACTAAGGTCGGGTGGCACGATGCCAGGGTAATCCTATTGGCTATGCTTGTAAGGGCTCCAGGGCCATTAGCCTAGTACACACCTATGAACCTATAAAGCTAACCTTTTTGTCATGTTGCTAATGGTGTAAGTCTTGAAAGCATCACTGCTGCCACAACCTTCTCCAAAATGCACATCACATAAACATACCTCACAGTGTGCATGTTTATCCCATGGGGAAATTCTTCTCCTGCACTTGTGCTCTTTAAAGTGTCTAAAATTTACATCAGCAGCCAAATAGAAGCAATCTGAACAAAAGTCAGACATTATTGCCACTGAATGCCTAGAGTCACAGCGAACAAAAAAAAAAAACAGTGACACCAAAACTGTAAAATATGTCACAAAACATAAGCATAAGACATTCTTCCTTTTCTTATGGCAAAGCAAGTATAAGCAAAGTCGCTGCACTACTGAAGATGCAACACTGCATACAAGGAATTGGTAAAACTGTGAAACAGCCGGTGCTAGGATGGGGTGAACATCCCCAGAGAGAAGGTAGGGAAATCAATAAGACATGAAAAGATGGCAACAAAATTGAACACAACGACCTGAAATGTGCAGCAAATATAGCAAAACAAATAAGCAAATGCAGAACAAGACAAAATCAAAGCCAACAAATTTTTTCATACAAAATATAAGGATAAAACCCTTAAGTAATATGAGGCTATTCTACGTAGTTGAACTTCTTAGTACTTTGCAAAAGAGATCTAGAGACTTCATTTCACAATATTAAGGGTTAGAGGGAGGGACCAGAAGCACTGAAAAGTTATAGATACATAAGTCTTGCCCACTTTAATCTTAATAGTTCACAAAGATGGAAGTCTCCATCTCACATCAACAGCATTGGACTAGCAGATCCACCCTTGTTAACAGAAGGACCAGTGCTGGCAGGCATTAGAACAGCTTGATACTCAAATCATTCTAAGCTACTAAGCCCCTCGTCTTTATCCAAAATGCACCACCCCAAATATTCTTCTCTAAATCTCAAGTATACACTGAAAGTAGACAAAAATAAAATAAACCTCTAGACTATGTCAGCAAAGAGGAACGGGATAGGGGCAGGTATGTTAAGAAGGATGGAGCCATTCCTCTACATCTGCTGTTATAATATGAAAAGATCCATTACCATTAACAGCAGGGCAGAGTTTCAAGCTAATCCTTCAGGTCTGCCTCCCTCAAGAAAACATACCACTGATTAATGTTAGCCAAAAGGACCACCTATGCCTGGATACTACATTCAACTTAAGATGCCTTGCAAAAGATATTCTCTGAAGACCAAACAGTTGCTGCAAAATCATCTAAAACTTCATTACAGACAAAGGTCTATGAGGTAGCAACTGCTCTTGTAAAATGTATCCTTGCAATGGACAGCAGAGGTTTACTTATATTTTTCATAGTACAATCTGATGCAGTCTACAAGCCATATAGCCAAAGCCAAATGGACACTCTGCTTCCAAGTTTGTTACTAGAAAATGAATGAAGAGATGTGATCAATTTACTCACACCTACACAGATTAGGATCCAAGTTGTTCACATATATATATATATATATATATACATATGTTTATATATGTGTATATATATATATATATATATATATATATATGTTTATATATGTGTATATATATATATATATATATATATATATATATATATATATATATGGGTCTAGGACTATACACTGAAAGCACATTTCACTGAAACTCAAATGACTGTGCAACAATTCACTGAAAGCACAATTCACCGAAAACTCAATTCACTGAAACACATTTCACTGAAAGTTATATATGGTCTTTCCCCTACTGTAGTGCGACCCTGGAGTTAGTATATATATATAGTAAGGGGGGTGTGGGGGGCATAGCCCCCCACATAGTTTGGACATATATTAAGTTTATAAAAGAGTCATTTATTGAAATTGCAAGTATCTATGTGTATAGTTCAAAATATTTAAAATAGCCCCCCACACCCCCCTTACTATATATTCTAACTCCAGGGTTGCACTACAGTGGGGAAAAGGCCATATATAACTTTCAATAAAATGTGTTTCAGTGAATTGTGTTTTCAGTGAATTGAGCTTTCAGTGAATTGTGCACAGTGAAATGTGTTTCAGTGAAATGTGCTTTCAGTCAATAGTCCTAGACCCATATATATATATATATATATATATATATATATATATATATATATATATATATATAAATATAGGTCTACTTCAGAATGTCGACCGTTCAGAATGCCGACTTTCATATGGCTGACACCATCTGATCGACATTCTGAAAGACCGACATCCTGAAACAGCACCATTTATCTACCTGTAAACTCAGTAAAACTGTGTTATGTAGGGGGCAAGCCCCCCTGCACCACCCACACCCCCTGCTACTTAAATATTCTCACTCCAAGATTGCACTACAGTGCAGGAAAGGGGAATCTCCAAGTTCTGCACTGTAGCGGGATCTCCGTTATAATTTGCCTGCCTTTCAAACGTTCGCTCATACGGTGTCAGCCATATGAGTTTTGAACATTTGAAAGTTGAACAAATGAAGGGCTCCCATATATATATATATATATATATATATATATATATATATATATATATATATATATATATATATATAAACATATATAACAGAGATATTGTCTTCTGGCAGAATAGCTTGAAAAGAAAACTGGCAAATGGATAGCCTGGTTGCAATTAGTCTCATTGCCCACCTTAGGAATAAAGGAAAAACTCATATACAGAAACATCCTATCCTAGTTCATCAACTGTACTTTATTTACATTTGATTGATAAAGTATTGCACTGATCAAAACTGATAATCTTTAGGCACAACATGGGTAAAAAAATGTTACAGAGCAGCACACTCTGGTAGTGCTTGCAGTTCAGAAATCCTTTTAACCAATTTGCTAGTGGTCACAAGTGTTTTCCAGGACATTCCAAGTACTTTAATTCTATCGATGATGCAGTCTCAAAATGGGAGAGGTCAGTTTCTCCAGCATAAACCAACAAATCCCAAGGAAGACTCATGGGAGACTGGTATACTTAATAAGAAACCTTAAGAGAAAGGCAACTTGCCAAAAGACTTTGCTTCCCTTTAAACAAACCAAGAATGAAGAATTTGCAATTAAAACAACTTATAATAATAAGACAATGCGCAAACAACCATTGTTATGTACAGCAGAGAAAAAAAAGCAAGTAACAGGAACACTACAACCAGCAATTCGAAATAAAATTATGAAAAAATATCAATGAGCCCACACAAAAAAAAAAAAAAAAAAAAAAAAGGAAACGCAAAATGTACCTGAAGAAAGACATTGGATACTGAAACAATTTCAGTAAAAAAAAACTCTGAAGCTTTTATAACAAGCATAAAACAGACAGACATTAGTAGTCTGGGGCCATTTCTCAAATGCCATACACTGAGCCAAAAGTGATCTGTAAAGGAAGGTCCCTGGTAGTGCATTATGGATAAAGGAGAGTGATTTAGTCGCCAAGGAAAGCTTTAGATGCCGAGCTACTCTAACTCAATGGCACTAATTGTGCTCCTAATGAATATGGATCTCTTCATTCCAGATTCTGCTTTGTACTGCTCTTTACTTGTAGTTAAAATTAGAGTTCAACTTTTAATCTTAAGAATTCTATTAAAAATGTGCATTTTGTAAATGAGCTCTTTATAACCTTTTCTCGGACAATCAACTACGTAAGACAGACATAATTTTACTACACATTTTCTCATCTGAAGCCTTGTGTAAAGGAATAGTGCAATAAAGCAGTGAATACTGCATGACTGTATGTGCACTCTGTGCCTCCCCATCACACAAACATCTAAAAACATGGGCAGTAATAATGAACACACAGCTAATAAATGCATTTACAATGGAGCCTAGATTCATATTTATGTCCTCCCATCCCCCAGACCATTTCCTTTTAGTTGCACCTGCCTGGAATTTCTTCATTCAGCAGACTTCTACATCACAAAAGTCAATGTTCTGTCACCCTTATGAGTGACACTTCATGAACTACGAGTTGGCAAAAGCCATGCCATCTCCTGTACCTTGTATTTTGCAAACGTGTGTATTTGTGTTTAAGTCTGTGTCTATTTCTTTTTTAGTTAATTTAGTAGGAATGCATCAGGTTAATCCAGTGAGGTCATGCCTTTCTGAAAAACACAATCTGTGTTTCCCAGATATCCCTTATAGTTAGTGAGAAAAGTTAAACTACTGTTTCAGGCAAAAGAACTCCAGCAAAATAGATTTAAGTCATTGCTGCAGATTGTGCCATAAATATATGCTTAAATTCGGCGGGTCGCCACGTCTGATCTGAGGTCGCGTTCCGAGCTGGGGTCGCGGGGTCGGCGGGGCGGCGGC